>NC_133828.1:3172794-3539044 GCF_047830755.1 Zonotrichia albicollis | reverse complement strand
CTGACTCAGATTAAGGGATAATGGGAAGTCCCACTGGCCTGGGACACTTGTGAGATTCATCTCTTGAGCTTCTTGTGCTTCAGGTTGGTACCTGACACAGACTCCTGGTCCTGTGACTTTTACAATTCCAGTTACTCTTCCTGGTGCCATGTGAGGGCCTCCCCTGCATTCCTGTGTGGGACAGGTTAGGCTGAAAGCAACCTCTGCTTTTAGAGATTCAAAGGGAGCTCTCAGGCTCCTGCTGCTCGACCTGACCTCCCTCAAACACTCCCCTGATGCTGCTCCCTGCCTTCCTACAGCTGAGGTGGGGATCAAGCCACTTTCACCCTTTCACAACTCCATCTCACATCTGTCCTCTCCAATATCACTTGCAGGTGCTTTGAGAAGTCCCACACACACTTCAGGCTGCCTTTTTCCTCCCCGCTTTGCTCTGCTCTGAAGCAGGCTGCCCTGTACATTGGATCTGCTCCTCGAGTGCCCCTCTTCAATAAAGCCCAGGTGTTCCTGCAGGCTGCTGTCCCACTGCCAGGCTTGTGCTCTGCACAACACCCTGGCGTGGTGATGGAAGAGTTAATGATCTCCCCGCCTGCTGCTGGGGGATTATTCAGCACACCAGGTGCCTGCTGCACTCTCACTGGCGAGGAGAGCCTGGGAACAGGGAGGAATCGGGGCTGCAGCTGTGTGAGAGAGGGGCCTGGGAGCTGCTGAGACACTCGGCATCTCCCTGGGACCCTGTGCTCTTACACAGACACAGGGCATGGGCTGAGCAAACCCCAGCCATCCAGCACCCCTTTGTGGCTGCACAGCACTGAGGGGCTCACCAGCACGCTCAGAGTCTGCTGGCACTGAGATTTGGGCAGGTGCTCATCACTACCTTTCACCTGTTGCTTGTAAAGCCGTTCTGCTCAAGTACAAACACTTCCCGTGGCTGTGGGGAAATATAAATGTTGCTGTGACTTGTAGTTCCTCTTATCTTCACAAGAGTCAGACTTCAAGATACCTAAAAGCTCTTATTGCTCTCCTTAGGTTCTCTTCTCCAAGTGAGGCTTCCTCTTCCTTCAAACACAGTTTGATTTTGGAGTTTTTCGGTGGATTTTGTGGGTTTTTTTCTCTAAAAAATACATAAATTGATGCCATAAGTAACTGCATAGCAAAAGGTTGGGGTGGGGAGCAATTGTCGCAGGAGACCAGGAACTCCTTTCACTGTCCAAAACATGGTTGGACATCAGGAAGCATTTCTGCACTGAAAAGGTCATTAAGCATTGGAAGGGGCTGCCCTGGGAGCTGTGGAGCCCCTGGAGGGGTTCCAGGCACCTCAGTGCTCTGGATTAGTTGTCAGGGTGGTGTTTGGTCAAAGATTGAATTTGATGATCTTGGAGGGCTTTTTCAACCTAAACAATTCTGTGATTCTTTGATCTTTGTAACCCTTTGCTCCATCACAAGCTTTCCACTGGTCTGAGAGGCTCCTGCCCTTCTGTGCCCTCATTTCAAGAAGGATATGGCTTTGTACCACTAAAAGAGGTACACAAGGGAAAGGAGAGCTGGCAATGACTCTCTTTAAGATGTTCCTCTGACTCTTTATGCTCTAGGAAATGAAGGAGTGGGAGGAACACACTTGGTGCAAGCATGCCTGCCTGTGACCCCACACTTGTGCAGCAGGCCCCTGTGGAGCTTCCTTCGTGCCCCTGATGATTTACAGGGGAATTGGCAGCAGGAAATACAGCTGGGAAAAGTCTGCTATGCTACAAAATAAAGTAAGTTCTGTATATGTCTAAGGGGATGGGCCTGGGGTCTGAGATGGCACATTAAAAAAAAAAACAATAAAAAAGTTCTACATGCTGAGAAAACAGACATCTGGTCATCTGGGACCAAAATCTGATGTTGTTCTTGAGCTGGTGAATAATTCAAAAGGCCAAACTGATATTCAAATAGCAAAGTGTGGGCATAGAACCTCTCACTTCCCAATGCACCTGCTGTGAGTATGCCATTGTTCTGGATGGCCAGTGCAATTCCAGGGACACAAAGTGCTGGAAAAAAGACAGGAAATCTGTTTAAATACACCCTAGAAATGATGAGCTGCAGGAAGGGTATTTAAAGCTTAAGAGAGTTTGGCAGAGTGTCTGCTGCTGTTATCCCCTTCCTTCCTTGGTCCCAGCTCTCTGCCATGTTAAAGCGAGCAGGAGAGGTGGCCCTGTCAAGTTTTCAGAAGGCAGAATACTGAAAAGGTCAGAGTAGTAAACTATGACAGAGCATGTAAGTCATTATCATTCTAATATTGCCTCTGTGATGAGAACGAGAGCAGAGAAAATTATTGTGAAATACATTGTAAAACTTGGGAAAACGTAGTTCTGTTGCTGCCTAAGTTCTTTAATGACAAGCAGATTCTATGTGTGTCTTTATATACGTGCTCTGTAGCTTGAAGGAGGTTGAAAGAAGAAGATTTGTGGCAATTTCCATCGTAACTATTCATTTTTCCCCCAACCATAAGGAAAACTCACTGTGCTGCAAGGTTGGGAGAAACTGAATCAAACTAAAAAGCTTTGGGATTTTGATTTTTTCTTTGTTTGTTTTGTCTGTTGTTTGTTTTTATTTAAGATCTGTCAAAACTTTGGCATTAATTCCTGACATTGGAGTAGCACAAAATTGAGGGTGAGGTATTTTTACTATATCTAGGTCCATGTAACTCATAAAAGTCCCATGCTGTATAATTTTATTACTGGACTAGTTGCTAGAGATGTTTCTTTTGCAAAAGTTTGGGTGACTGAAAACTTACACAACCTTATAGATTCATGAAGACAAAACAGTCAAAAAATGGTGACATTGGGAGTGCCAACTGGTAGAAGAGCTCATAGCAAAATAAAAATGAGATTGAAGAAACACCTGTGGAGGTAAGTCCTAATTAATTCTGGGTGTTTGTTTATGGGGGATTGCTATGCTGAAATAAATCCCTCAGACCCACTCTCCATCCCTGCAGGGGGACACCAGGCCACGCAAGTGATGGGAACAGAAATGTCCTCAAGTTGTGCCAAGGGATATTAGGTGGATATTAGGGAAAATTTCTTTACTGTCAAGTGGTCAAGCATTGGAACAGTCTGCCCAAGGCAGTGGTGGAGTCCCAATCCATGGAGGGATTTAAAAGCAGTGTAAAAGTGGCACTTGGGGACATGGGTTAGTGATGGCCTTGGCAGTGCTGGAGAATGGATGGACTCAATGATCTTAAGGGTCTTTTCCAAGTTAAGCAATTCTATGTTTCTATGCTTCTGTCTTATTCTGACAACCTGCAGCCTTTTTGCACTCAGAGGTTTAAATAAAGTGGATTATGGGTTGATTTCTGTAAACCGTGGAAAACTCCACTTGACTGGGTTTACAAGCTGGCTTTTGTCAGCTTGGCTTTCTTTGATATCTGAGACTGCAAATGAAAATACAAAATGGAATGAAAGTTGTACCAAATGTGCAATGTGTAGTTTATACCAAGGAAGATGGCATTTCTGGGTGAGCTGTACACATTCAGGGCTTTGATCTTCAGGTGAGAGAAGCCACAGTCAGAAAATGCTCATGGCATTTCAAAACTCAATTGTGATCACAGGAAACACCTGTGATACGTTCTGGCTCAGGTAATTCAGAGAGACAGAGGGAAACAGACTCTTTGCTCATCTAGCTCCATGGGTGGGGGCACCTTCCACTGTGCCAGGTTGCTCCAAGCCTCAATGTCCAATTCCGGGAATCCAGGAGATGCCACAGCTTCTCTGGGCACCCTGTGCCAGGGCCTCCCCATCCTCACAGAGTAGAATTTCATCCTAATATCTAATCTAAACCTGGTCCCTTTCAGTTTGAGGATGTTCTCTCTGTCCTATCATTCCAGCCCCTTGTAAATAGTCTCCATTTTTCCTGTAGATTCCCTTCAATACTGTAAGGCTGAAATTAGATCGCCTCAAAGTGGTTTTTTTGTATAGACCCGCGACAGTGGCTGTCTTGAGTAGGGCTGAATGTCCCTGGTGCGTTGGACTGAAGGTCCCCCAAAAGCCACTGCAGCCTCTGGCAGTGCCCATGAAATCAGGACAAGGGACACCTCCTCGGATTTCCTTGAAACACTTTTCTGGAAAGCAGTGATTCAAGATGGCTTTTGTTGGGAACATCTGGGATTTGGTTTCAGGCTCAGCTGCAGTGGATGTGAGGAAAAGTGTCTTCACGGTTAATTTTGAGCTTATGCGACAACATTTAACGGGGCTGTTGAAATGTTTAAAAGATGGCACGCACAGAAGTGTTTGTGGCTCCTCAGTTGGTGAACAATCTGCCCTGACCACAGCATGAGCTTGATTTATGTGAGAGGGCTGATGTGCCACAGGACAACAGAAACCCCTTGATCTCAAGGTTTTCTGGTTTTGGCAGGGTTTGCACAGGAACAAAAAACGTGTGAAAGTCTGTGAGCTGCTTGGCTTTTGCAGGGGGTTCTGAGAAACCAACTCTCATCCCACTCCTCACATTGGCAGGTAGCTGAAATCCTCCAAAATATCTTTATTCAAGGGATGTGATGTGAAGCACAGGACTTGTTTCATAACCAAGTCATGGCCTTCAGAGGGAAATATTGAACTGAATCTGCCATAGCAGGAAACTACTTCCCCTCACGTGAATTTGACTAAATAAGTTCTGACTACTTCAAAATATCAGGCTAGAGGAGTATTAAATATCCAGTGGGAAGTGTGTGGTGTTGCAAGGGTTAACTGGAGCATCAGTAGTTTTCTGAGAAAGCAGTGGGGGGAAGAAATCTGTACCCAGATTCCAGATCCTGGTTCCAGCTAAGCTTCACAGGGTGAGCTTGACTCTTCTCTTTAAAAGGCAAAAACAATACAGTGCCCCAATTATTCCTTTATTTTGCAAAATGTCAAACTGCATGTGATCCATTTAATTTCTACAAGTGTTCCAAATGGGAGAGCTGTCTAGATGTTCCTTTAATTGAGCAATACCCTGCATAGCAACTATAGCTTCAAACATTCCTGGAAAAGCTACAACAGACCTAATACACATACAGAGCTTCAGTTAGACTCTAAACTCATTTTTGGAGATAAAACTCTATTTAACCTATAGTTGTAACTCCTTGCTGAACTCTCCTCATCTATTTTTCCTTCAATCTGGCTTGCAAAAGTGATGCCTTTTTTATTTTTTTCCTAAAGTTGTCTATAAGATCTTCCTCTGATGATGGATCTGTGCTGCACACTCACCTCCCAGAGCTGAGAAAAGGTCACTGGCAGTTCACTCTCTCCTTAAAATTTGAAAGAGTGAGTTTCTCCGTAGTACTAAAGTTACACATAGAAGCTGTGAGACACAAAAACAATATTGTGGCAGCTTGTCAGAAATCCACCGAGCAGCTGCCCCTCAGGTTTCTCGTGGATGCATATGTGCATATATATGGCATTTTCCAAACTGTAAAAGGTCTGAGAGGCAACTAAAACAGCCAAGGCAATTTATTCACTGAACAGAGGACATGGCCAAAGGAGTGAAAATCCTGTGGGGTTTTTTCCTTCGCCACATACACACCTTTTCCTCTATATTTTTCCCCTCACTGGCAAGAATGTGGACTTAGTTTGTCATCTTGTGGGCCTACCTATAGCAGTGCAAAGGTGAAATGCCTGAATATTAAGCCATAATCCATCATTGTACACACACTAATTACTTTCTGTCCTCCCCTCCTCTTGTCACCGTGGTCCAGAGCAGGTTTTCAGAGGCTGAGTACATTCATCTGAGATGTTTAGCTGCCACGCTCCGCCGCATCCCTGTATGATCTGCCCGGGCTCAGGCCCCCAGAGGAAATTTGTGCATGCATACTGTATGTGAACTTTAGATAAATAAATAAACAGGAGAAACAGCTTCCAGATAATTGAAAGCGAGTGAAGGAGGGAGCAAAAAGAAAACAATTTCTCAGGGGAGAAGCAGGCTGAGGTGGCAGGTATGATTAAAATCCATATGATTTATGAGTAGGTGCATTACTACCATGACAAACCCTTACTGTTCATTTGTTTTGCTGCATTTGACAATAAAGTTTCTTTTTTTCACCCACTTTTTTTTTTTTTCCCTTTCTTTTTTCCCCCCTTCTCCTTTCTTCCTTCCTCTCTCTATTTTTTTTTTTTTTTTCCTCCTTGTCTCCTTGCTGCAGGTTTTGCTCAGGAGTTAGCCACTCAGGAATTCCTAGTGCCTGACTGAGCAGTAATTTAGCAAGCTCTCTTGTGCTCTTTTCCTGTCAGCATTAACATGTCAATTCATTTTAATAGTCTGGGCATGCGCAGAGGGGATGCATTTTCTCAGTAGGCATCCCATGAGCCCACCCCGTGGTGCAGAAATGTGTTATAGCTTGTCTCAGGCCACAGAGACTCCAGCAGGTTTATTTTCATTATGGCCAAGCGTATTTGTTAAGACAAAGCATGAACAAGAGAAAAGAATACACAAAAATGAGACTTTAAAATATTAAAGTGGGATCTGTGTGTCTGGTTGGTAATTTATGACCTGAGCACAGAAGTGGTTAGAAAGGACTTGTTTGCATGATATCATTGCATGGGTTCAAGTAAACGTGTGCTGTCACCTCCTCTGGATTTTGGGAATTAAATGATATCATGCCACATTAGGAATCATCTGCAATCATGATTAATAGTTGAATGGGCTTTTATATTAGACCAGAATTTACTTGCCATCTTTCTTCTTAAAGAGCCTTCAGATAGATTTGTATCTAATGTTTTGGCTCCAGTACATAAAACCAAGGGCTGTTCAGACCAAGAGCCAACCCTTGGATTACAACATTATCTTTCTACCTGAAAAAAGTTGAATTTTTACACGCTTTAAACCTGAGAGCAGAAATAGCAGATTCATGAATAGAGAGAAGCAAAAAATTAGAGAGATACCTCTTGGCATCTCAAATGACATGTTTCCAGATGCAGCCTAAATTAAGCCAAGGTATTTTGGTTGTGCAGTACCTTAGTGGAATTAAATATTTAAGCAGGCAGAGCTGTGGTATCAAGGTCCGTATGGTACAAATGCTTCTCCTGCCCAGCTGGCCTCTGCTACATTATCTAAGTGACCTGAAAAAAAGGCAAAATCATGGTTTATTTTTAAAGGATTCTTTTCTCCTAAGGAAAATACACTTTTTTGTGGGAAGTCCTGCCTTTCTTACTCTCTGTAGGCACATGGAACTTCAACATCCTCAAACTGTGTTGGGAACATGCTAGTTCTGTTGTTGAGTAGGTGGAGAATTATGCCAGGAATCCGAAGTCTGGCCTAGAGATTCCCTCTCACTCCACTGTGGAAGGAGCAAACTAATTTTCCTCAAAAAAGGAATGCACAAAGTACCTTTTTTAAGGAGCAGGCTCTGCTCCATGCTGGTCAGCTGGGCTTTGCTCAAAAGCAGTTGGCACAAGAGCTCGAGTGACAAAACATTGTGGCACAGGGCTGTAGAAAAGCCAAGCAAACCCCTGCTTTGGGCTGAGTTGTGTCTGTCCACTGGTCAGACAATTGCTCTTTATGGCCTGAATGAGCAAGCACAGTGACAGAGGAAATGCTGAGCTGCAGCTCATGATGGACAGCACACCTGCTGAAAGAAGGAGCAGTGACTTGGGCTGTGCTCAGTGCCCTGGAGGGTAGCACAGGACTGCTGGGACTGGTTTCTGCTGAGCCATTGCTACAGCAGAAAAAAAAAAACATAGTTCAGGTAAAGAGAACTCAAACTGTGCCCAACACCCTGAGAAATAATTGTATAGGTCAGGAAATGTCAGGACATACCAGCTGAATTAAGGATTTTGTTGCTGTCCTTGGGTATGTGTGGCAGCCATCGTGACATCTTCAGTGTCATGCTTTTTATAAGCTGCAAGAATGTAAAATTTGGTGGGTAGTTAGTCGATGATTTATCATCATGGTTTGTATTTTTGCTTGATTTTTGGAGGGGGGTTAGTTCTGGGGTTAGTTCTGTTCGTTTGGGGGTGGTTGTAAAGTGATGATGATGGTTGATTGTTGTTTTTGTTAGTAGGAAATACAGAGGAAGGTTAATTGAAAGTGTGTTGATGACAAGTGATTTGGATAATGTAGGGATATGTAGTTTAATTATTTGACAAAAAAAAAAGTCTAGATAAAAAAAAAAAGATGCATAAAATGGAATTTAAATACCAGTTCCTAGTAAATGATAAAATAATTCATATGTCCGGGAACCATTACACTCTCTGTTGTCTAGAGGTAGGTAGATAAATCACTGCTCAGTGATTTATCAGTGAGAGGGTAAAAATGTCCTGAATAGTTGTGCAATGAGTCACCAAACCACCTGTGGCCACAGACCTGTCCCTCTGGGAGGGTTATTTTGCCATCAGAGTGTTTATGGCTGGTAGATCTCAAGGAGATCCTTCTCCTGGTGCTTTGAGGAATTTGGGCAACTTCTTCTAATGTCTTTCAGTCAACATCTTTCATCCTTCTAACATCTAATCTAGATATTTCCTCTTTAATTCAAAAATATTCCCCTTGTCCTGTAACTATCTGCCTGTTAAAAAAATCAGTCTCCATATTTTCATAAGCTCCTTATAAGTGTTTTATTTCCAGGGTAAAATATAGATAGGTCTGGAGACAATCAGCTTAAGGTTGGCTGGTATGAGTGGCATTGAAATTTCATCAGGTTGGCTGGTATAAGTGGCATTGAAATTTCATCAGGTGTGCTTCTAGGAGGTGATGTGCATTTCCAGTAATTGAACTCATTGGCCAAATTTTGCTTAAATTTTGCTTGATTGCTGACTGTCAAACATAACCTGTTTCTATAAATAATAGATAAGGTAGAGAAGACTTTTGAACAACAACCTCACAAGCACTGTGATCTCCTCAGGTACCTGGAAGCAGGAGGAAAGAGAAAAAGGTGTTAGGAAGAGCCCAGCAGCAGCAAAATCTTTAATTCAGCTGCCTTTGTGACTTCTCCTAAGTCTAATAAGTCATAGAGCGAAACTTTGCTCCGTGTGGGAGTTTTTCACTAATCACAGTCCAGGAAAAGATGCACTGCCAGCTCTAGATAAGCGTGATAAGCAGAGGATGAGGTTTGGGAGCTGATTCCCATGTTCTTCCTTTTCCCATGGAGGCTAAGGGTTCATGCAAGGGGGTGCATCCATCTGTGCCAGACTTTACAAACACGTGCTCTCACCCTGAGAGTTTTACTGCCAAGTTGCTCTACCTTAAATCACTCTCAAGGAGGGTTTGAGCTGTAATTCATGTTGGGTTCTGGCAAAACGGGGAATAAAGATGTAAGAAGTGTCATGATGTGGTTCCTGAGAGAAAAAGCAGGGGAAGGGGGGAGTGTGGGGGCACTTTGCAGCCACATGGCAGTTTCACCATGTGGGAAAAATGTCTTCTTAACTCTAAATAGCAGAATTGCAAAATCCTTTAGCATTTCAGGGAGATCAGTCATAGCAAAGAGCAAAACAGGAGGCGGGGAAGGAAAACCTGAGGCTTTAGGAGCAAGAGAGGCAAAGCTGATTGAGGGAAGGGTATGAACTCCCCAAATTCGTATGGGTATGAATCTCTTGAATTTCCTGATCATCAAGAAGGCACTCATAGGCGGCAGGGAATCTCCCAGCCCAATGGGGCAGGAGGACCCCTCCTTCATTTCCCATCCACCACACAGCCAAGTGAGGAGAAAAGTAATTGCTTTGGGTAGGAGGCACAATAAGACATGAAATACAAGCGTGTCTTTCGTAGAATTTGTAGGCCATAAAAAGTATTTTAATGACATCTGGTGCAGGGGCGTGTTGAAGCTTAATTAATTAATCCTTGCAAAAAAAACTCGGAAATTCTGGGATCAAAGGTGTTGCAGAAGTGCAAAATGCCATTATTATACCTATAAATGTGTGCTTGTTAAGTTAAATGCTGTTTATTTATTGCCACTATATAATTGTTCAGCAGTGTATATCAAGCATTTTATGAACATTTTAAAAGTTCAGGTTTTTATCACCTAAAACTGTCCCTGCCTCAGCCCCCTGCGCTGGCTGTCAGGTACTGCTGGTACTGAATTTCAAAACATGGAATTGAGTCTGATAATGCCTCTGATTCTAGGTTAGTTTTATTTTATTTGATTTTTTTTTTTTTTGGTGTGTCTGAGGTGTTTTCCAGTCTGTAATATTAACATGGATGCTGCTGCACGAGGAACAGAGATTATGCACAGCGGTCCATAGCCATGACTAAAACCTCCAAAATTAACTTCAGGGTTGGCTTCAGCTTGCTACGTGGTTGCAGTTTTCTGTTCCCTCTCTTTTCCTTTCTGTTCCTAGAATCATTAAGGTTGGAAAAAACCTCCAAGCTGGAGTTTTCATCCTTTGACCAAACATAACCATGCCACAAGCTGCCACATCTCCTCGTGCTTTGGACAATTCCAGGGCTGGTGACTCCACCACCGCCCTGGGCAGCCTTTTCCATTGCTTAACCCCCCTTTCAGTGCAGAAATTTTTCCTAATATCCAACCTGAACCTCCTCTGGAGAAACTTGAAACCATTTCCCCTTTTCCTATCCTGTATTCTAACATCTGTCCTACACAATTAAAAATATTCCATTTAAATTTGTCAATTCCATACATAATTTGACTAAAGTCATTGAATTGAGCTCTCTCACCCACCTAGAATATTTTGTTTTCTTGGGTTTTTCTTGTTTTCTTTTTTTCTTTTCTGTGTAGCAATTTATAAATAATAAAAACCATAATCAATGTGGCGTTCCCACGTAATTCAAAATTTAGTGTTGGAGATTATTTGCAAATTAAAGGAGCAATGCATGTGCATCCTCAGCAGTCAGTTGAAATGCACTGGGTCTTATTTTCCTCCTCTATTTGAGCATGTTGTAAAATTATTCTTTCCCTTAGATTTATTTCAGCTTTTGTTAAATGATTGGCTTTATGGCTTCCTATAGTTACATGGAATCTTCTGGCTGACACCAGGAGAAAAAAGTTTAGAAATGCACTCTCTGTGATTCATAGCAGCATTATTTAGACTAAATTTGTAAATTCTGTGCAGATGACAATAGCATCTTTGTAAGTCTTTTAAAATATAAATGAAATACGAGTTTTCTTTCAAGGTACAAAATGTCATTAAGGGCTCAGGTGGTTAAAATCAACATGAAAAATACATGCTGCATTTTCCCTCCTTAAATGCAATAATGTAATCAGATTTCAAGTCATCTTACCTACCTCACTTACAGCTTTATGGAGATTAATTAGTTTTTAGCCCCCAGTCACATGATCTTTTCTGACTGCCATTTAGCTACATTTGCTATCTGACTTGAACCTGTAAGCTGTCTCCAGCCCCAGAGGACAGATTAAATTTTAGTATTGGTTGCCTTCTTCCTTTGATTTAAAGGTAGATAGTTAGAGCCATAGTTCAATTATTCTTTGTTGTTAATTAGCCATGTGTTGTCATCATTTCTTTGGGCAAAGTGTTTGATGAAAGGGGTGAAAAATGGCTTAAGAGTAGGAGTAAACTTTCATGTGTTTGAGGCGAAAAAGATTTTTCCTGATCAGGTGCAGAGCCATAAAAACACTTTAAATTCTCGTCTGTATCACCCACCTCTCCCTGCTTTGTGTATGCCTGGCTTTTATGCACTGCTGATCGATAAGGTTACCTTCTCATTTCTGTAAAATGAGCTGGCCAGGGAGGAGGAGAGGAAATATTTCAGTTCTCTTCCCCAGGCAGGAGCGAGGAGAGTTTCTGTGTGTGTGGCTGTGACTTGGCTTTTGTTTTCTAAATTTTCCCCTTAAATTAACTTGAACACTTTTTCTATAATGTGATTTTATGTAAAGGAAATGTTTTATTCCTTGTTGAGAATGATTTCCAGGGCCATTTAATATCCAAATAAATTCCCTTCTTCTCTCCTAAGTGTATTAGAGACGAAAAATGTAGATTGGATAAAACAATGTGTAGACAAAATCCTGCCCTTAATTCTGGGTATCCTGTTTACTTCAGTGAAATCCTCCTTTCTCAAGTCAGAAAAGTACATTTTGGCCCATACTCTGAAAAGACAAGAAATGGATAAGCTTCAGGGGGAAAATAGAAGGATTTTTTTTCATTTCTGTTCGCGATTAAAAATAAAGAAGTAAATAATAAAGGGATTTGACTAGTGTTGGTGCTTAGGATGGTGTATAACTGGGCTCCTCAGCATATAGAACAAAAGATCAAAGGGATCTCTGCCTCACATAAGCAAAGGAGTTCTTGGAGTGAAGGCTGTGCGGTTTTTCCTTAGGTGAGGGCCGGAGGAGAGTTAAGATAATGAAGGTGTTATCTATTACAGTTGAGAAAACACCAGAGCCAAACCCATCAGAGTCTTTATACTGACATTACATGTGGCTGCCTATTTGCCATTTGTTCCCTAAATTTCCTCTAATTTGCTCTTCAGCAAACATTCACCTTGGTTAAATAGGGCTCTGCTCAGCAATATTCCGCAGAACCGCGGCGTTTCCTGGCTCCGGCCACCGCGGCTCTGCAGGATTTTCACTGCTCAGGTGTTGCAAAGCCTAATCCTTATTCAGGAACCAAAATGATCCACTTTCCTTGCCTGCGGTGCTTGGATCCCTGCCTTTGGCAGTAGCCCCAGACTCCTGCAGAAGATGAAGACATCCCTCCATGCCTATAGATGGAAAGGCGCCAACATGGATGCCATCAGAAGGACGCAGCTGAGCATATGCTGAGAAAATTGTGGCATCCATACTGTACATGGGGAAGGGCTGACTGAACACACCAGTTTGTTGAAGCTTATGGCCCTGAAAAGGAAACATAGGTTTCCTGTAAATGTCATTCAGGGATATGCTAACTGTTATTTCCTGGCGCTGGATCATGATGCTTTCAACACATTCTGTTCATCTACCTCTGCTGCCTGCCTGCCTGGCTGTGCACAGCGATAGCTCTCCTGTCTTCTCACCTTTCCCTCCTCCCTGAGCAAGGCTAAGGTAAGAGAGACTCAGGCAAAAAGGAAAAAAAAAGGGCTTGGAGATGGCATTCCAAGGGGAAAAAAATTAAAAGGGATGGTTCGGTGTTGTGTGCCTTCCCTTGGTTGCCACCTTACTGGTGGGCTTGGGCTCCATCCCCTTGACTTCATTAGGAGGTAACTGGTGTCCTGGTGCCATTCTGCCGTGGAATTCCATTTGTATGGAGTGGTTTCAGCCTTAGTGCCCATGCCAGAGCTGCTGTGCCATAGAATCTGCAAGGGTTTCCTTATGTGCCTCCTGCAGTGTGAGTTTTCTCTTCGTTTGCCTGCATTCCTCATATCCCTCCTTCCCTCCAGGTGTTGTCTTTTGGGGTGGAGACATCATCCAGTGGGATGGAGCATCAAGGAGATGTGCAGTCATAATCACACTGTCCACCTTGGGCTGGTACTTGGGCCTGACATTTCCTCCTTCTGGTGCAGAGAAATCAAAGGCAAAAAGGTAAACTCTTACAATTAATCTGCTGAGCCAAGGGCATGGACTCTGAGCTCTTGCCATGATGATAAAGGGGCTGTATTATCTCCATTCTAGCTCCATGCCAATGAAAAGTAAGTTTCTGTGTCTGGTGAATGAGGAATATTATTTTGGGGATTGAGGCCCCACTCCCTTTTGGCTTCCTCAGGAAGGCCCTGGTGCTGGTGGAGGAGCCTTGCCGCAGGTCTTGCAGCCTGCTTCTCCCCCAAAATTTCAGTATTTTCTAAATTTCTTTATCTATTCTCATACTCCATTTCTATATTGAATATTTCCATATTCCTAAAAATTCTATATTCATGCACAACACAAAAAAAAAGTAGATTAGAGCTGGATACTACTATGCTGATTTATGTCATACCATAAATAACACTTTAATTAACACAACAAAGAAATCATGATAACCTGAAACTAACCAGGTGCTCAAATCATATCAGGACAGTCGACC
Organism: Zonotrichia albicollis; assembly: GCF_047830755.1. Classification (NCBI taxonomy): domain Eukaryota; kingdom Metazoa; phylum Chordata; class Aves; order Passeriformes; family Passerellidae; genus Zonotrichia; species Zonotrichia albicollis. The sequence goes on along the minus strand of NC_133828.1, from coordinate 3,525,155 downwards.
TGGAAAATTGTGGAAATAGTGGAAAATTGTGGTCAGGTGAAATCTGGTGAAGTTGTGGAATCTTTGAAATGTTGGCATCTCTTTTTTAACTGCTGAAATATGGATATGAGCAGTTTTTTTGCAAGTACTTTTATTTTGGACTGTCTGTGTTTGAGGAGCTTTTACTTGAGTGTCACATGTCACATTCAGTGAGAATAAGAAACCAAAAAAAGCTTTTTTATCATTATTATTTTCAATAGGTGTTTTCCTAAGCAAAAGAAATCCTAGGTTTTATAAGGGAAAACCATTTCCATTTGAAATAGGAAGCGTGGCTTGCCAAAATGCTGCAGCAAGACCCCCATGGTGGCAGGCAGGGAGTAGGGAAAGCCCCTCACTTTGGGTGGTGGTGCTCTGGATCAGACAGGGAAAGCACAGGAAATGCAGGGAAAAGATACACTTAAAACAAGGAGCAGCAGTACTGATTTCTGTGGAGAACATAAGAGATTCCAGGGGTTTGCTGGGGTCTGGTGGCCCACAGGAACTCATCAGTGGCCGTCCCCAAGGGTCTGTGGCCCACTGGGGATGAACCACACCGTGTGTATCTCCTGCCTGCTGCAGAGTTTGGGGTGCCCAGTTTCAGGTTCTCTTGTTCTCCTTGGAGGGTTTGAGAGCAGATGCTGAGCATTTTTGGAAAATTGTGCCTTTTTGGAGTGTGCCGTTTCTCCAGTTGTCAGGAAGGTAAACAAATAATTGAAAAGCCAAAGAAAAACCAGATTTCCACCACACAGATCTACTTTACAACTGGCTCTGAGCATGACCAGGTTTACTTGGAGTGGAATCATCTCTGAGGCAAATGCTTAACACAGGGAGCCAAAGGAAGCTCTGCTGTAGGGATGCCACTTCCAGCCATTCCCAGATGCAGAAGGAAGCAGCATTCCCTGTGTTTCCCTCCAGGAAACAATGATTCCTCATGTAGGCTGCATTATTAGATACCTGTTATTTACTAAGGCAGTTGAACTAAAGACCTGGGCACTACTGGACCCAGTTCATGGATATTTATGGCACCAAATCCAATCTATAATATCGTGTCAGCCTTGTACCAAAGCAGGAGACAGTTGTATTTATGATTATTAGTACAATATTGAATCATCCTGAACCAATTACTGGTCCAATTACTGTGTCATTATTATCTTCTGAATAGGGCTTGATTTGTCTGTGATAAATATGATGCAATTAAACTACCTTTTTACATAATAAAACACTGCAGGTGTTTATTCTTAAGGGTTTACGGATACCAACAACCAATAGATTTAATTAAAAAAATCCTTGAAATAAATGTGAATTTCATTAAATTGTTCTAGCTCTGGTGAATATTTTAAGACAATCTACCAAAAGATTCTCTCCCTATAATCTGTCTTAAAAGCTGTGCTAAGTGCAGAAAAACAATGACCTCAGCTTTTTAATGTTTCAATAATTAATAACATTTCTTTAAAGAACGTGTAATTGGCCTGTAATAGTATAACTTAAGAAACAAAAAAGTTATGTGGGTCAAATTGCTATTACCGCTGTGTCAGTGTGACGGATAAATGTGTGCTGGCTTAACAAAAAATCTTCTTAAATTCAAATTTTCTGCTCCATAATTTTAAATTTAATCTTACATTTTTAGCACTAAAGCCATAAACATAATATTGACTTCACTCCTGTTTAGTACCAGCAGTGGGTACAGAATTGTGTTGTGCTGGCTTTAGATTCTGAAAAGAAAATGTGAAATCCTACCTGGCATTATTTTGTGTCTCAGCACTGGGGGTAAATAACTTAGCTATAAACCAGACAAAGTCAATAGAGTATAAATGGGTTTAAAGGCCATGGCTGGGCTGGGTTGTGCTGGTTGTGAGAAAGGAGAATCCCCCTTTCCCAGCTTTGTGCTGGGAATGGAGGAATGGTGATGTTGGTGTTGCCTTTTCTTCCCTCCCACTGCTCAATTCACCACCTGAGCATCAAATTCGGGGTTATCTTGTGTGTGCTGGCTTTGTCTTTTCCCTCTGTGGGCTGTGGCAGCACAGGATGTCAGAGGAAAGAGCAGGCCCCTGCAGACAGGCCGGATGTTTGATATGGGAAATTTTTTTTGTGTTGGTGCAGAAAAGGCTCAAAATTTTTTCTACCAACACTCATAGTAGCTGAGTCCAGGGCAGGAAGGAGATCATGGTGCAGTTTCACAGGCACAGCAGGGAGGAATGAAGCTGAGTTAGGTGGCAGTTCCAGAGGAAGTGTGATGCTGACCCACACCAAACTGGGCCCATGGACCCCCAGCTCTGCATCAGGGAAGCTCCCAAGGCTCCAAAACAACCCTTGCATTTTCAAATTTGCTTTAATATCTCAATTGCATTTGGTCATTATCAGCTAGATCCTTTTATGCACACTTCCAGACATCTGTATTCTTTCCACTGAGTGCATTCTGAGCTGTGAGAAGCTTTAGCAGAGGCTCTCTCCTGACTGCCTAACCCTTCACAGGAGCGCCCGTGGCTCTGTGGAACAGCATTTCAGGGCAGGATGCACCCCAGCTCCCCACCCTGCACCCTTGGGATGTGCCTCTGCACCTCCTCAGCTTCACCTATTCCCTCCCATCCATCTTCCCTGCAGCACAGACCAGGCTGGATGATAAAATAAAGCTTTTTCCAAAAGGTTTATTAAGCAAGACGTAAGGTCAGGCTTTTAGCTGGAAGGCTGGAAACGAAAGGTTACAAGCAAAACAAATACAAACACAATCCCAGCCTAAGCTTAAACAACTGGATTCCTTTTCAATTGCTTGGTCTGGTTTCTCAGATCCTGAAGACACACTGCAGCTGTTGGGATTTGAAGCATCCTGAGTCCTGCCCTGAGTTCTGGTGCAGTGGGGAGGCACAGGCAGCTTGGCTTCCCTCCTCTTCCTCTGTTTGCTGCAGCTCCTGGGGCACACTGACACTCTTCTGCTTTGAGACAAAACCTAATTTTTGGTGGAATGGCCCTGCTGTAGACACAGCACGTAGGCAGTGTGTGTTTTTCTCCTCCTACCCCTCACCTCTTTGGGCAGCACCAGGGCAGATCTGGGTGTTCCCATCCTGGAGATCAGATCTGTCTGCTCCCACCTTGGTTTTGAGATGCTCATAAAAAAAATTTGGGAGATGCTGGTGCCTTCTGCCTCATTTCAATTCCTCATTCCCACCTCTGGGGCTGCCTGCCGACCATTCTCACCCATTCTTGCTTCTAATATCCAGGTATGGAGTAATTCCTGCAGCATCCCTTTTGCTTGCTGTATAGGACCCACCCAGTGGTCTGCACTGCTCTGCCACCCTCTGAGCGGTTTTGGCATCAAAACTGGAAGAAAGGATGAAGGTAATTACATTTTCAGGTAATTTGAAGGTAATTTCATTGTTTGTGAAGTAAGAATGATTAGGGTAGAAAGTTGTAATGAAAGACAATGAAATAACCCAGGTGAGCTTTGTGCCTGGCTGGGGATGTTGCACCCTCTTCGATGGTGAAGCCCTAATTTAAATTTGTCACAACCCTACTCTGGAGCACAGATCAATAAATGCTGAAACAGAACCACACAGAGAGGAGAGCTAAATTATGGGAGAAAAAAAATAATTAAATGACCCCCAATCAAATGACAAACTAATGGAAACTTCTTGGATAGCTAATTCTGACAATTCTTTCAAAGCAGCTGACACATTTGGGATTTTACTGCTGCCATCAGGCGCTTGGGGCCCTGCTGGCATCCAGCATCAGTTTTGAGGTCTGTACCCCTGGGATGTGTCTGCCAGGGAGCCCCAGGGAGTGCAGCAGGTCTCAAACCCAAAAAGTTTTAATGGGTGGATAATTGCCCACCTTGTAATAATTTACTGGGAACCTGATACTTTTATCATGTGTCACAAACAACTCTATGGTGTAATAATATAGGAAGTATCATTGGTGCTGTAAAAAAAGTGATGGTGCAAATTGCACTTCTCTTTCTGCTGAATGGTGCTAAATACCAGGGAGTTCCCATTCTTCTATTGCCAGGATTTCGATAATTGTAGATGTGCATTTGCAGGGATCAATTGATAATTTGGATCACATGCCATCAATATTTCATTTTCTCTATATTTTTAAATGAAAGGAAGAAGCCCAATTTCACAGTGGTAAGATTAAAAAAAGAATCTCATTTTGTTTTCCTGTCTGCTGTTAAGGAAGAAAGCTCATTTCTTGCAGCATAAAGGGATATTAATGAATGCAAAGAGCATTTTCCATATTGCAGAATAAAATTTACTGTTCTAACCAAAGATATTTTATATAAATTAAGAGTTTGTTTAAAAAAAATCGAAAATGGGAACTCAATTCTAGACAACACTTAATTTAAACTAAGTGTTAAAATAAAAGCAATAACACTGAGAATAAATTAATGAACTACAATTAACTATATTTACAATAAGTGGTTTGGTTAGAAACACCTATTCCCTGCACTGATAAAATAAAACCTGCATTGTGCAAAAGCTGAAATAAGTTAAATGAAGATGCTTTTAACAAGGTTATTACTTAAGCAGTGACAGGTTTACAGATTTTAGCACCATTGGGTTTTCACAGGAGCTGCAGCAAGTGCTAAAATAACACACACCTTCAGGTTCATTAAATTCACCAGTGTGATGAAATAACTGATATTTTTCTATATTACTATAGTGCCTCAAAGAACTGGCTATAAATAAGATACACTAATAACAACTGTTTGCAGTGCTAAAACAATAAAATAATTCTTCCAGGCTTATATGCAAAGGAAGAAATAAGTGTAAGGCAGACTGTTAGCAGAGTTATATCTGGTGGCTTTAATTCTACTGATGCCATGCCTTCAGCCATTTACTTATCATAGAAATGCCCTATAAAATGTTTTATCACTCATTGTGGCAGGAAGAAATTTGTTTAAGGGCTACATAAAGAGGGGGCTCCCATCCCGAAATGCTCTCTAATCTGGTGTTTATTGGAGCATTTTTGAAGCCCAGCTTAGGCGAAGAACCGATTTTTAAAAAGGAGCATTTCAGATGGCAGTAAATCCCACATTATGCCCTGTTTGGGAAAGAACCAAGGCTGGGGGAAAAGAAGCAGGTTTCTAATAAATCAATGGAGTGTGGCCTTTGGAGACCTGGGAGGCATATGGACAGTAATAGAGTATCCCAGGTTGTTCCGTGAATGATTCCATCTGGATGAGGGCTCGGCGTTATTCGCAGCCTCCTTCTCCCCTAGAACACCTCCAGTCTCCCCCGCAGCCCCTCTCTCAAATGTCAGACCACCTGGGATCTGCAGCTGTCGGGCTGAAAGAGGAGCTGCCAGGGCAGCCACGGCCCCGCTGCCATCGGGGAACTGCCGAGTCGGGGCCTGCATCGGCTGTGGTGTCCAATACTGTGTGTGCTCCCTTTTGTGTAAAAATATGGGGTTTATGGATTTTATATAGAATGTCCTATTGCCAGGAGGACAAAGGGGAATGGCTGCAGGATGGAGGCCAGGTTTGGGTTGGAGATTAGGAAGAATTCGTATCTCAGAGGGTGGGGAGGCCTTGGCACAGGTTGGCCGGAGAAGCTGGGCCTGTCCCATCCCTGGAAGTGTTCTAGGCCAGCCAGGATGGGGCTTGGTCTGGTGGGAGGTGTCCATGCCCATGGCAGGATGTTGGAATTTGATGAGTTTTAATGTACCTTCCACCTCAACCTGTTCTGTGATTCCATGATTCTGTATATATGTGTGTGTGGGGAGGCCTTGGCACAGGTTGGCCGGAGAAGCTGGGCCTCTCCCATCCCTGGAAGTGTTCTAGGCCCAGCTTGGATGGGGCTTGGAGAAACTTGGTCTTGTGGAAGGTGTCCCTGCCCATGGCAGGAGGTTGGAATTGGATGAGTTTTAATGTCCCTTCCACTCCAACCTGTTCCATGATTCCTTGATTCTGTATATATGTGTGTGCATGTGTGTATGTATGTATGTATCTATCTATCTGTCTATTTATCTATATATTAACACATGTGTTTAAACATATCTTTGCACACCTAAGCAGTTGGAATAACTGCTTGCAGCACCAGGGTTTGGTCTCCATGTGGGTACTGTTCCCTCCATGCTAATGAAGAGGTAAAGCCACTCTGCTGCAGTCAGTATGTTTAAAACATGACCAAATTGAGTTTATCAACCCCACGATGTCACAGGCTTGCTGCAATTTTACAATGCTGTATCTTGCCTCTGAGCAAGTTGCAACTGTGTTATCTGGTAGAATCACAGAATCACAGACTGGTGTGAGTTGGAAGGGATCTAAAACTCATCTTGTTCCACTCCTTGCCATGGACAGGGAACCTTCCACTTCCAGGTTGCTCCAAGCCCCATCCATCCTGGCCTTGAGCAAGAACTATATAATATGGCCCTGGAGGTCATGATTTGGGCTGGGTTTGGCAGTGTTACATTGACAGTTGGGTTTGATGATTTTGGAAGGCTTTTCCAGCCCTGACAATTCTGTGATCAGCAAGCTGGTGCTTTGCTCACCCTTAGGGAAGAGTGTGCAGCCCACCATGCTCCAGAGGCACTGCTGAGTGAAGGAACTGCAGGGTGCACATCTCAGGTAAACAAGATACAAAGAGCACATTGCAACTGGGAAAAAAACCTTTTAATTTCTCCACTTTGTTTATAACCCCCTTGCAACCTCTCTCTAAGAAAGAGCAATAGGACCATTTTATTAGTGAATATGCAGAGCCACAGCAATATTAAATGATTCTGAGGCCTTTGACACAAAGGAGCTGTTACTGGCCCATAAATGAAGAAGATATTTTTCATTACAAGTCCTTTATCTCAGGAGTTTCCCTCCCACCTGGAATTTACACATCTCACACTCACTGATCTTTTGGAGCTATTAATCCATCTAGGTATTTTGTAAACTGCAGGAAACTTTGGGAGTGAGTCGGGTTTGAGTGCCTGGTGTTATTAATAATTTATGCTTCATGCGAGAAGAAAATTGATCCAAAGCATCCTGGAGAGGCCAATCCATGCTGCCTCTGTGATCAGCTGAGACACAAATTAAATGTGAGGAATGAATGGAAATGTATCGTGGAGAAAAGCTGCACAGACCCGTTCCAAGCCAGGAGGTGCAGAGCTGGTGAGGGCTGTCAAAGGCAAGAGCACGGTGTCCTTTGAAGCCTGGTCATGGAGACAAGGATGTGGGAAAAGATCCTGCAGCAAAAAGTGGTCAAAAGTTCTTAAGAGGAGGACGAGAGCAGCTCTGTTTCCTGAAGGCAGGCACTCCAGATCAAACAGCTCTTTGTGGAAATGTTCAAAAACAACCCAAACCACCTCATCCTGGGTTAAAGATGAGCTCCAGTACCTGGGGCTGGATGGGAGGTCAAAGGAGGAACACTGGGGGACATCAGTAGATGCTGAGGCTGTGCTGGAGCTACGAGAAGGACCTGTTGTGTCAAAGGTAAGGGTTTATGTTTTCTCCTAAGAAAGAAAAATGTTCAGAAAATAATCCCTAATGGAATCTGTGAAGCATTTGCTGAGCTTTAATTTCATCCTGGATGCACTGATACATCCTTTGTTTCTCTTTGCTGTTCTTGTGTTTAAAGTAGCTTCTACCAGAAGTCACACATATCTGACCCAGAAATACAAGAGTTTCACAGCCTCTGAGGAAATGTGCTGAAGGGAAGTTTTCTGGAGCTTTTCAGCTGGGAATGAAGCCTCCTGCCCATTTGTTTACCACAGAGGGAGCCCAGGAGAAGGACAAAGTGCTGGAGTGAAGGAGGTGGTACAGAAATCACTGCAGGCACCTGCTGTTTCTGGAAGTTTCTGTTTTGAGGTATGTGCTGACTTTGGACAGGTAAGTTAACATGGACTGGTATCATTTTTATGAGATATTTTCCCTGTATGTTTGAATTGCTACACATAAAAAAGCATGTAAATGAATGCTGGATGTACTTTTTGTCTTTGTAAGTGTGAACTGTGTAGATAAATGCATTTACATATTTGTGTGTTCTTATCAGTCTTGATACCCTACTTGCTAATGTGATAGTGTCATCTAAGTTGTGTCATACTTGGTTCAGGACGGATTTATTAACTGTTCTTTCTGCCCTTCAAATGAGCACCTGTTTCAGTGAGGTAAATCCAGAAAAAAATCCCTTGATCAGGGGACTCAGGTTCTTTTGCCATTCCTGCTTAAAAATACTGGGAAATGCTTATACTCAAAGAAAAAGATCTCTGACACTGAAAAATGCAGTGAAATAAAATGGTATAGTGGGGCAGAATAATTGAACTACACATTTTTACAAATTATTTTTTGTGTTCTAAAATCCTGGAATCATAGAATGGTTTGAGCTCAAGGCACCTCAAAGATCTTCTCATTCTATCCCCTGCCATGGTCAGGGAAATCTTCACTTAGGCCAGGTTGCTCCAAGCCTGATCTTGGACATATCCAGGGATCCAGGGGCAGCCACAGCTTCTCTGGGTATCCTGTGCCAGGGCCTCACCATGCTCATAGGGAAGAATTCAGTGGTGTCACATTGTGGTCCAAAAACGCTACTGCTCTGGTCATTGACACACAAAATGATTTAACACAAAACAAATCCTTTGTTTTGTGTCAAATCATTTCAATTTACACCCTGCAAGCATCACATGCTAATCATTGTTGATTAGAAGAGTTGTTCTGCTGTGGACACACCTGGATGGAGCATCCATCCAGGTCACTGCATCCCTGCTTATCCCTCTGCACCTGCAGTGTGGGATCACGAGGAGCAGACACAGCCTGAGGGCAGGTGACCTGTCCGAGCAATAAGCCGCCACCCTGGATTTTCAGTCCTTGGCTGCTCTCTGGAGATGCTGGTCAAGGTGCCAAGTTTAAAGCTGTTTCTAATGATTTGCCACTTTGCTGTTGAAACTGAAGGAGGAGTGGGAACACATCGGCTTTGGCCAACCAGCAATGGGTGCTCGAAGGCGATGAGCACCAAAATACTTCTTGGCCACTGTTCATTAATGTTCTCTAAATTCCAAGGGGAAGATGTCAGATTTTTGCCTTTTTATTTTTTCTTTCCTTGCAGGTTCAGTGCCTCCTGCAGCTTTTGCAGAGTCCCAGATCCACAATCTGGTTTAGCAAAGGCCACTAGTCCACGTCCCTCTCCCATGGAAAATCAGGAGTTTGAGAAGCAGAGTCAAGGTTTGGAACCATCAAATCCTAGAATGGTTTCAGCTGGAAGTGACCTTAAAGATGATCTCATTCCACCCCTTGCCATGGGCAGGGACACCTTCCACTGTCCCAGTGTGCTCCAAGCCCTGTTCAACCTGGCCTTGGACACTTCCGGGGATCCAGGGGCAGCCCCAGCTTCTCTGGACACCTGTGCCAGGGCCTCCCCACCCTTACAGGGAAGAATTTCTTTCTAATTTCCAATCTAACCCTGCTCTCCATCAGGGGATGGTGTATTTTTCCTTCATGACATCAGTGTACTAAGTCTGCTGGAGTTTTAGGCACATTTAAATTGTGCATAATTGAAGCCTAGAAAAGCATGCAGAGATCTCCATTTCCTGTTTTATTGTTTTTTGGAATGTTTATCCTATCTCTGTATATCCAACATTCAAATATCCTTCAGGAAGGGGATGACTGAGAGTCTCTATTTCTCTGCAGTGGTTTGTGCAAGTTGTCTAGAAAAAGGACAAAGTCTCCTGGTTGAGAATTTGTGACATGAAGGTCTGAGTAAGAGGAGCTGTACTTTCCATTGCATCACTGATGTATCAGTCCAGAGCTTTCCCACATCTCATAAGCTGCTTTGAGCCTGTGCAGTTCGCAGAGTGGGGAAAAAAGGAATTGAAGAAGCAAAAATAAATATTAAAGCACGTAAGAATTAAATATCACCTATTCAAATAGCAATTATGCCGTTGAAAACAAGATCACCACACCTGTACAAGAAAAGACAACCAAGCCTAAAACATCTGTTTGGATCCACCTGCCAAGCACCTGTTCCTCTGTTTCAATGCCATTTGATTGCTGGAGATGTAGAGGCTCTTGTGAGGTAATGAGTGATTTTACATTATGCATGATTGAAAACAGGTGTTCTAATGCTGTACAATTCTATGCATGAATAATTCAGTTTGTTTAGAGCAAGATCTTTAAAAGAAATATGGTCTTTATTTTTTTTTTTTATAAATATTAAGGTTATTCTCTGTAATGTATGGTGGATGGTCTTTTCAGCAGGCTCACTGATGACCATTTTTGTATAATTTTATGGGTAGGAAATAACACCGTGAAAGGTAAAAAAAATAATTATACCTAAAGCACATAAGCAATGAAAATTGAAAGCTTTCTTTAGCAAGGAGAGGGGAAAAAAACCTGTCAGTGTTCTAAGGGGGAAAGCCAGATGACTTTTGGCAAAGCCTGCTTCTCACCACTAACAAAACAGCCCAAGAGCTTAATTATAGAGAGGGGTGAATGTGCCTCAGGGATAAGTAAGTAGCTAGTCCATCTCTTGGTCCGAATTCCAGCTGAGTCTGAATATGTTTAAGAATTTGTTTGGGGTTTTTTTCTCTCTCTCTTTTTCCTCATGATTATGAAAAGGTTTCTTGCACAGTTGCGTGCTTTGTGCTGATGGGAGGTGTTGCAGACTCAGGTCTTTACCCACAGACCAGTTTCCATGCTGGGAACTGCAGGATAAATCAACCCACGCTCCTCCTCATCATGGAGAATCCAGCAGCTGCTTGGGATCATCTCCCAGAGATGAAGGAGATGTGGAAGCCAAACTGAGAGGTGCAGCCAGGCTTGCAGCATCCCCTCTGCCTCTCCCCAAGGTAAGCAGTGCAGCTGGAATGGCTTCAGCCACAGAGCTGCTGGGATGAGATGAACTGGAGCAGCCAAAGGTTTTCCTGCACAAAGTGTGTCTGCTCTCTCCTCCTTCCCTCAGACAGGGATGGGATTTAGTTTAGTTTTCAAGAAAGGTAGTGCCTGTTGTGGTGTTACTTTTAATTATGGGAGTCTTCTGTGGTGGGCAATGAGGAATTGTGATGGGGGTGAAGGGATGGGAGAAACTGAGAGTGAAGAGAGGATTTCAGACCTTCCAGACCTTCCTGTCCATTGAAGTTGATGTGACAATGATGTGGGGAAAGAGTAGAAGAGAAGAAGGGAAATGGAATTATTGATTTGCGAGGAGGAATGAACAAAGGTCTCCCTCAGGTGGTTGATGCCCCATCCCTGGAAACATCCAAGGCCAGTTTGGACAGGGCTCTGAGCAACCTGGTCAAGCTGAAGATGACCCTCTTCATTACAGGGGAGTTGTACTGGATGGCCTTTGAAGGTCCCTTCTAACCCAAACCATTCCATGATTCTAGGAAAGAAAAAGAGGCTGAAAGTCATTATAAAAACTGCTCTGGTTCCCTGTGTTAATGAAAAAATGAACCATGGTGCAAGAGCACCAATTTTTTGATTGCTCATGTATAACCTGAGCACTGGTTTGCATCCAGTGGCGGTAGAGGTTGCTTGAATAAACTTCTACACATTCTGAGGGTTCAGGAAACATAAGGAGGAAAATTCAAGAACCCAAAACATCCAGGTGTGGCCCAGGACCTCGCTGGGTGAACAGGGGCAGCTCAAACTGTGTCCCATACTGCTCAGGGGACACCAGGCCAGAGTCCCTTCAGGCCCTAAAAGCAAAGATTCCATGGCCAAACCTGGCTAAGCTGCAGACATTTAGGGGTTTAGCTGAAGCAGATCTGTAATCTTTCAGTATTTTATATACAGTAAGTTACAGGAGACTGTAAATTAGAGTTTATAATACCCTATCCATTCAGCTACTGACAAAATATCTAAGGTAATCTGACCTGCTTCACAGACCATGAGAAAAATCCTCATGTAAAGTGAAAAAGATGAATTACAGAGAAGTGGAGGAATTTGTCTCAACTCAGATTTTGGTTTAATTCCCACGTCAGGCAAAAGAATGTTTCACCAGGCTTTACTTGAGTAAAATTGGGGAGGTTTAATAGATGCAGCCCTAGAGGGCAAGGGATAAACTCTGCTCCCTTGGAGCCAATGACCATGCCACCAAAAACAGGGGTAGGGATCAAAGTGAAGGGAATGAGGGAAGAGTTCTCTGAGAGAAGAAAAATAGCAAGGACAAAATATTGTAGGGAAGAAGGTTTTTTTTTTATTTTTTGGGGGGTATTTTTGTTTTTTGTTTGTTTTATTTTTGTTTGTTTATTGTTTTTGTTTTTTGGGTTTTTTTTTTTTTTTAATGATAAGAAAGAGGAATACATCCTGGTACTCTGAGTTCCCGCAATAAGGAAAGTTTTTCTTTTCACTGTGATTTATTCTTCCCTTTAATAATAAGAAAATAACTTAAATTTCATCTTTATAAAATGTTGGATGAGGGGGAAATGAAGAGGGGTGATGTTGCATCTGTTGGGGTTGTAGATGCCTGGACTGTTTATCTGTTCTGGTGCAGATGATGGAAACTCACAGGTCCCACTGGGCAGCTGTGAGAAAGGCAGGACATTCCTGCTCCTTCCTTACTCCTTCCCACAAGTTTGCAATCATGAGAGATACCAAAGACTTCCTTCAGCTTGGTGGAGGAATTTCCTGTGGATCTACAACTCTTTCCCTGCCCCCCTTCCCCTTTCCCAGTAACAGCTGTTTTATAGAACACCTTATCTGATTGGTTTTAAATTAGTGTTGGGGGGTATTTTCTGTTTTCTGCTTTAAATCCAGCACTCAACTCTCCCAGAAACACATCCTGTTCTTACCCCTGCCACATCTTCTCTGTAGCAGTAAGAGAAGGCTCCAGTAGCTCCTCTACCACTTTCTTAACTATTTCCATTCCCTTTCTGGGTGCTAAAGTGACCCCCTTGTCCTTGCAGTTGAATCCTACAAGGGCAAAGTGGGTCTTGGTCATGTTCTGTGGGCCAGGTCAGGTTCCTGCAGGCAGGATAGAAATTTTGGCTTTCTACCTCCATTCCTTTACTGCCTGGTGTCAGAAGGAAACTGACTTTTCCAGAAACACATCCCAAAGAGAACCATCAGAGTTTCTGCTTTGCAAGGATACCTGTGTGATCCAGGGCTGTTAGGAGGTTTCCAGATGAGGCACTGAAAGATGAATGTAGTTTAGTTTCTGAAACCTTTTGATGGACTCAGATGGAAGTTGTTCCATAAATCAAAAGTCCGTATTTACCTTTTCTATATACACCTCCTGTGATTTATTAGGTAACTGTTTCTTGTCATTGTGACCCTCCAAATTATTTGACTTTGGTTTCCTTTCAAGAATTAATCAGGCTGTGATGAATCATGGAATCACAGAATGGTTTGGGTTGGAAAGGAGCTTAAAGCTCATCTCATTCCACACCCTACCATGGGCAGGGACACCTTCCTCTATCCCAGGTTGCTCCAAACCCTATCCAACCTGGTCTTGGACACTTCCAGGGATCCAGGGGCAGCCACAGCTTCTCTGAACAGCTCTGCCAGGCTCTCAGCACCCTCACAGGGAATAATTTCTTCCAAATCTCTAACCTCAATCTTCCTTTCTTCAATTTAAAACCAGTTCCCCTGCTCCTATCACTACTGGCCCTTGTAAGAAGTCACTCTTCCACCTTCTATAAGTCCCCTTTTTTATTGGAATGCTTCTGTGGATATACAGGAACTTTGCCATTGCTTCCTGGGAGATCAGTTCCACTGATATTTCTGTTCCTACAGCAGAGGTGACAGAACAAGGTCCTTTCTCTAGGTACCAGTAGCCCCATTTCCCAAACCAGTAGTTCACTCCTTCTTACCCCCAGTTAAAATCCCGTTGAAACTGTCAAGAGTCGTTTCCACCTCTTTAATTTCGTTTTCAAACGAAATCCCTCCACTCCTTTGTATGCAGAGGCTGCTGCAGCCTGGATCTCATCTTGTCTTCTAGTAACATCTTCCAGATTTGTTTTAAACTGATTAGACACTGCTGAAGAATCAGCTCCTCTCCCCCGGACAGTACAAAGCCAAGTGTTGACAGAGCTGGCTCGTGGCCATCGGCTCCGCGGTGACGCAGCATCGCGTCTTTTGACAGCCCCCACTTCGTTTGGGCCACTCTGAAACATTCACACACCCCGAAGAATTAAAATTAAATAAATTACTGAGTGTCAGCAATTATAAAAAGAAGTGTTGGCCTGACCAGAGAGTTGTGTTAATTAAAGGACTTAGTCTATACGCTGGAGCGAGGAATAAGAAAGTTATTTCTGCTTTCCTAATGGGGCTGCAGTTTCTCTCTGAATTTTGGTTTTGAGAAATAGAAGATTACCCTTTTTATTGGGCTATAGAGAGAAATTATGGGGAATGAGCTGAGTGATTTTCAAATTCTCTCAGTAGGAGTAGGAAAGGAGGGAAATACTTGTCCTTCTTTAACTAAATATCTTCCACTGCAGTTTAGAAACAGGGGACACTAATTTCTGGGTCCCATCTCGGCACAGGGATATATTTAAGTCACTGGGATGGTATATATTTCCACCATCTAGATAGTTTTCTGGCTGGAATCATCCTGCCTTTAAGTATGAGGAGGAAATACAGAAGGTCACAGTAACAAATACTGTTTCTGGGATTAATTTGTCCCTAAAGGTTAATAAAGCTCATCAAGAAATACACTTAAATGAAGCAAAGTTATCTCTAGCATTTGAGTCTTCCCATCACAGTGTCCTAAGAGATGTCCTGTGGTTTGACACATAATTAATATGTTTATTTATCTTTGTTTTTTTAACATCCATCACCATAATAGCCAAATATAAACATTTCATCCTCTTTTGTAAAGAGCCTATGGTCCATTTTATTGCAACAGTCACTTTCCCAGCTCCCACCAGTGACTGAAAAAAACCCCACCAAATCCCTGAAATTTTCTCACCACTTTTTCTGGAAGCTGTTATGTTTACAAACTTGTGGAAAATGTGCCTCTTTTGCCTCCTTTGAGTGTCATGGGAACACGAGCCGAGGTCTGCTCCAGTAGCACTGCTCGGGGCTGCCTGGTGCATCTCGGGGGTCTCATAATCCACGAGGTTGTTCCAGAGTCCAGCCCAAAGTTACACTCTGCTTGCCAGCATCCAAGATCCCAAACAATTTTACAAATAACCTGGCTTGAGCATTAGTATCTGACAATTTTTCAGACAAAGAGAGCTAATATTTTTGCTATTTATTCATGTTGAAGCATTATAATGTCCTCATTACTCTCACTTTAACTTACAGGATTCCCAAGGAATATTTGTTAGAATTATTGGCTTCAGCTTATGCTGTTTGTAACTCACTTTTTATAGACTTGACTGGTCAGGTAATTTCCACAGTATTGTTCTTGGCTCCCTAACTGGATCCCATCCAAATTTTCAAAGTGCTTCTACAGAGATAATGGAGCACATTCCAGCACCCTGTGAAATGTCTGCTGAAAATCCAGTGTTAGATGTGTGAGATAACCTGGGTAGAGTTGCCAGATGCTGTAATTTCTTGCTTGGGAGAACCAAACACTCTGAAGTTACCAAGACAAATCTGCCACAAGAAGGAAAGGAAATCTAAAGGAGAGAATAAGGAGAGGGAGGAAGAAAAAGTGTCCAAACACTGCAGTTTGATGCTTAAATTGTGGGGTTTACCTCTATTTCCTTATAGGAAAAGCAAATGCAGCACTATTGTTTTATACCAAAGAAGGGTGAGGGAGTTGACGTGAATAATAAACTCCCATTGTGAAAAGCATTAAATAATTTTTTTGAGCAAATCCATAAATCCCGCGTTCAAAAAAGAAAAAGAATACAAATGTAACTCTTATTTCAGTCCAATCAGCTGAGAAAAGCACAATGATGAGAAGAGAAATATACATTGAAATTGAAAATGGTAAATGGCAGGTTTTGAAAAATACTTTTATTAGATAATACATTTTTACTGTGCATTGATACTTTTTTTAAAGGGACCCACTGGAATAAGCAGGTCTCAGAGGTGTTCGATTTGGGCTATGTAACCTTCTTGGAGATTGGACAAGAAGATCCCCATAGATCCCTGCCCTTCTTCTGTGATTCTCCTTTGAGGACATTTGAGAAAGTTAATCCTGAATGTTCAGAGATCTCCCTGCTTTTCATTATCTTTTTTTTTTTTCCTTTTTCTTAATGAGGGCCAGAACCGTGTGCATGATTTTCTGTGATGGATTCACACGGGAGGTATTCTGGAACTGGCCAAGGACACAGCATTTACAAGAAGGTCCTGACAAGCATCCAAAAGTCCTTGTGAAGCTTCCATCTTAGATGACCCCATGGAATGCGAGAGAGCTTTCTTTTTAGGGGAATGGCATCTTCTGGCCAGAGTCATATCCAGAAATTCTGCTGTGCTTAACCCGTTCTTGAAATGCCCAGTGCAGTGAATTTAAAGGTGGAGGTAGGAATAACGTGTTTGTGTTGTCTCAAAAAGGGGGCCAGGAGAGCCCTTAAGCTCTTACTCTGATTTTTTTCTACTCACAGTACTACCTCTCTGGTAAATAGGGTTTCTGAGAAGATCATTTGGATATTTGAACCCCTCATTCTGGAAAAATCAGAAGAATTTGGGTTATCTTCCTCGCTGACATAAAAATAGCTCCACTTAACAGCTTTTGGAAAGCCTACAGTTCTGAATACACTCTTTCACTTGTGAAGGGGGCAAAGTTTATAATTTTGGGTGGAAACCATGAGAAAGTTAGCTGGTTCATCAGGGCTTTGTTTTGCCTTTTTTTGGATTTGTTCAAAATCAAAAGTCAAAGCGAAACTCGGGGGATGTGAACCCGCTTGAATCCAAACCAAGAGAGCGATGTGCCAGATCTCCCATGAACCAAAAACCACTGGGTTCTCACAGTCCTCGTCCAAAGAAGAATGCACAAATATAAATCAAATATCCTCTTGTGCTCCTCACAGCTTTCACGGAAAACAAGGCAGAATATTAAAAAGGTCTGCTGAGTTTTGCTG
The DNA here is from genome assembly GCF_047830755.1 of Zonotrichia albicollis. Lineage (NCBI taxonomy): Eukaryota > Metazoa > Chordata > Aves > Passeriformes > Passerellidae > Zonotrichia > Zonotrichia albicollis. The sequence continues at coordinate 3,508,253 of NC_133828.1, read as the reverse complement.
CAGCAACTACCAAAATATCCTGTGATCATTCGATAGCTGGCAGTTAATATCCTGATCTATTCTCTTTCCTCGGTAATCCAGCCCTTTCCAGCTAACACTTGACGTTGGCATGCACAGCATAACCCCTCAGCATCTTCCTTGGTTGTACAATTTCACAGGGAAGACTCTGGACAATTCACAGTCCTTTACATCCCTGCTCGAGGAGCCAAGGAGGGAGACGGATTTGCAATTATATGAAAACTGCAAGCAGCCTGATCAGTACAAAGACAGGATGCTTAACAGGTCTGTGGCAAGCTGGAGTACTGAGAAAATATTTAATGATATTTTTCCCTGTGGTTCACCTTGTTTGAGAACAAACCCCTGCTCCTAAATGAGAGAAGAAAAAAAAAAAAAGAAAAAAAAATCAATGTTTTTCAGTGCCGTCGCTCATCGCACACCGAACAGTTTCTGAAGATGTAAAAAAAAGAAAGGTGCTGGTCATGGAAGAACAGCAAAGGTTTCCTTTGTAACTAAGACACACTTGTTTGCAATAACATGTGTGCTTTTAAATGCTGCCAAGTTGCTGAGGCTATCTCTCCTAAATGCAATCTTTAAATATGTAAGTGTTAGAAAAAACAAGGTAATGTTCAAGAAATGTTAAAGTAAAAAAAAAGAAAAAAAAAGTTTGATCAGATGGTTAAAATCCAGTCAAACTGAAGACAACCTGTTTATGACCTTTCTATGCTAAAAGCTAAAACTGTCATTTTTTTCCCTGCAAGATTAATTGCCATCACTTTGGGAGTAGTGAGCTGGACATTATTATATGATGTCAATTAATGATTAAAAAAAAGGTGGTTTGCAAATGTAGCACCACAGTCCCTGGTGCATTACATCATTTCTGAAAGATCTTAACACGTGATAAGCAAAGAACACTTTAACCTAAAAGTCTGAGTGTTACAACCTCGTTTTTGTTGTAACACCCTATGCACAACCTTTTGGCCTTGAAGTCAGCTGCAATAAAACGAAGAAGTCAAAAAGAAAAGGAAAAATAACCTCTTAGAAGGAGGAGACACCCTCCTGTCCTGCTGCCTGAGTGCTAATGCCACGGAATGAGTCACGGTGGAAAATTTGGTGTTGATCTGAGCTTGTGCACTTCTCTGAGCAAGTTCTGTCATCCAGACCTCCTGCTCTGGTCACGGGGTTGCTGTGATCCAGGTGTCATCCCCTGGATAGTGCAGTTATCTCTGCCAGAGCCTTGGGAATGTCACCTGCTGAGCAGAATCCCCCTTGCCCAGGCTCTGCTCTCCCTCAAGGCATAACGATGATCACTTATGGGCCTTATCCAATTCACCAGATTATTTAAGAGGGCTTTTACCTTTATTTTACATCTCCTCCCGTCACATCCTTCCTTTGCAGCAGGTTTGATTCCTTTGTCAGTGCCACACACAACCCGACCCACTTTCCTAAGAGCTCCTCTCCACTTTTAGCATCCCAGCGCTGCCGAGGCTCCTTTGTAAACGAACGACACGCATTTAAAATACCTTTGTAATAATAAATACCACATGAACATATGTATCAAGCAAAGGATTTCAATTTTGATGACACTTGCTTCTCAAGAACAGACATTCTGGAAGAAAAAAACGTTGCCAGCCCCAAATTGATTGACATTTGTTTACTTAACTCTCTCTTCTTGAAAGTCTGCACACCTATTTCAACCTTGAACAGTTTCCAACTGTGGTATACTGGAACATTTTTTCATTTATTAAGTTCAGTGTTGCCAACCCAAACAAAGAGTAATCAGTGATGATCCAAGCAGACCAAGCTGTCTAGCACCATACAATGTATCTGCATGCTAATTTTCAAATTCCCTCACATTTCCAGAGAACTAATGGGATCATTTTCATTCTGTTACAGCAACTCAACAGTTACTGAATCACCATCTGTGTTTTCGTTAACCTGAATCAGATATAAATTCTGTTATTGCAAGGTAGAGCAGCTTGTTTAATGATTCTTAATCTTTTCTTTAATTAAATCATGCAGCCAACCTGAAAAATCTATCTTAATGCAAATTAGGAGCTTTTTTGGCATTCGCTTACAGTAATGCACTAATAAGGTTAATTTATGAAGGTTCTCTTCCAGTCTGTACAGATGATATTTGTTCGCTGCATATTTTTAGCATATTGTCCCTTTTTGTAATATTAAAAAAAATAATAATAAAAAAATGCTTATTTTCCCCGGCACAAAAGAGGGAGGCTGCGATCTGCTTATTGTTTATTAGAAAGTTAGAGCACAGAAAATGAAAATCAGCCTCTCCCTTCTGCGAGTATCAGGCTATGAGGATGCAAAGGCACAGTTCGGGAGCCTATTGAATTAAAGGGCTTTGGCCAAGCATTTTCCTGCCTTTGGCTGCTGGACATAAGGTCCCTGCTCTGATAATCATCTTGAAGATATCAGGGGAGATAATTTGTCTAAACCTCTTTTTTCTCTTTTTTTGCTTTTTTTTCCTTTTTTTTTCTTTTTTTCTTTTTATCTTTTTTCTGTTTTTCTTTTTTCTCTTTTTTGCTTTTTATCCTTTTTCTTTTTTTCTTTTTTCTTTTTTTTCTTTTCTACATTTTTTCTTTTTTTTCTTTTATACATTTTTTTTTTCTTGTAGTGTGAATGAATAGTTTAAAGAGTAAATAATTCTTGTGAAATAAGCCTGAATACATTTCTCAGTTACACAATTGTTTCAGCTCTCGGCTCTGATGATCTCAGTCAAGAAAATCTCTGTCTTTGTGAGCATTCTTCCCAACTACAAAATGACTTGAAATCTGTTCAAGTTGCTGAGTAAAGAGTAAGCTTTTTTTTTTTAATGCTTTTTTATTTTTTTTTAGGTTATTTTTCAACACCCACTAGTAAATGGGGATGGAGACTGTGAATTTCGACACACGGTCTTTGCTATTTAATTAAAATCACAGAGGCTGGCTGGACAGTTTTCAGCAAAGACATTTTTTTGCATCGGGAGACTGCAGATTCCTGAAATCAGACATTCTTTTCATAGAAATTTTCCTGCTCGGGCTAGGAATGATTTATTTTATTTTACTTTTTGTTTTTCAGTTCTAGGAAAGGACTCCTCACCTCAGGTTGAGGACGTAGAGGTTCATTTCTCCTTGGCAAGAGGATTGCTCAGCTCAGCATGGAGGGCAGGCTGGTGGGAAGGGCAGATCCATCTCAACCCCTTCTTTTACTTCTTTTACAAATATTTATCGTCCTTCCTCCTTTTCCCTTTCCCTCTTCCCAGCTGGGCTCATTCCATGCCTGACTCTTTTAACTCTTTACCCAAAACCTAAAAGTTTTGCCCAAGGATGAAGGAGCTCAGATGTGAAACTCTGTGTTTAATCAAAGCAAACAGCACTGTGGAACAGCTCTGGGGTGGATGATTGAGGGGAACTTTCCTACGAGTTCCCTGGAAAAAATATGTCATGCTATCCATGGAATGATTCCTGGCTTTTTAAGGATTCTGTTTTGCTCTGATTTTAGGATTTTTTTTGCTTTGCTCATGTGGGATTTTGCACCCATGGAATTTAAGAAAGGGAGTTTTTCATCTTCCTTACCCTCTCTTCATTTTGGAAAACTGCCTTCCAGATGTTGGTAGTTTTTCTCTGTAATATTAGCACAGCAAGAATGACAAGTAATTGTTTTCCTCCCCGTTTAATTGTACCTATGTGTTCTTAAGTCTATTACATGCTCCGCTTCATGCTTCACCCACTCTTAAAACATGCAGATAAATGAGTATCAGCAGAAGACAATTTTAATGCAGGCCCAGGGTCTTGTGCAACATCTTCTCTACAGGCTGCCTATATAAAAAATTAAAAAAAGAAAAAAAAGAAAAAAAAGAAAAAAACCTCAAAAGAACAAAAATCTAAAAAGAAAATTTCCAATTCCAAATTCTGGACTCTTTCCTGGGGAAAAAATATAGACAAATCTCTTTTCTCTTCTTTTCCAGCAACACTTAAAACTATCTGCCACATTCCTTGGTTCCTTTAACAGTGACTGAAAAAGAATATTTTTAAATTTCATCCTAAATGGGGATATTAGGTCAATCTACAGTGTTTTTTTCTCATCTGTTTTCTCTTAATTTTATTGTTTTCTCTGAATTTTAATCATTTTCTGCACTTCTCAGAAGAGCGACCAATCTCTAGGGGACATGGAAATATTTGGCAGTGACAATGGTTTCCTTAAATCAAATTACAGCATTTTCTCAGGTGTTAGAGAAACACTGCTCAAATAACTGAATTATTAAACTGCTTCCTAATGAAAGTTCTTCATAAGGAACCCTAAAAATCAGAAACTGAGCTATCAAATCATGAAGATTTGATAAGAAAAATAGGGATGGGGACTTTACTGGAGATTTGTCCACCACTGAGGGGGAAAGGGAAAGAACATGATCTCATTTGACACTAAAAATCTTGCGGGGTTAATTACCGCCTCCCTAAGCAGAGAAATGAAGGCAGGGAGGGCATTCTCATGATGACAACCTCTACCCAGTAGCAAGCTTTGCATTTTCCCAAGGCTGAAGACAATTTTGCCCTGACAAATCCAATCAGTGATACTCAGGCACACCCTCTGGAGCAAAGCTCCAATTTTTGAGGATACACAGGGCAAAAAGAGGGACTGCAGTAGGTCATTATTAAAATATTTACAGTATGGCTTGGCCAGTGCTGAAATGGCACAGCTGGCCTGAAGTCACATCAAGGTCTTCTGGCATTTGAGTGTTTCCCCAATGGCTTTGTGCAGTAAAGAGTTAAGTCCCTCCTGAGCATTTTATGTATTTGAGGCAGTAACTTTAAAATAAAAAATTGCAACCTTAGAGCAAAGCTGCTATTTTGAGAATTTTAAGCCATTATTGACTCCTGTCAGATCAGTTTCTAGACTTATTGACTCCAGAAGTAAATATAGACTGAGAGAAAGCGAGGTCAAGTCAATATTTATCTTGCAGATCAATACATTTTGATACTAACCAAAAATTAAGCTCAATACATGCATATATTATATGCAACAAGGTTAGGAGAGATCCATTCAGAAAATTTGTCAATTTGAAATTTCCCCACGGAATCCAACCTTTCCTATTCAATTTCCATTAGAAAGTCTGTCCCTTTAAGGGTGGTTAAGTGACAGGAATCACAATTCCTCATCCTCCAATCAGGTGGGTAACAGCTAAAGGAAAAAAAAAGTGAAAAGATGGGAGTTTGGTTAAGGTATTTGGAAGAGGCAGGTGAGTTATGGAGGTAAATGGTGACTAAGGTAATACGGAGTGATTTAGAATATGATTGCCATATTCCACCTGCAAGGCCACTTTGGATGGACCTTGGGACAACCTGAGCTAGTGGAAAGTGATTCAGCCCATGGCAAGGTTTGGAATGAGATGATCATTTAGGTCCCTTCCAACTCAAACAGTTCCATGGTTCTCTGATTCTAAATATGAAGAAAAGATGGCAGAATGTGGAAGTGATCTTGCAGCAGGATGTGGTATGAATTCTAAAAGGAGGGATCAGGAGTTCCTGAGCTGCAGCACGTGGGATGAAGTGGTGGTGGAAGTTAGGGAGTTTTCTGTGTGGACTGAGATGATATTTCTTGGTGAAGGGAGAAGGATTTGTAAACTATGAAAAGATTTGAAAAGCCTAAAAAGCAGAAACCAAGTAATTTAGTGCTTAATGCTCCCACTTAACAATAAGGCAAGAAAAGGGCAACTTCATATTCACAGTTTGGCACAGCATGGGTAGAAATTATATCTTCCCTTCCCTTCCCTTCCCTTCCCTTCCCTTCCCTTCCCTTCCCTTCCCTTCCCTTCCCTTCCCTTCCCTTCCCTTCCCTTCCCTTCCCTTCCCTTCCCTTCCCTTCCCTTCCCTTCCCTTCCCTTCCCTTCCCTTCCCTTCCCTTCCCTTCCCTTCCCTTCCCTTCCCTTCCCTTCCCTTCCCTTCCCTTCCCTTCCCTTCCCTTCCCTTCCCTTCCCTTCCCTTCCCTTCCCTTCCCTTCCCTTCCCTTCCCCATAATATTTTTTACACTGTTTTTCCTCATTTTTATATCCCCTTTTCCTCCTTCTTTTTTTCCTTATTTTTTTACTAATTTCTCCCCTTTCTTTTTTTTATTTTTTTCCTTACTCTTTTTCCCCCCTCCTTTTTTGTTGCAGTTTTTTTTCCCCCCTTCATTTTTCCCCCCCTAAGCTTCTATCACAGCCCAGGATGCATTTGCACCCCAGATAACAGCGGTGACCTCACATTTACATAGCACCTCTCACCCCAAAGGATCTCCAAACGCTTTGCAAATTTAACACAGGCTGTTCTCCACCTCTCCACACTTGGAAATCCCTTCCCCTTCTGCTCCTGCTGAGAGGAGCAGCACTTGCAGCACTCCCCAACAACTCAGGGAAAAGGGGGGATTCCCTCTCCAAAAAAGCCAAAAAAACCCATTTCCAGCAATAATTTAGACAGGCTGAGTGTAATTACACAAATCTGGAATTTAGCCAGAGCTCTGCAGGTACAGTGGATACTTTCCCAGGAAAAGTTGGATGTGCATGATCAGGAGGAAAGGGTGTAAAAGTGAGTGAATGCTCCTTGCCTTTTCAAACCACAGTTCTTTTCATCTGGGAAAAATATGTTGTAAAAATAAAACCTGTGTGGCTGTGCAAAACCCTTCCTTAGAGGTAATTTCAAAGAGAGTGGGGATGATAAAATGATATATTAATTGGTAAAATATGATTTCATTCAGAATAAAGTGGTGAATCTCACCAAATTTAGCTCTGCAAATGTAGCAAAGTATATTCCTCATCCAGCATAAAAAGGTGGCATTTGTTTGATTTTGGTTTGATGAATTATTAATTTTATCACAGCTAAGATGACAGCTAATATTAGGACATTGAATTATTAATTTTCAAATGTGGCAATAAAAAAGCAGAACAAACACAAATTGAGACACATTTTAGGTGTGAGGTGACTTGCTTACATAATGTGTGTGAGAAAACAAAACTGCAGAGACAGAGATTTAAACCTTGCCAAGCAACTGCCTTTGCCTTCAGACCTCAGGTATGATTTCTAGCCTTACTTCAGAAACAGTATTCCTTGACTATTTTAATGTGCATATTGGATATCCTGCTCCTCCTGTTTTCTCCAGCCAAAAAAGGATCTCCAGGTAATTTTTCTGGCTGCGGATACAGTTTGGGGGGCCAAAGAATAAGTAGAAGGTTAATCTTTCTTTCTTCCTTTATGTCTTTCTTTTTTTTTTTTTTTTTTGGATGAACAGGTTGAAAAGTACAAGAGAATATTATTTAGTTGATTCTTTTGCTCTTCTTTCCTGCTGTTTTTTTCACCACTGCTTGTCATGTGGCACAGGGTAAATAAGCACTTCAGGGCTTGTTTCCTTAAAACTGTTTCTGTGAGGTTTCAGCCTTAAGAGCCAGCACAGGATTTATCTGGCTCCTCTACTGCCCTACAGGCTAATACTGATTTTCCTGTCAAATGTCTCCTTTGCAAATATTCTTCCTTCCCAACTCTCCAAATGAAGATGGGAGCTTTGAAGTCTTTCTTATTCCATGGCAAAATAGTCAACAAAACATTTCCAAATGTCATACCTTCTTTTTTATTATTTCATTTTTGAGAATCAGACACTGGTGCAATGCTGCCCCTGAATGTAGGGTGAAGCAGGGATCTGAAAATGAGCACAGCTCGTGTCCATCAGGGATGCTGACAAGTATAGGTGGGTTTTTGAGGGCAGTACTCCCAGGCCAAGGAAGAGAAACAGCTGTCTGTCCCCAAGCCTCATTGGGAATTAATCCAGCTCAAAGCTGGATTAACTTCTATTTAAAAAAAAAAAAAAGGCCACAAACTTGTATTCCACTGCCACATATGGCGATTATTTAGACTACAAATATTAGGCAGGGCTAGCTGGTTGGGTACTAAAGAGAGACTGATTTAAATCACTTATTTTTATCCTGCTGACAAAATGGGGTGGGGGAGAAAAAGCATCTGTCACCCATGTGAGTTCAGAGGGAGGCCATGGCAGAGGGACAAGGGCAGGAGGGGCTGGAGTGTCCCAAGGGAACGCGGTGTGAGAGCCCAGCTGTGCCCAGGAGGGTCTGCTCCAGAGCCATGGGCTCACCTGGCTGCTGGAAAAGGGGGCAAAGATGAGCAGGGAGGGGAAAAATGGGATTTTGTTTCATGAACAGGACATACCTTGAGCTTTTATTGCAGTATTAGCCTCGTTACATAGTTGAGACAACAGAAAGATGGCAAAAGCTCTGCAGTTACAGCTAGCTCTAATTCCCTCTACTCTTTCTATTTCTAAACCTTCTAAAAATCATCTTACTTTTATATTCCCCACAGAAGGGATGCTGAACACTGGAGGAAGCTGCTTTCTCCTCTGATCTCTCTGCTGATCCCAAGTGGGTTATTGCTGTGCTCAGAGCTGGAGTGCAGGTAAGCTTTGAAGTGCAGCTTGCATGGGAAGGCCAAAAAGCATAAATTTATACTCACTCCCACTGAGTGAACCTGTTTATTGCTCAGATGGGCTTTGACCTGCTGTGTGCTCACCTGAGAATTTCAGCAGGGACATAAGTGTTTCAAGGGTTCAGAAGATTTTTAGGCACGGCTGTGACCTGCAGTGCAGGTGTGGTGGGAGTTAAAGGTAACATCTGCTGCAGATGTGGGAGCACTCACAGCAAAATCCCAAACACGGGATGGAGCTTTGGCTGTAAGTACAGACTTGGATCAAGAGCAGAAGGAAATTTGTGGTGCTGTCCCAAGGAATGGCGTGTATTTGCCAGTGTCCCTCTTGTAGGGAGGGGTAAAGATGAAGTTCTGTATTGGTTTTGGTTCACCAATTTGAGATTTAGCTAATTTTGAGATTTGCAAAGCCAAGACAAATTCCTTCCTTGGATTCATTTTATCATGGACCTCTGCTTCATTCTGCTAACTTTAAAAAGAAACCTCCTTTTTTCCTTTTTTATTTTTTCATTGTTTGAGTTTTGTTTACTTGTTTCCCCCTTCAGTGGGGCATTCCATGGTCACATACTTGCCATGGAAGAGAGGGTATATTTCATTCATTCTTGATTTACATGTTAATGCACAACACAACCTTTTTTCCCTCCTCCCAGGCAAAATCAGGGGGGTTTATAATAAGTAAAAAATCCCAAAATACAGCTGGTCACATCAGAGTGAGTTTCAAGATCTGCCTGGCTGTGCTCAACCAAAACCTGAGGCTTCTCTGCTCTGGGTTTGTACGCAGTGGTGGGCATTTCATTGCCGAAAATTCCAACATCTGCCATGAAGCAACTGCATTCCTAGTGGAGCCCAAAATCTTTTCGAGGGTTCTCCTCTCTTTAAGAGGAAGAGCCAAAAAGAATGAAAGGATAACCCGGTCTCACCACCTTTTAAAGGTGATTCTGAGTGTGTGGGTTTGAATTTCTCTGGTTTCACACATTGCTGGTTATGTTGCCTATTATAAAGGATTCAGTAAGACACACTTTCTCCCAGTGGTATTTTATTTTGACACATCTCAAATGAAAATACAGCTCATTATTTTATACGGGATTCAAATGTGTTGTCACCTGGTTTTCATGCATTAAAATGTGATTCATTTTTTGCTGTAGGTACATGAGAAACAGAACGAGTCTGTAATGAGCCTATTTAGTAATTTATTTATCTGTTTTTTGGTCATCCAAAATTGGGGCAAATGTCAGGCTTTTCTTCTTTTACAATGTGTCTGTGTTGAGAATGCCAGGGCTCTCTTGTCTGGCCCTGTTGCATTCTTTATCTTCATGGTTTGGCTCTCAAGAGGCATATTTAAATTGTCATAAACATAGTAAAACTTTTCAGGAGAAAGCACTCAGAGACCTTGTTTGTTTAAGTTTTAAAAATATTATTTATCGTGCCCTGTAAAATATCATGTATCAATCCTCCAGGGACAGGGCAGCCTTTTCAAACCAGTCATAAGCTGAAAGTTTGTGGAGGATGCAAATTAGGAGCTTGATTAAATGAAAACTGGTGTTAAGTCTGTGCCTGGTGAAGTTTCTGTAGGCACAGCAGCAATTAATGTGGGGCCAGCTAAGCAAATCTGTTGTGAACACGTTTCATTTTATGCAACATATATACACACAGAAAGCATGAAATTTTGGCCCAGGTGGATGTGCCAGTCTGTTGAGATTACCTGATCCAGGAGGTGTTTAAAATTATGGAAACCACAAGAGATCAATACTTCTCCAAACGTCTCTGGCACATTGAAATGGATTCTTTTCAAAAGAATGTACTTCTTTTGCAAGGTTTCAACAATACCCAGTCCTTGTCTGAAAAAGGAGCGCATTTAAACTTGTGATTAACCAGAACCAACATTGCAGAGGTGGCCTCTGATCCCCACGCTTGAATTGCAGTCTTGGAACAGGGTGCAGAGGCTGGATTTAGCCTGAATTTTGTTTCATTTGCAGTAGAACGGCAGAGCTGGCAAGCTCAGGCACTACCAGTGCTTTGTGGAAGCTGACATATGAATTTGTTCTACAAATGTGCCAGGGACACACTGATCCAACAGTTAGATCACTTCCAGAAGACACAGAGTTGGATCTCTGAGCTGACTTTAAACTCTTTATTATTACTATCCAGTAAAATTAAAAATTCTGCATCAAGAAACCAGGTGATGAATGCACCACTCAGTGATATCCCCTGAAAATGCTCCCATCTTCAAATGGATAAAATGAAATAAATAAATAGGCTAAAATATCGCAATCCTTCAAACAGAGAAGGTCACATCCTCTCATGGCCTTTGGGACTGGAGGTTGCAGGCAGGTTTGGGGGGTTTGTGCTGGATTTTGGTGGGACAAAGAAACTGAAGTGAATTTTGGTTGCAGGAAAGAGAAGGAATATCTGTGGGGAGGATGGACAGGCCAACAGGAGGAAAGAGAAAACAGGTAAGACAGAAAATCTCTTCAGCATTGTGTTGAGGTAACCCCTTCAGATTTATTACATGGAAAAGCATTTTTAGCTCTTTTTGTCTTTTCCCTATTTTTAAAAAGTCTTAATCCTTCTGTATCATGACACACAGTTCCTTTTCTGCATTTCTATTAAAGGCCACTAACTTTAAGTTCTATTTTTATATTCCTGAATCAAACCTGCTGATAGCTGAACATGCTGTTTGAAAAAGAGGTCCCAAGGGAAAACACCATAGAAAGGAAATATATCAATAAGGAAATACTAGTAACTGTGATGTGATATCATTTGTGCTTTATTTCTGAATGGATCAGAGGAAGCTTGCCTGTCACTGCAAAAGGGAAAGGATCTGAGAATGAACTCTGTCAGAAAAAACTACATCAAAACTCCTCCTTCTCTGGGAGAAAAATATGTTTCTCAAAAAACCCCACGATAATTATGTGTTGATTTTAAGTAATGTGTGAGAATGAAGGAAATAAGAGCTGCAGAGACAAGGAGGAATCCTATGGTGTGTTCAGGCTCGGCTGATGCTTCACTCACCAACAGTCAGAGAGGAGAGTGGAGGGTAAAAAATGGGGAGCTGCTGTATCCTGGGTCATTAACATTGGCCATGTGGTGAGTTTTTCCACAGTGCCACTCATTTACTGTCCTGTGAGGAACTGAATGAAATTTTTTCCTGATAACTCTTCTTCAGTTCCTTTAATACTTGAAGGCAGTGGAAAAAGAAGAGAGCCCCCACTGACCTGCTGGATCCTGCTGCCTCCAGCAGCTCAAGAACTTTTAAATCCATTTTAAAATGAAATAAACCCACAAAATTTTAAACACTTGTTATTCATCCAAACTATACATAGGTACAAGCTAATGCATTATTTCACTTATCATGGGTTTATCCTCGCAGTGACATAGAAAACTCTGAGCATCCTTTTCATAAATGCTGATACTTTCAGGAAAGAAAATCTGTTCTTTAGTTTTCATAGACTCACAGAATGGTTTGAGTTGGGAGGGAACTGAAAGCTCATTCATTTTTATCCCCTGCCATGGGCAGGGACCCCTTCCACTCTCCCAGGATGCTGGGACACCCTGTCCTACCTGGCCTTGGGCACTTCCAGGGATCCAGGGGCAGCCACAGCTGCTCTGGGCACCCTGTGCCAGGGCCTCACCACTGAGATTTTCTTCCTAATGTCCCACCTAACCCTGCCCTCTGTGAGCTTGATTCTATTCCCCCTTGTCCTGGCACTTGTCCAAAGTCATTCAAGCAGGCATGGACAAGGAATGCTGGAAGCTGTCCCATTGCTCGGAGCTCAGGGGACAGGGTAACCATCTCCTTACCAGCCTGTCTCTCCAAAGACAACAAAAACCAGCAGAAATTGGTGAAAATTTTTTCCTTTCACATAAATTTGTTCCCTTTTATTCTTTCTTTGATTCTCTTTTTACTTTCTTTTGCAGTTGCAAATGTTTTGAGAATCCATCATCCTCCCAGGTTGATGGCAAGGCCCTCGTGACCCAGCTGTGAGTCACCATTCCCAGCTGGGTGGCTCTGAAGAGAGACAAGGAGCTCAGATGTGTCCCTGATTCCCCACCAGCACAGGCCAGGAACATCTGTCTGCTCCTTCCCTTCCTTCAGACGCTCCCAAGGAGGGGGCAGACAGGCAAGTAGGAATATGAAAGGGAAAGGATCAACTGGCCATGTTGTATTAGCCAACTTAAATAATTCCTCTTGGCTGTGGAAACAGTCTTCCCATCCAAAGCTGCTTTTTTTTTTTTTCCTTTCCTTTATATTTTCTTTTCCCCAAACAGGAACAATTTATTTCCACTTTTGGGCAGGTTTCTTGACTGAGGGTGAGCTCTCCCCATTGCCTCTCATGAGCCACTTCCCTGTGTGTGCCCCCCAAGTGACCTCAGAAAGGGCCTCGGGGACCCAACTTTGGTGAATAGCAAAATCAAAATATGCAAATGGAGCCTGGATGATCCCATATATAATCATGCAAACATTTTTTCCTGCACTGCTGCCTGTGCCCAGCTTCCTGCCCTACTGCTCTGAGTGCCTCAGCTCTGTCTATAGCTGTTGAGCTGAAGCACCCGGGGATGGCTCCTGAAGCAGGAAGAGAGTTCAATCTGCAGGATGGCTTTTCCAGACACTTTCTTTCTCATTCCCCCACAAGATAGTTGCTATTCCTCCGGATTTCCACTGTTGTAATTTGGATGCCTCTGCTTCAGAGCCAAGAGGAGATAAATGCCTCGTTCAGCCTCTTCAGTCCACTCTAGTTCTATTTTAGTTTGAGAAGCCTGTGCTACTTGGAGAGTGGGAGCAATTCCTGCCAATAACTCAATCTTTCTCTAAAGTTCGGCATCTCATACTGGGGGATAAGATAAAAGTGAAAAGTAAAACTACACCATGCAGTGCAGGGAGCTGAGTCCTGCAGTCAGGTTTGGGTGACAAAAAGTGTGATTTGTGAAATCCAGAATGGGTTGGGTTGGGAGAGACCTTAAAGATAATAATTTTCCACCTGGGCAGGGACACCTTCCATTATCCCAGTTTGCTCCAAGCCCCATCCAGCCTGGCCTTGGACATTTCCAGGGGCAGCCACAGTTTCTCTGGACACCCTGTGCCAGGGCCTCACCACCCTCACAGGGAAGAATTCTTTCATGATAGAAGCGATGAAGTTCACCTGGGAATTTTATCTCTTTATTTGTAATGCTCTATGCAGTATTAGCAAAAGCCCAAACTCTATCTATTAAAAAAATCCATAAAAATTTCCTTTTTAAATTTTTCCTAAACTTTTGCAAGCAATTAATTTTTATAAAATTCTTTATATAATTTGCCTCAATTTTTTAATACAGTCTCAAGGAATGATCGATTTTCACAGCAAGCCCTCTGCCTAAGCCCATAGGAAAGCACTCCCTGTGCTTTCCCAGTGGGTGTGAGATGGGAGCATCCTGTGGGCTGAGGAGCAAGGGGAGAGGAAGTGTCATCCACAATATCTGAACAATGAACAGAGCACCTTCCCACAAAGTCAATTATCCTTTCGAAACAACCATCACACATGCTCAGGAACCAGATGTTGTAATTGTGATATTAATCTAAAGGGAAGGTTGAATTTTATTTTTTTTAATGTTGGCTTTTTGAGGATCAAGCTGGATATTTTCAATATAGTTGATAGAAAAGAGGCATATCTCCAAACCCTGGTTGTTTCAAACTCAATAATTTTTTTTTTCTTGGACAAAGCATGAAATGAAAAACCCATTGAGAATCTCACTGTATTTGATTTGAGGTAAAGTGCCACATCATCTGATGTTTTTAAAAAATACACATGCATCAAAAATTGTACATCCACCAGTGTGGATTTGGCTTGGAATAACTTGGTGCAGTGGAAGGTTTACCTGGTCTAGGGGTAGGAATCATGGAATGATTTGGGTTGGAAGGGACCTTAAACCCCATCCCACCCCTGCCATGGTCAGGGACATCTTCCACTTTTCCAGGTTGCTCCAACCCCCATCCAGCCTGGCCTTAGACACTTCCAGGCGTTAATTTAAATCAATGTTTTATAACTGTAGCAGCCCCGGTGCTCATTCCGAGACTTTTCTTATTTATCCAGTTGGACATCCTAAATTACTTTTATCATAATGCTGGAGAAATTATTGTCTCACCTCTCTTAGGACGTGCTGGAGGGTTTATTCTCCCCTTGCTATCTAAGTAGTTATACTCATAAATCCTTGTGCATTGAGAACAGAATAGACTTTATATGCCCAGAAATTTCTCATGATTTCTAAGCTATTATCCCCAAATCCTAATTAACCATTATTAAAAATAATGTGCCCTTTTTAGAATGTGAGATATAGCAGTACGATAAGATCTGATGTGAAAATCCCAAATATCACATAGTGTAATTCTGCTGCTTTACTTTTCTCCTTTTATTAGAGATTTCCAACATACTGCTGCATTTCCATTCCAAGTGGCAAGATTCAATAGTGTATATTTTGCAGACTGCCAAAACAGAGCCATTGGATTTAGTTTCCTAATAATCAAACAACTGTATAACGTGCCTGTACATGTCAGGGACTGAAGAAAGCAAATTTATACACAACACCCTGTATTTTGTGGATAGCGATAACCCACCCAAATCTAATTTAATCAAATATTTAAAGAGGTAATAATTAATTTTTAAAGAATTGAAGTGAACCGTAACTAGGAAGAAATGTTATTGTTTATTTTTAATGCCAGAACAGTATTCCTGATGCATTTTTAATATTTCATTAAGGCAGTAACTTTCATACTGTATTTTTTCAAGTTTTTGTATCTCAGTGATACTTTTTTCCCCTGAACAGAGGTGAAATATTGCAGGCATACTCAAGGCTTGAACTGATACATTCTTTGAGGATCTTTTGTCATAACTAATTAAACACAACCAGAAGTATTTTTAAACAAGTTAAGACACAACACCTGGTTGGGAGCCAGGCGAGGGCTTCTTTTTTTAGCTTGTGATTGTGTCCTTCCCATCAAATACAATTTTCTATCCTCTTTTTTGAGCTATTATTCATAATTCTTACTTTTTAGAAGAGGTATTTTCAAGCAGGGTTCTAAACCCCACCACTCCCTGTGCCCTCCGGAGCTCCAAACTGCTCTGTCTTGGTTCTTTTGTTTTTTTGATGAAGTGTCTCTCACATTTCGAGCCTTTTATACTCAAAACTGTGGAAGGCTGTTTATTGCACTCTGGCTCCAGCCCTAGTTAAAGGTGTGAACTACCAAAGTGGAAGGGAGCGCATGCACATTAACACTGCTGTGGGAAACACTGCCTGACAGATGGATGCATGTTAAATGGATGTTGGAAGGAAGGTGTTTGCAATAAAAATCTTGAGTATGGCATCAGAGGAAGACCACACACAATTTTCCAGCTTTATGTCTGCAGTATATAAGGGTCAAGCTTGTTATAGTCCTCCTGCTTTTTTGGTTTTTTTTGCTGTCACAGACTTTGCTCTGCTGCTCTCCACAGCTTTGACAAGAAGGTGAAGTATCAGGGTTCAAATGCCACATATAAGTGGTTCTATTTGAATTCCTACATACACAGACACGTTTCTATTTGGCATTTCATAGCAATATCTCCAAAGAAGGGCAGTGGAGCTGGAGAAGGCTCTGGAGCACCAGAAGTGGCTGGAGAGGCTCAGCCTGGAGAAAAGGGGGCTCAGGGAGACCTTCTCACTCTGCACAGCTCCCTGACAGGAGGGTGCAGCCAGATTGTCTCTCCTCCTCAGTATCAAGCAATAGGACAAGAGGAATGACCTCAAGTTGCATCAAGGGAGGTTTAGATTGGCTATCAGGGAAATTTTCTTCATGGAAAGGGTTGTCCAGCCCTGGCCCAGCTGCCCAGGACAGTGGTGGAGTCCCCATCCTCAGAGGAATATAAAATGTGTGTGGATGTGACAGTGAGGGACATGGTCAAATGGTGGGCCTGATGATCTTAAAGATCTTTAGACCTAAATGATCCAATGAAACATTAATAATTTTGCTTTTATTTTAAATACATGGCTATTTCCAGGAGCCAGAGGATCGGAGAAGCTGTGATATAAATTGTCAGTTCATTCAGTGAAAACATAGCAAAATGGTCTAAGGATAAGCTTTTTTCCAGTTTCAGTTACCAGGTCTTGATCCGTGGAGGATGAAGGAGATGTTCTTAACATCTCCCAAATACAGAACTGGGAATTTGACATGCAGATCATCCTTTGTTGGTGAAAATGTGTCTCTGAGCAACCCTGGGAGCTGAAGTGTTAAAATCCTGGCTGAGAATATATATCCAGGATTAGGTACAGAGAACTTCAGTGGGAACAGTTATCTGGGATTTCTTAGACATTCCTCTGGTTGGGAAATTGGTTATAAAAATTCTTCCTTTTTGGTCCCCAAGGTATTGTTGCCAGACACTTTGCACCTGAAGATTTTTCTTTCCCATTATTGAACTTTTCCTAACTCAATGTGCAAGGAACTTGACTGGGAGCATGGCAGGGGAGAGGAGTTTAGGCAAGAAGATGTCTCCTTATCTGACACCAAATTGATGGATCCCTTAGCTGTTCCCTGTACACAAAATAAGACGTTCCAAGCAGAGAATTGTATTGTCTATATTTTTGCTCTTTTCTGAAAATATTTTTGGCTAAACTATCTCCTTCCTACACAAGGAAATTTTGCACCCTCTACCTTAGATGAACTGTTTTTTCTTTACGTATGGAGCTCTTTTTAAAACTGAGTTCATAACTCAGTTTCCATTTGCTTCTTCACATTTTCAAATGTCTAGTCCAGGAATCTTTTCACCTGAGATTACCAAGAAAAAAAAAAAGAAAACCCAAACACATGAATATCAGCTATGTGCAGTTTGCAACTTGTAGATTTGAATTTGTTTACATAAATTTGCAAATCTGAAAGGATCTGTGAGAAGACTGCAGGCAGGGAACACAACACAAGTCTCAGGTTATTTGTGGTTTTGTGTATTTGTGCTTTAAGTTTGCTTGGCTATTTGGAGACCTCCTTAGAAGTGGTGTTGTGCTATGATAATGGATGGTTCATAGGCTCTTAAAACGTCCTGGTTTGATGGAAAAGAGGGCAAATTCTTCCTTCAAAACTTTTGAATTGGGGAGGAGCATTTGAAGCCACGCAACTGGAATATGAACATTCACACCCACTGTACCAATGGCTCAAAAATCCTCTTTTCTCCCTCAGGCCCAGCTCCAGCAAGCACTTACACACATGCTTAACTTTATGCACACGAGTAATCCCATCAGTTTAATGGGATTATTCCCATATGTGTAGTTACACACACGTAAGTGTTTGCAGGATTGGGGTCTATTCCTCTTGCAGTGATTTGAAACCTATGGTAGAAAATGTTGTGTGCAAGTTTGGTATTGCTTAATGGCCAAACATTAAAATATTGCTTAACGGCCAAACATTAAAACTGAATTCTTCTGCTGAAACAAATGGGGCTGTGCCAGCTTGTCCTGTCCTTTTCTGTGTGCAGTTTGGAGCCTCTAAATTTTTTTGTCTAATTTGTGACTTTCACAGCATAAAAAGGGGATTGTAAAGATAATTAAGAGCAAAAATACCAAGAGTAGAAATTCTCCATGTCTAGAGGTTGCTCTATTCCAAATCTTGATTGAAAATTTGAATTTCTTTTAGGAAATGTTCATATGTGTGCAAAATATCATCCTCAATGATGAAATAATCTGTAACTGTTTCAGCTCTGAAGAAAAGGTTTACCTTTCAAGTGTTTAATTATTGAAGTCTATATGCAAACAAATTTATAGGAGAAAAGTATTTCCAGGGAAAAATAAATAGGTATTAATAAATAAATATTAATAAATAAATATTAATAAATAAATATTAATAAATAAATGAAATGTATAAATCTGGATGCTCAGTGCAGGCAAACTTGCATGTACAGAATGAGCACTACCAAAAAAAAAAATCCACTAACCAACTTTTTAAAAAATAACTGAACTTACCCTTTCCTCTGACTTAGGGAGTTTACTTTTAATTTGAAATTCTGCAGCCAAGATATTATTTAAAAATTTAAGGCAAGTAACCATCTGCCATAAATGATAGAAAGGGAATATAAATAAAATAGTGCTTGTAGTATTCCAATGGAAATCACATGCCAAACGCTTCCACAGCCGAGGCAGCAGCAATACTTTCAGATGTCAGGAACAAAGGCAGAGAAAGGAGTTGCTTTGGCCAGGACATGCTTTGCTGTGCATGGTGTCTCTTCTTGGCTGTCCTGAAAGACAACATTATTAAGCAATTTGGGCTGGAGCATCATTATGCCCCATGAAGAATTTAAGGAAGATCTTGACTTGAGCGTGCTGCAAGAGGAGTCCTGCTGTGCTATTTGGTGTAAAAGGATAATCAGTCTTATGCCACTGGCACACTGGAACACCTAATGGGATATGCTGGGCATCGATGTTCAAGGTTTTATATAAGGTAACAGCTGCCTTGGTCAGGCAGTTAATTAAATGTGTTAATTTTCCATACAGGCAGCAGTAGTGACAGCAGATCCGAGTGGGATTTTATGACATTTCGGGGTTCCCTTATGCGATCACAACGATGGAGCGCACCCACATCATCCTTCACATCCCTGCCTTCCCCCTTTGGACATGGGAAATTTGGAAATTCACTCCCTGACTCCATGAATATTAGAGCAATGGTAATGCTCTGGTACCACTTACTGCATGTTGCCAGTTGTCCCAACTCCAGTCTTGAAAAGCTGTTTGGGCTTATTCCCACTCTGATATTGGTTTAGTCAGAGATGCAGCAATTCATTTACAAGGCAAAAGTGCTTTTTATTTTCTCCCTCTATCTTACATTCCTTATTAGAAATGTTTAATGAGCAGATATGCAGCCTGGAAATAAAGCAGTGTGATATTTTTGAATAGATAGTGTGTTCTTCAGATGTAGAATTACAGAAAATTATCTCCTCATTCTTGATAGTTTGGCTTGTACAACATTGCAGGATGACAAATTCAACCTTTTCTGTACATTATTACTTTCATAACATGATAATAACTCAAATGCATCAAGAAAGAGAAGGTAAACGGGGACAATTCGTGAAAAGGACTAGGAGAACATATTTAGAAGTAATGGTCTGACAAATATGCAGACTGAATAATATAAATGAACTGAACAAGTTTCCTCCCCACCAACTGGATAATACAGTGTGAAGGAAAGTGGAAGAAATGCAAAATGCCAAGTTAGGCATGTGAGGACTGACCAAAAATGAGTCACACTCCCACGCTTTTGGCTCACCATTCGAAATATTTGTTTTTAGTTGATTGGGTAGCCACTAAAAGTATATGGCGAGCTTTGTTTGAATTTGATCTGTCACTTTTTTTTGATGGGTGACAATGATTTTATGACATATGTCACACCGTGTCACATCACTCACAGCACATCAAGTCACGCTCTGTCCCATCATTTCTGAAGGCAATAATGCCACTCAACACGACGTGACGTGACGGGACTGAACGCAACTCAGCGGCTGAAAAACAACGGGAAACTTCTGGAGGTGTGACATGGACCCCCAAAATTACCCTGGAATAAACCCTGGGAAGATCCCAGGAGTCAAGGTGCAAAAAGGGGCAGCTGAGTGACTTCTGTCTTCGTGAAGGTGGGCTCTGAGTTGCTCAGTGTAGAGGGGCAGTGAGTAGTTACTCCACTCACTGTTGTTCTCACTGTTGTTAGCCTAAAAGTGAGTTCTTCTAGAAGAAACTTGCTGGAAAAATGAGCTTTATGTCTGAAATGTGACAAGGCCATAACTGTCTCTGACCTGAAAGGCCGCATGTCTTTATGTGTTTTAGCTTTAAAAATTTCTGAAGCCTCAGGGGATGTCCTAAGCATAAACATAACTTTAAGCCAGGATTTAGTTGGATGTGGTCTTCTAATATATTTCAAACAAAGATGGCTGCAAACTATTCCCATGTGCACACAAAAAGGACCTTCATCTACATCAACAGCAGGATATTTCCATTTAAACACACCACTTAGGCACAGAAAGTGAAGTTTCCTCCATTTTTGAAGATTTCACTGGAAGAGCCTGAATTCCTTAGCCAACAGGATTGCACCAGAGAAGATTTTCAGGTTGGTGAAACCTCTTTAGTCACATGCATAACCAAAGATCAGGTCCTTGCTAACCCAAGGCTACACATAGCTCATCAGTCCCATTAATCATTAGGTTTCTGGTGCTCTGAACACAGTTTATCTGCATATTTCCAAATCAGGGATTGAAGCCCCATCCCTGGAAGTGTCCAAAGCCAGGTTGGATGGGGCTTGGAACAACCTGAGATAGTAGAAGGTGTCCCAGCCCTTGGAAGGCAGTTGGAACAAAACAGTGCCACTCTTAAGTTGGTGAGTACTAACACAATGTCCAGAAGACTGCTTGTGGCTCTGAAGTCAAACAGAAAGACGGACTCAGCTTTCTGAACTTTTACACCACCCTCTTTTCTTGATTTCGTGTTAATGAGCTTCTTGTATATCCTTTACTGCTCTTCAGGTCTGATTTTCCCTGTTAATTAGCTTGGAAATCATCCTTAATATCTGGAGTTTTCATTATGCTGTAGGGCAGATGAGACCTGAGCTGAGTAACACCCACCCCCCATTCCTTGGTGACATTTTCCCATTGGAAAAAAAAAAACAAAAAAAAACAAACTCCTGCAGCTCTCAACTTTTCTTTCTTTTCAAATGCTGCTAAGTAATTTACAGCCTGAAAAACTTGAGATTCTTCCACCTTCCCTGCACACACCAACGAGGAGCTCATGTAAATTCTCACTTTATTACCACACCTGTTAGAAATCACTGCTGCAGCTTAGGTGTGAAAAAATGTGGCTGTCCTGTACCTAGTGAGGAATCCATCCCAGGCTCGGTGTAAGTGCATCACCACTGCTATAAAACAGACACAAACTACTTTGGTGACATTCACTGTTACTGTACGTTGACAAGTTCCCATTTAATTTACTACATATGGTTCCATGTCTCCATAGCTACTCTCGTGAATTCATTATTCATTAAATAAGTGATGAATTTACTTAAATATTGCGGCCACATGGCGGACACAAATGCATTCTAATATTATTAACACGTTGCCAACTTGCAACTCTTCGAAGTCTGAGTAAATGTTTTGACAAGAAGAGGCAGCAAGAACAAATAAGTAGTAGCAGCCTAGATGAAGTTCAGCCATAGTTCTAACAGCTTTAAAGTCTTAACAGTGTTTTCACTGGGGCAGTA
Organism: Zonotrichia albicollis; assembly: GCF_047830755.1. NCBI lineage: Eukaryota > Metazoa > Chordata > Aves > Passeriformes > Passerellidae > Zonotrichia > Zonotrichia albicollis. Next base: position 3,486,572 of record NC_133828.1, on the reverse strand, counting down.
CCAGATAAATTGCTCTTATGTGTGCATACAAGAGACTAAAATTCCTTTGAAAGTTTATAATTTCTCATGGGAAAACACAACATAAAAGTTACTTTTACTCATAGAAAAACAACACCATATTTCCCTGTCAACCTTTGCTGTTGGGAATTTCAAACTTTTTGCATTTTTTCCCTGTGATTCTTTTTCGACCCAAGGGACAGGCATTTACAACATAATTTACTTTCAGCGTGTCTCTGTAAATCATTGTAATACTATCTATGGCTAGTGGGAAAAAAAAAAAAAAGCAGCACTCTGCAGTTGGACTGACAAACCTCTTTTCCAAGACCTCAACAGCAAAGCAAAATCTCCCATTTCAGCAGGGCAGCACTGACACAGTGAGATACACAAAAGAAATGTATGCTATGAGGGCTTTTATATTAATTTTTGTGTTTAGAGGTTGTGATATTTATTGGGAAATATCTATTGAACTGTGTTTTCTTGCAGCAAAATATTCAGAATATGTGGAATATGAAACATCTCTTAGTGGGAGAATTCTGGCAAAAAGAAAACTACTTATATTTCTTTTCTGGAAATGCCAATGTGATTTTTCCTACTGTCCTTAAGGCCTCAAGTTGTTGTCACTGTTGTTGTACAGGCTTAACAGTGTTGTCGGAGGTGAGGTGCTTTAAGCACAGGCTGCCATAAAAAAACCTGGAAACCTGTAGAGCCTTTCAGCCTCACTTTTTGCGACTGCTGCTAATATCAAGGCTCATTCAGTTTTACATTAGAACTTGATGACTTGCACATTGGTTGAACCTTCACCTTTTACAACCTTAATGGGGATTTATTAGCTATTTCACAGTGTGTAAATTTGAATCTAGGTCAGATGAGGAAGAAAAATAGGGCAAATCTGGGCCTTAAGTATAACCTGCATATAATATATCAGGATAAAAAAAAGGTGCAAAATTAAACAGATGATTAAAAGTGTCTAGAGCAGGCAGAGTTTGAAAAAAGAGCTTGATAAATTAGGGGTGTATGTAGGATTTTTTTTTTCCGAGTTCAAACTCAGGTGACTGGTGAAAGTCTGGTTTCCACACAAATTCAGCAGATTAAGGAGTTAAAATAGCTTGTTAACCTGTTTCTGCTAACTGCTCGCAAGAGGAAATGTAACACAGGTGTGTTTGATATTCACAAGATTAAAGCTTTTGTCTACCATCAAATGTTCACCACATTAAAGTCGTTTTAATGAGGTATTGGGAGATAATGAATGTAAGCCTCTAATTCAGTGCAGCACAGACAGCCTGGCCCTGCTCTGACCCCGCTGCAGCCAGGTATCCAAACCAAGAGATTAGTCACACTTTTACACCAAAAATGTGTGCAGGATGGAGCAGCCGCTACCTGCTGCTGTCCTGCCCTGCTAAAAATGCATCTGGTTCAGGTGCCTCCAGTGATCTGAAGCCTGACATCAGATATTCCCCAAGTGATGGCACCCATCCCTTACTCATTCCTTCAGGAAGATTATTTCGAGGGAAAAAAAAACCAAACCACAGCTGGAGATAAAAGGAAGGATTTTAAAATGTGTGTGCATGAGGTAGGCAAAAATGGCTATAAATTAATACTATTTATGTTATTAATATTATAATTCGTTCTGGTACTCAGGGATGTTCAGAAAGTCAGTAGCTAGAGTGAATAAAGGTTGGAAAGGTCCCTGTGTCTCACCCTCATTGAGAGCTCTGCACTCAATGCTCCATGGATCCAACCCTCCTGCTAAGCTAAGGTATGCTGCCTGTTTGCTTATTCTTAATAGAATAAGCTCCAAATAAAAATAAAATTAAGATCCTGAAAGGTTCTCCAAACCAGATTTATTTTGGCATGCATATGCAGGAAACTATGTACTGTAGCAAGTTTTAAATACTGTATTTGGACACTAATTCTCAACTGCCGTCATCAGTTTGCTGACAGCCATCTGCTTGGACCCTGCTCCTTCCTCCCGTTCAGCACCGTTAAAGTAAAATATTGACAGAAACAACTTCTGCAGCAAAAGTGGAAAAGTTAATAACATAACTGAAGTCACACAGGATTTTTTATTTTTTTTTTTTTTCTTCTCTCTCTCTAATGTTCTGGAGCTCTCCTACAATTTCGTTTTACTCACGCCTTAATTTAGAAGAGTCCCACCCTGGCTTAAAAATAGGCCAGTGTTGTGTAGCCAGCTATCTATAGATGGCACAGGTTCCTGAGGAGAGATCTGGAGCTCCTGTGGAGTTCATATGACTCCATGGTGTGAGTAATACACATGCTCCTGAGGGATGTTGTCAGTCAGAGCTGGGAGAAGAAGTCATCGCAGTCAGGTTGTCACCGTGGCTGCCAAAACCAGCTACAGCACGAGCTGCAGATTGATGGAATTCAGATTTACCTGAATTTACAAAATGCAGAAGCATTTTGAGCAGTGATGTAGGGAATCTGTAATGCTTTACATCATTGCACACTGCTGTCTCAGACTCCTGGGGGTACCTGGGCACTTCCAGGATGATCCTCACTCTCCTTGGGCTTGGATATTTTTTTGTTCTGTACATGCCTTGTGATGATCCCCACGTTAATGAGTCTGAGATGCTCCAGCTCAGCACAGAGCAGGCTCTACCTTCAGCTCTTTGTGTGAAATGTCATTAAAGCTCTCGCACAGGTCACAGGGCAATGCTCAATAAAAGACTTTGCCACTAATTATTTCAAAAAGGAAAGTGAACATGAGCTCATGTATACACACACACAGATATACATTCACATCAATAATTTATTTGTCATACCTATTTATAATACATGAATCTTTTATGCTTTATGGTGATACCATTGCAGTTTGCAGATTTACATCTCTTATTAAATTCCCCACACAACAAAACACAGTACTATGGAAATATATAGCCTCACAAACTGATTCAAGATTTCTAATCCAAGTGGTCTCACTGTCTGCAATATTCCTTTCTAAATTGTGCCATTACATCCCACAAATCGACTTGCAATGAAAGGTAATTTCTTTTTATTCTCTTACAGCTTTGTGGGAGAAAGGAAGGAAGAATCCAGCCCTAAAGAACAGCACAACAGTTTCCAGGCTGGAGTCTCTAACATACACAACCTCCTCTGTGCTTCTGCAGACGCAGACCCACCAGCCCTGTGAGAAGATGAGTGTGTTTACCATGTTGAAGAGATCAGCAGCAGATTTATTGGACAGAGTAAAGCCTTTGGGCAGATGAGAAAAATTCTAAAAAATCCAGTTTCCAAGCAGGAAATTTGAGGAGTGATGCAGAGATCGTGACAGAAGCTGAAAACTGCATGCAGAGACAATGCCTCAGTGTCAAACTTAACACATGGAAACAGCAACAATACATATTTTGGAGAAATGTTTTATATATTTGACCTGTTTTGTTGGGGTTTTTTTTGTTTTTTCCCTGTAGAGAAAAAATGAATCAATCTGCTCACCACCCTGAGAGAGTGCAGCGACTCCCACTTCTTGCCTGGTGCACAGCCCTTGGGTCAGTGTGTGGGTGAGCCCTGAGCATTCTCAGTGCTGGGACAGGGTGTGAGAGGCTTCTTCTCCTCCCCTGTTCACTTCTGTCATCCCTGCTCAATTTCCTCCCTCACTTTGGGTTAACCTTCTCAAAACTTGTGTGAAAATCCTTCACCACAGTCCTCCAAGTGGTCAACAACTCCAAATCCCTTTAGAGACCATGGAGCTCTGTCTGTCCCCACATCTCATGTGAAACATACAGCCAGAAATCCCCACCCTGCACTGCTTGAAGCCTCAAATAAATTATTTTTCTCTTTAAGCAGCTCTGTGGACTGAAAGGTGAGGGTTCACTGTGAAAATAGGTGTTATTTTAAACAGGCTGTCACACGTGTGGTGAGGATGGCTTACCAGCCTCACCAGGCTACCTTGCAGCTTCTCTTTCATGGTCTGGAACTGGAGGTGCTGCTGCAGCCTCAGAAACCACACAAAGAGATTAAAGATGTGATAGGGACAGGCAGGAGGAAACGCTCATTTTATTCTGTGTGCTCTTCTGAAGGTAAACCTCCTGCACAGGTCCATGAGTTTCCAGAATTTGTTTGGAATTTTCTGTCTGTTTGGAATTTGTTTGGAAGTTTCTTTCTGTTTTCCAAAGGAAAAAAAGCACCAGCAAACCCTAAGCATGGAAAAATACTCAGCAGAATCAAGCATGACAACAAAACTTCACAAGGACACTGTTATTGCTTTACTCAACCATTTTCTCCTGCTCTCCATCTACAAGGGAGAAGTAAAAGAGACCCAACACAGCTTTGCTACCTCTGTGCACTTTGGTGGAAGCCTGTACTATTTTTCTCAATTAAAATCCCTGGGAAATGGGGTAACATTTAGCTCAACATGTTAAAGAAGGTCCTTTCTAGCTCTGTTCTCACCAGCTCTGTCTGCTTCCGTGCTGTGCAGCCCCTTGTGACTTTTCTCCCTGTTCAGCCATTTAGAACATTTAGATATTTTAGAGCCATTTAGAACATTTGGATATTTTAGAGCCCTTTAGAACACTGAGATATTTTAGAAGTCACAGTGAATTCTGAGACACTTTGGACTGAAGATGACATTTGTTGGTTAGAGTGGAACTATTTATTTTAATTTGCAAAGAAGGGTAGAACCAGGATTCTACCGATCAAATCCATCCCTGATGAGTGATGTGTGGCATTTTGCTTTTGTAGCATCTTTAATGCAAATTATTCAATATTTCCTGAATATTTGACATGAGGATGTATTTATTAAAGTGCTACAAACAAGTATCATTAAAGCAGGCAGACACACTATTAAAGATTTTATTAAAAAAAACCCCAAGCTTTCAGAATTGGATTAGAAACTTGATTTACAGGTAAATAAAACAATGAAGAGATAAAATATCAAGTGAACATCAAATAGAATTCTTCAAGGCCAGGTTGGATGGGGCTTGGAGCAACCTGATCTAGCAGAAGGTGTTGGAACAATGATAGTATTTATGGTCCATCCCATACCAAACAATTCTCAGGTTATATGATTTTTGTCATACATTTGTGATAATAAAATAAAAACAAAAATATTGGGCATCTTATAAATGAGTCAGAATATAAAAAATCTTGTTGTCTGCTGTGGTGAGGTGACATCAGAGAGATTTGGACCTTCTGATGTCCACCAGAGCTGTTCCAGGGGGGCAAAATGCATCAGTCAATGTCCAGCTGCAGCCCAGGCCTGCTGAGGGGATTCCATACTGTGAAACACTGTCCACAAATCCAACTCAAAAGCTGGAAAAGGAGAGGAAAATCACTCAAGGTCTTTTCTATATATACATGCCAGGCAAGAGCAGGGCTGTAACACAAACTGCTGCCTGGTTTGGAGTCCCTGCTGCCAGCATTTGTGTCAGCTGAGCCTCCCAGGCTGACAGCTGACATTGCCAGAGAACCTACGAGAGTTCCACCAGAAAAGTGGCACAGAAGGGAACATCCAAACCTGCAAACCCAGTCCCTCTCCCTGGCTGGCATATATGAGAAATGCTCTGAGTAGCATCTTCTGAGGTCACACCTCCCCTTAATGAGTTTCCTAAAAGTTTACAGCAAGTTTCCTCAGTGGCACAGGTGGGGTTTCATTGATCTCCACCAGGGCTGTCATTATCAGAGGATGGGGTTCCAGTTTCTGATTAATGAAAATTATAATTATGTACAGATAATGGAGAGGGAGACAGAGATGTTTCCATGTTACTTTAAACAAAGAAGAGTTAAGGCCTTATCTTAACTATGCATTGGCACTGCAATGCGAAATGGTCATGCAAAATTAATTTTTAATGTGTTCAATTTATATTAAAAATTTCTGCAAGTGTGTGATTTTTTTTTTCTAAGGCTGGAGTGCTACTTCATTTACAATATTCCCTGAAGGTGTTTTTTTTTTTAAAGAGACTCTTAAACTGAAGCCATTTTAAGGGTTTTATGAGACATTATGTGAGCTTTCATATGCAAGTTAGTCGTTAAGTACCAGATATTATATTCTGTAATATGCTTAAGTGATATTAGAGGCTGTATATAGCCTGCAGTAATGGCTATTGCTGCTTTTTTAATTTATCAAGAAAATGTTGCTTAAATAAGGAGCAAATCAGTGCTTGGGTGTTAGAAAATATAAATGTAAAGGAAGTAACAATATTGTTGTGACATATTTTGTGCTCTCAGCTTCACTGGGTAGCAAAACCAGTGGCTGCTTTCTCCTACTCCTGCTGACACATATGGTAAGTCCCATATATAACATGCTGGACATCTATAAAAAAGAGAAATTTTACGAAACAGTCATTGCTCCTCATGACTTCATGAGAATTTATATCATGCCTCTGTTATCTGTTTTTTTTTAATCATATGATTCCTGTCATTCAAAGTAGTAACTCACATTTTGATTTAAATGAGTGAAGTCTTTGAATGTTCAGCCTACAAAGGGGAATGTTTTTGTTCAGCTGGATTCCTGGTCAAGCTATAAAAGAATAAAAAAATAAATCGCAACAAACCAACCCTCACACAGTGAACAAACTTTCTACTTTTTGCTCCACCCTCCTTCCTTTAATGTAAGAGGAAAGAAAAAAGAAAAAGCTTTGAGCTGACAAGTTTGTGGAAATGTAAAAGTCACTTGACTTTCCTTTCAAATGTTCCTCTTGCCTTGTCCTGACACAGAATAAAGCCCATCTGTAGCTGTGCTGCAGAGAGGGGAGCACAGGAGTGTTTTGGGCTGACAGCCCTTGGCAGTGACACCTCGTGCTGGCCACGGAGTCCCCCACCTGCTCTGACCCCTGAGTGGAGCCCAGCTGACTGCAGAGCCGCTCAAAATAAAAATATAAAATATTCCTTCTCTAGCCACGGACCCCTCTGCTGTGCCCAGCTGCAAACTCCCGCTCTCAGGCAGACTTGTGATTGAAGAAATGTATTTCCAATGAAAAATAATCTTTTCCATTTTCTTCCCTTCTCTCCCAGCTGCTGATTCCCACCCTGATTCCTGTTCTGGAGCTGTGATTAATACTTTTTTTTTTTTTTTTTTTTTTTTTTTTTTTTTTTTGTTAAATCACATCATCCTTCTCTCTCCCTCTGCCTCTCCTCCCCCTCCTCTTCCCAGTCCTCCTCACAGCTGTGGATCCTCACTGCTCCTTCCAGTTGCCTCTGCTGTCGTCCTGCTCTCTTCCCTCCCCCAGTTCCCTTAAATATTTCAGAGGAAAGAAATCCAGCTTCATCCAGGCTCTGTGGCACTCCTCTTGTCTGCACTCATCCTCTCTTGCTGCCTTTGGGAGGAACGAGGCCCTGGGCACCCTCAAACCCCTGGAATCAGCCTCCTTAATGAATCTGCACCCTCAGACCCTGGAATCATTCTCCCTAATGAGCCCTGGGCACCCTCAAACCCCTGGAATCATTCTCCTTAATAAATCTGCACCCTCAAATCCCTGGAATCATTCTTCTTAATGAATCTGCACCCTCAAACCCCTAGAATCAGCCTCCTTAATGAACCCACACCCTCAAACCCCTGGAATCAGAGTCCTTAATGAACCCTGGGCACCCTCAAACCCCTGGAATCAGCCTCCTTAATGAATCTACACCCTCAAACCCTTGGAATCAGACTCCTTAATGAACTCTCACCCTCAAACCCCTGGAATCAGCCTCCTTAATGAGCCTGCCTGCAAATGAGCACCAAGCTGGGCACCAAATGGGCAATATGGACCCAGCAGTGCCAGCCAGGGGATTTGAGGGCTCTGAGTTTTGCAGGGATCACATGGGGCTCTCCAAAGGGGTGCAGAGAAAGCCTGGAATAAACATCTCCAGGCTCCTGCTGGCGCCTGGGCTCCGCCTGCTCGATGACCTCATGTGGAGTGCCTGAAATCCCATAAATGCCAAAAAAATCAGGGCTCCAGAGGGATCCTCTTGGCAGGGAGGAGATGGCCAGCGAGCAGAGGGCCTGTGCTCTGGGGGAGAGGAGGTCAGCATGGAGTGAGCTGCTTTTGCTTGCAGGACAAGCCCAGCCTCACACGTTTTTTTAACGGTTTATGACTATTAAAGATTCTCTTCATGGACCAAAAAAATTTGGCCCAAGCCTCTTAACTCTACAGTAGCTGTCAGAACCATATATTTACCAAAACACAGAAACATTCCTGCTTTCATCATGAAATTCTCATTGATGGCTCCCCAGTCCAAGCATGAGGAGTGATTTTGCCCTCACAACCCAGGGGCTGTGATTTTGGTGTCCCAGCTCAGGCATGGAGATTTCCTGTGGTTAGAGAACAAGATGATTCTGTGATCTGCCCATTATCCCTTCACTGAGGTGGATTTTGAATTTCCCTGGGGTTGTCCCTGCCTTCCCACCTTTTCTGGCTGAGCAAGCCCTGGTGTTTTTGATGAAACAAAACTAAACCAACAGATAAAGGAGTAATAAATACAATAAATCTCCCAACACCTGAACCACCTCCTCTACCTCCCAGCACCACTCTCATCTCTGTTCCACAGCCACTCCTGTGGTTCAGGAGCCAACTTTGAACAGCTTTAAGCTCTTTCGTATGGCCCAAACCACTTTAGCCTTTCCCCAAGGATGTCTCTGCATGGAGGTTTCCTGTTAGTGTCCGTGTGGTCAAAGGGCAATTAGGCTTTTCTCCTGCAATTTGGAGCTTGAACCGGCTTAATCTGTGTGAGGCAACACAAGCATCTGCTTCTCCTCTCCCTCCCACCCCCTGCTCATGCACACACAAAGCCTCATTATATTAATAAAATATTTTCCCATTCTTCACCTGATTAGCTGCCTGCACGTGCCTGTGAGCCCATTTTCCATGAAAAATGCGTGTGTGCATTTACACCCGTATGTGCCAATGCACCTTCCCCTGATTATATACAAACAGATGTTTATATATAGAATGCATATTATAAATTTAAATTGATACGGGAACATAAATCTGAATAAATCACAGCTAAGCTGCAGCTTAAAATAAACATTCTGGGGGAAAAAAAAATAAGCAAATAAACTTTTTTTTTTTCATTTTGGCAGAATGTTTATTTATTTAACAACAGCGATGCAGTTGCTTACACTTTCTACAAATGTTTTATCTCTTCTTCCTCCGCACCTGTCCCTGAGTGAATAGAGCCACATCTGTCTCATCTTGGCATAACAAGTACACATCTACATCTGTGAAAGATGATTCCATTTTTGAAGGAAACACTGTCTACTTTTACACTCCTGCAGCCTGCTAGAAATTATTACACAATGGATTTTGTGTCTTGCAGGAAGGCTGCTAAATAGTGAATAGCGAGTTTGGAAGTGGTACAACAAAAGTAATGCCCTACTTTAACAAATGGATGGCTAGATATAAATATATATTTATTCTAAACTTCATGGGTAAGAGAGACCCACTGATTAATGTTACCTTCATTTCACTATTTCTGGTGTAGTGGACTCAGTTGAAAAGCTCAGGAAATGGGAACTGTAGAGTAGAGGGTAATAATAGGCTAGAGATGCTTTCACCCATCAGCTGCCATGTCAGAGCTCACATGAAGTTGATAATGACTGGAAAAATACTTGGAAAAATCCTTCCCTGTGAGGATGGTGAGGACCTGGCACAGGGTGCTCAGAGAGGCTTCCTGAATCCCTGGAAGTCCAAGGCCAGGCTGGACAGGGCTTGGACCAGCCTGGGAGAGTGGAGTCAGCCCTGACAGTGGGCTCGGGGTTGAGACCAGCCACGTGCAGTCCAAGGTTATGTCATTAATGACATTCAGTAGCTCATTAAATAAATGAAGAGGTGAGTTTTGTCTGATAAGGGTTTAATGAGTTAAAACTGTGAAATAGCCAAGAGCCTCTCTAGTGATACTGACTGATGAGCAGCAGTGATTTTGCTGTTCATCTTTCTTTTATGGGCTTGACTATCAAAGCTGAAGCAAAATAAAGGAATGATGAAGTGTCCTGAAGTTCCTCTGTTGGATTTTCCTCACCATTGTTACCTCCACTGCACCCAACAGCTCTTGTAGTGATACACCAAAAGCTGTAGATCAGTGCAGGAGGGCCATCCATCCATCCATCATCCATCCATCCATCCATCCATCCATCCATCCATCCATCATCCATCCATCCATCCATTCATCCATCCATCCATCCATCCATCATCCATCCATCCATCCATCCATCCATCCATCCATCCATCATCCATCCATCCATCCATCCATCCATCCATCCATCCATCCATCCATCCTCCATGCATCCATCCATCATCCATCCATCCATCCATCCATTCATCCATCCATCATCCATCCATCCATCCATCCATCATCCATCCATCCATCCATCCATCCATCCATCCATCCATCCATCCTCCATGCATCCATCCATCATCCATCCATCCATCCATCCATCCATCCATCCATCATCCATCCATCCATCCATCCATCCATCCATCCATCCATCCATCCATCCATCCATCCATCATCCATCCATCATCCATCCATCATCCATCCATCCATCCATCCATCCATCCATCCATCCATCCATCATCCATCTATCCATCCATCCATCCATCTATCCATCCATCCATCCATCCATCCATCCACCATCCATCCATCCATCCATCCATCCATCCATCCATCCATCCATCATCCATCCATCCAACATCCATCCATCCATCCATCCATCCATCCATCCATCCATCCATCCATCCATCCATCATCCATCCATCCATCATCCATCCATCCATCCATCCATCATCCATCCATCCATCCATCCATCCATCCAACATCCATCCATCCATCCATCCATCCATCCATTTTTCCTCAGCTCTCATCTGGAGGGATAACCTCAGCAAGAACATTAATCTAACGTACTGAAGGACTTCTTCCACCTGCTACAGACTGTGTTTTGCCCTGTGCCAATATGTTTGTGTCTGCTGACCAACCAGCAGATAACAAAGGATAACAAAGAAGTTTCACTGAAAAATGAGGCCTGGCCAGGAAATAAAAACTTTTTTCTATGGAAAAAAATCTGTCTGTAGTAAAATTTTCATTCAGCATTTCCCATCACTTCTTGACTATTCTTCATCTTTTGCCAGCCTGGAGTCCCTGTGCAAAGTCTGAGAAGCCTTCCTCACTTTTTCAGCCACTGAGTCTCCTAATTAAAAAAAAAAAAAAAAAGAAAAAATAAAAAAGAGTAAATCCAGAAGTGACAGCATTATTTTTGAAGACAGCTTTTCCTTCACTGTGTTGCAGGACAGACACCAAAAGCAACACAGATTCACTATTTCAAAACAGTCTGAAATGTGCTCAGATCAAAAAGAAATCAATGTCTCCATGAGCATGATTTCAGATTTGAAATATTTTATTTCAAAAGGAGGAAAAGAATCCCAATTAAAACATGTTATAAATTGTAATTAATTTAATGGTTTAAAAATGTATAAAGATTTAAGGAGACATTATCCTGGTAGCTGTATCATTCTAAGAAAAGGTCAATTCTTAATAGTTCAACAATCAGGACTGATTTTCTTTTAAGGCAAGTTTGGAAGGCAGAGCACAGTTTGTCCTTCTGAGGAGTATATTAAGGTGTTGATATGCAGGTCTCGGATGCCATGATGCCTACCCCCTGCCTCTTTTTCTTTTTTTTTTTTTTTTCTTTTTGCAGTGTTTCATGTACTATCTTTAGGCTTTCTCAAAATCAGCTGCTTGATTTACCCATCCTTCCTGGGAATTTATGATTCATATCTTCCCTTCTTTTCCCTCCCCTCTCTTCTGCCAGACCTTTCCAACTCCCAACTGCTGTTCTATCTTCTATATTAAGCACCCCAGGCTCTGATGTACTTGACAGTGCCCTGTACTTTAAACACACACACAAAAGCACTCTGGTGATCTGAGATATCTTCTACAATGTGACACACATACAACAACCTCAGACTCCAGACCTTTCCCAACCTTAATAAATACCTTATGTTTAAATTTTTATCTTCTAAAATTTGTTTTATTCTATTATTTTTAAAAGGGATGAAAAAAAAGAACATTGACAGTTATATAATGTGTATTATTTACTTAATAGCTGTTCTGGTCTATTGGGTAAATATATAGCCAGGCAGTTTTTAAAAACACGTATTACAGACCCAAGAGACCAGAGAGACTCTGAAGCAGCTGTTCCAGTCTATTGGGTAAATATGTATTTAGGCAATTTTTCAAAATATGTTAAAACTCCTTCAGTGCCATTCTGGTCAATTGGTTAAATATGTATTTAGGCTTCTTTTATAAATGCCTTTTATGTAGCCGATAGACTGAAGGAGCTGCAACTGCTGAATATGTTTTCATAATTTTTACCTGTGGGTATCTCTGGGAGTCGTTTCCTGCATTCCAGCTCCATCCCCTGCTGCCACAGCGCTGAGGATGAGCTGGGTGCCACAGCCATCGCCACCAGGAGCAAACACAAATATCCCCACACCTGAAATGGCATTATTGCTTCTGATTGTCATCCCTGCTCGCTCAGAGCAACGCTCCCCATCTATTTTTCCTCTCTGTCAGTGGACTGACACACTTTGCATTGTGCTGTGCTGGTTAGGCTGATGGATATTTTTAAACCAGCCATATTTTTTTCAATATTCAGGGGAACAAAATGGCATTTTGAAGCCCTGCTGTCAATTCTGGGGTTGTTTATATGAGTGAAGTTTAGCACATGCTCAAATATGAGCCTGATCAGGGCTCAACCAACAGAACTTAAATTGCTTTATGATTTAAAAAAAAAATAAAATATATATATATATGCCTCCAAAATCTTTTTAGGTGTTCAAGGTGATAGGAAAATCAAATCTGATGGCTGAGCTGTAACACAAGTTTCTGAAAGTCTTAATGTAAAGTAGCTGTGACAGATGTGAACATGCTGGGGTCTGTAGAACTTCTGCTGTATTTCAGCTGAAGATTTATATTTACATCCAGTTCTTTCAGAGTGAGCTCTGGTGAGAATTTTATACAGTGAGAGAAGGAGGGGCTGGGCTTAACTCAGTGGCTCAAGGAAGCTTTTCCAGGCTTGTTTCTGTTAAACCACAGCTTTCAAGACAATTATATTTGCTCCATGGTTCCCTCTTTGCCTTCCCTCCCTTTATGGAGCAGACATCTCCATTGAACTGCTGTTGTAAATTAATCCAAATTTTATTGTTGCAAAAACAGGACCAAATAAATATCTTCTTTTATCCCCACTGCATGAACTGACAGCATAAAGTCTTTCTCAGTTTGTTCCTTAATGATAAATTATTAACTCTCCACGTAGAATCGATCATGTTCAGCCTGCAATGGTCTGCTCACCCACAGAATGTCTTCATTTTCCTGTGCTGATCATTATTTCAGGAGGAAAATTTTCATTATTTCAGGAAGAAAATTTTCATTATTTCATGAGTGTCCTCAGCTTTCCTCAAATTTTGAGTTACTACCGGTAGTAGGTGGCTGGTCTTGACTTATGGTTAAGCTCTGGTGTTTTTATCCCACCTCTTGTTCCTTCAGGATGGATTTTCATTCTCCCTTCCCAGCAAAAATGTGTTACTCACTCATCCAGCTATCAGAGAGATTCTTCTTGAGGTTTTTCTGTTTTTCAGAAATTTTGAGATAGATTATTACAAGTTGTTATAATTTTCAGTTATTTTTATTCTGTTTTTATGTTTTTCTTAAGCAACGTTCTTAATAATAAAGCTACTGTAAATATTTCCCTCAATTGTGTTTAGAAAGCTGAGCTTGATGAGTTTGGGAGTCTTTCCCAACTTTAATGATTCTGTGATTCTCCTGTGGAAATGGAAAGGACAAGTAGGCAGAAACCACGTGGGAAAATGAAGAATACAAATATGTTCACACAGGTTCAAACACAGGTGTAAGTGCCTATGGAGATGGAAAAGAAAATTTAGTGTATAATAAAAAAATATATATTTTAAACAGGCACTTGATAAAATAGAAATATTCTTTTTGAAGTCAGTGTGGACACTTTAATTCAGGAAAAGTGTAAACCTCCACAGACTGGAGTAAAATGATGTCAGCATTTTAAATAAATCAACTGGTTTGCATTAATACAACTTTAATGCAAGTTTAAATCAGAGGATTTCTAAAAGAAAAACAAATGTGGAAAAATATTGATAAGAATTCTGACAGGGAATATTAATAAATGAAAATGTTGATAAGAACTCTGGATACATATGATGATTTATTGCCAAAATAAATAACTTTATTATCCAAATTATTAGACCAGCTGTAATGCCAGGATAAAAATAACAGTGATGCTATGTCACTCACATAATTTCATAAACAATGATCAAATCCCATCAGAATAAGAAACATCTTGTCTGTCAAAGATTACGAGATGCTTTCCAGATCCACCAGTATATCCAGGCCTTTCCATTAATCAGTGAAGCCACTGAGGCTTTTTTCTTTTGAAATCACTGAGCTGGATGCCCGGTGATGCTCTCAACAGGAACTGCTGCTGTGTAATGGATTCAAGCCTGAAATGTGATTTTGTTTCTATAATACAAGGATCCCTGCTGGCTTAGGGGAGTGCTGGTGGATCCTGTGCCCTCATCTGGATGTTGAGTTCATTCTGTAGGAAAGGAGAAATTCCATTTTTTTAATAATATTAAAAAATATTATATTTTTATAAAATATTATTATAATTATATTTTAAAAAAATATTAATATTTTTAATAATATTAAAAATGGAATTTTCATTGTTCGTTGGGGTTGGCAGAGGCCAAATGTGGTGAGGTTTTTTTTTTAATTCATCAACTTACTTTGTAAATTATTGGTGAGGTTTTCCTTTTCATAGGATGTTGCAATGAGAAATGTGGGTAAACTGCAACTGGAGCATCTGGAATAGCTTGCTGCACTTCTGCCCCTTTAACCTGTTCATGGTGCTCTTCTAGATAAGAAATGGAATTACCCAATTCTGTGGGGAAAAAAAAAAATCCATTACTGAGCTAAAGTACTTAAAAATTAAAAGACAAATTTAAAAAGGAAAAAAAATAGAATAAAATCTATTAATAAATATTAATTATGTTTACAATACATAAAGCATATAAAGAAGGAGGCAGAGCAAGAAGGTTTTTGTGCTTGTGTGTGGCAGCTCTCAGAAAGGGCAGGAGGATGGGTTAACCCACCATCGCCATAATTTGGTTTGGCAACTTCACTGATCATAAGAATATTCTTATTGTATCAAAATGTGTGACAGCTTTGTGATGGGCACAAATGGGGGATGAGATCAGACCCCGTTTCATTAGATTAAATGGAAATGTGATGTTTGCAACAGTCAAAAAACACTGGAGACATCTTCAAAGCTATCAGTGCCCATCTCTCCACAATCTCTGCTATGATCATTTTGTTCCCTTACCATTGATCTACTACAAAACTGAAAATTAATTTAAAGGAGGAAAGATCTTCAAATATTTATATCTGAATATTTGTGTGGGCAAAATGCAGGCTGAGCTAGGAGCCTGTTACACTTACCAGGATGAAAACTAAACCCAGAGCTCCGGCCAAAGCTCTTAAAAAGTAAAAATATGACTTTGCACTGAGTGCAGTGGACATGAGGGTCAGCCCAGGTCTTGAGTTCTCCTTCCAAAATTGTGTCCACCTATGTTCATTTTCCCTGCTGCAGAACTTCTTGCCTCTCTCTCCAGGAAAGTTTGCACATGCAATCTTTGATTTGTGAAGGTGTCACTTGGCCAAAACAACCAGAGTCCAGATGGGAAAGAGGAAAATGATGGCTGAGGTGGAGGTGCAGGTGAATACACGGGGTGCAGAGGAGATAGAGCACGTAGGGCAGCTCATTTGTCAGCTGAGCAGCAGCCCGGCCTTTCCTAGCAGACATTCACTTTGTTCCATTTGATATTAAGTAAATGTGATATTGTAAAACTGATAAAAGGGGTTGATCTATTGAAACTGGCTGGACTCGAGCCACTTCTGTACTCTGTCACCACCTGCAAGAGGAAAAAAAATGGTGCTGCAAAATACCTGAGTGTACCACTCATGCTGTACTGGGTTTGCACTCCAAAACACACACCAGCACATCCAAGGTCTTCCTTGCCTTTGAAATATGAGTCTTTTTTTCCTTAATCTGCTCTGGACACCACTCACACACTGAGGTGGATATTCTCTATTCCCATTCAGAGTTTGCTGTGTTTCTCTGGCCTCTGCAATGCAGCAGTGGGAGCAGAGATTCCTCCTCAAGATTTCTCTGCCTGGGGAAAAGAAAAAGGTCTTTCTCAGTAATGAATAGTGTGCACACTCACCATCAGCCTCAAGAGGAGACCAGCACTGAAGAGCCCACTGGATATGGCACAACACAGATTCACTTCAGCCAGTGGGAGAAATTCAAAAGGGGATTGAGAAAGGAAAACCCTCCTAGTGCCAAAAAGTGCTCTCCCACTCCTGCCTGTGGCACGCATGGATGGATGGAGCTCAGCACATCTGAGCACAAGGTTTCTGCCTGCGGGAGCTGGCGAGCCCCAGGCTGGGGTCACAACTCAACACTCCTCTGTCGGGGAGCAGAGACTCCATTCAGCTCTGCAGGATGCTCTCATGCACGTCCAAAAGCATAGATGTGGTTCTGGCAGAGCTTTTCTCTTTCTAATTTTAGCAAAATATTTACAAGAGAGAGGTACTTCCTCACAGTACATCAGGCATTAGTCACTGATAAGAGAGAACATAAATTCTGGGCTTTAATCTTATATCGTATGATTCCAAAAATCACCTTAACATGCAATGATACCAAATAATATTGAATTTTAAAATCCCTCAACTTTTAGCATTGTTAGAGTGCATATGTTTATGGGAAATGGAACATCAGACTCCTGACGTTGAGCCTAAAATTAGGTGGCATTGTTTAAAGGACCTTCAGAATGCTTAATCTGATTTTTTTGTCCAGTCTAAACACTTGAAAACCTGATGATAGGCACAGTTGTTTGATATATAAAACTTTAAGTATTTATGTCTCTAAAAGGCAAGTTTCCTTGCTTTTGAGAATTTTTCTTACTGGGAAGACTTCCAAAACCCCTCTCATGTAGCTTCATGGAATTTTCTCAGCTCTTATGTTTGCTCCTTCTCCACACCTCTCCCCCAGTGCAGAGAGGCACATCTGTCTGTTTTCTGCCTTATCAAGCAGACATCTACATCTGCGAGGAAAACACCACTTCCTCAGCTAAAAAACCTGTATCTGATTGTGGTAATAAAGCACTACTTCCTCAGTTCAAAACATTCATCAGACAGGACCAATTACTTCAAATGACTCATAGCAACAGGCAAAGCAACGCTCGTCTTGGCGGAGCCTTTGAACTTGCACCGCTTCAAAGGTGTGCTAAGACGTGGTTATGAGGCGATTGTCTAAAATTGCCAAATTACCAGGTCCCAAGCTTTGACATTTGTTATTCTGAGCGATGAGACAAAGCAAAAGCAGTTCGTTCAGCCCCCTGAGAAATACAAAGTGAAACAAAAAGATATTTCCTAGGTGAAGAGAGCTCTTAGCGCGGTGAATTCTTGATCGCGAAACAGAAAAACGCTCGGGCCCTAAATTAATAAAATTAAATAATTAGGTGATCAAACAATACACAACAATAATGCAAAATGCAAACAATATGAGACAAAGCTACTGAGGGAATTTAATGGGTTTTTAATCACATCCTGGAGGTCAGAGTGGCTCAAAGTGTTATTAATGGGAATCAAAGCTTTTCACCTTTAGGTCACCAACCTGAATGTGGCACAGGCTGGTTCTGTCTGAGCATCATTTCCATCTGGTAATTACTGGGGGGCTTGTGGTCTCAGCATCCCTACAGGAGAGGAATTTGCAGAATTCAGCATGAGAATGTGCATCAGCTGCAATGGGTCAAAGGGTGTCCAGCAGAAGACAGATGACCCAGGAGAAAACACAAGATTATGCAACTCAAAACTCTTCTTTCAGTAAATATTTCAGTACTTTCTACTACCTCCAAGTATCATTAAATAAAGTTCTGAAGTTATTGCCTAAAATTGCCAAATTAATTATTTCTAATAAATCTGTTTCCACTTTCCCTATGCTTTCCCTATGTCCTTGATGGTCATGTCTCTCTCCTGACAGCATCATGCCCAATGAGATGTAACAGTCTAATTGGTTAATAGTTAATTTTGGGTGGGCTGATCCAGTCTCTCTAGCTGTCATTATAATTTAATTAACTTTGAAAAGCTAAGTTAAAGAAGAACCCTATACTGAGCATCATAAAGTATATTATTGTTACCTACTGACTCAAAGTTATTTGGGTATTTTTGATACAATGGTTATTTTATCAGGAATATTCCAATATTAGGACCATGTTTAAATAAGTAAAACTCTAATTCAGGAATGTATTTCTATTTGCTGCATTTTCATATCGAGACGTTCAGTTTTAGTTTTGCCATTTTGATGAGTTTTTACCTGTTTTCTTAACAATGAAGGTGATCAAGCACATATTTGGAGGGCACACAAGAAGTGACAAGGATTATTGGGTTTTGCTACCAAGAAAGCTTACTGTCAAAATTCAGTGATGGGACTGGCCAGAAAAACACAAAACAATCCCATTCCCTATTTGGTGTAGCTGTTCAACCATTTTTTCTTGCAAATATCTATATGTAAACAAGAAAATTAGGGTTCCATTAATATTTGGGAATAAGACTGCTGTTTCGCTACAAGTTTTGCCAGAAATATGTTAATGCAACTACTCAAATAGAGAAATGCAACAACAGAGAGGCAGAGAAAATACATTGCAAAATCCCAGTTGTCTCAGTGGAGGTCTTTTCAGGGCTAGAAGTCACTTCTGGCTTTGGTAGGAAGCCTACAGGCACTTCTTTTTATGAGTAAGTTACATCTGTTCAGGCACTGCACTTTCCTAACACCATACTTTTGTTTTTTAGACTGAGGAGCCTTCAAGTCTAGCAGCTCAGATGCTTGCATCCGTCTGTACCCTTTTGGGTAAATACCTGTCACTTTCGGCAGCCTTCTCTGGCTCTCTGCTCCTCGCTGAGGCTCAGACTGTCCCACTGACACGCTGCTGGCTGTCCCCTGGCACACAGGACAGTGCCACCAGCCCAAAACCTTCCACGTCGCTCCAGGTAAGGGAGCACAGTCTGTCCCTGACAGTCTCTGCCTTTTCTTATTTATTAAACTCAAATAAACACTCCGAGAGTGATGGAGCAAAGAAACGTGGATTGTCTGGTGGGTCCCCTGCTGGTTTCTGTGGCTGTGTCTTTGCTGGGTGGATTTGGAGTTGTCTGTCTGCAGAGCCACACCTGGCTTTGGAACCCTCTCTGATGAATGTCACGCCACAATGCACATATTTTTCATGTTTGTCGCAATTCTTCCTGTTGAACACAAATCCCTTCACTCCATTTTAAAGGAGTCAAAGAACAAGTAATTCTGTGCAAAACTAGAGTGTCAGATTAGCCCCGTGTCAACAAAAATGCACTGATCTCTCCAGAAATATGTACGTTAAAAAGCAGTTATTCCTAAGAAAGCATTGGTCACTCATCTGGAAGGACCAAGAAAACTTAGTCAAGGTCTGTGTCAGATGTTTTAAACTGTTACTGCAGCCTAGATTAAGATCAACTCATTCTTCCTGTGCACCATTCTCTTTGTTAAGGGTCAACCTGTATTCTTCCATTCTCCCAAGGCCACCACCATAGAGACTTTATTGGTGACACTCTCAGTACTCCAAAAAAAAAAAAGTTTTAAATCCACTTTCCTTTAAGAATCAACTAACATTATCATTATTCTTAAATATTGGTTGTATCTCAGTTAAAGGGTCACCGGAGTGGGAAAAACAACAAGCTCATAAATAGCCCATAAACCCCCTTTCATCTGAGGACGGTGAATGAGGAGAAGCAGAGCACAAACAGCTTTGGAGGAGCTGAGTGTGTTCTCCCTGCTCTGGTACAACTCTGAGCGATGTTCCTTGTCATGCACCCAGCAGCTGAATTTACGAGCACGTCAGCGCCTGCATCTCAGCTGAGGATGCCCAGATGGGGAAACCCTCTCACCAGCACCATGAAATACCCATCTGCTGCCTATTAATATTCCCCAGGGAATTATTGTTTCCTGCTGCCTGGCTCCTACGGTCGGTGTTGGGAATCTGGGATGGAGGAGCACAAACCAGAGTGGCTCTGGAGTGAGGAGGAGGTTGAGCCACTGTGGGACAGTGTCAGTTTAAAGGATGTTTTTTTGAAAGCTCTAAGATGGTCCAGTCTCAGCAGAAAGAATATTGAAAAGCAAAATATCCCCTACGCATCCATTTGATCAAATAACATGTTTATGGCGCTATTATTATATCAAGAGAAACAGTTAACTGAGACATGACATGTAACTGTTAAAAATTACACACCACCAAACATCAGTCAGGGACACTGAAAGGAAGAGTTGACGCTCATAAATAAAAAATGATGTAGAAAAAATAAACAAACAACCCATGGAGACTCTTTCAGGTTTTCTCTTTCCCCCCTTTCTTATGCAAAACCACACAATAAATGGTCTTTGAGTCGCAGAGGTTTAATCTATGTGCAGAAAGGGAATTAGAGGCTGATTCAGGGTTGTTTTTTTTTTTCCTTTTCCTTTCCTGGAGGCCTCTTTTTTATTTTCTTTCCAGGTATTGATCGTGAAAGTGATATCACACCAGAAGGTGCATTGATATGGTGTTGAGTAACAGAAAACTGCAAAGACTCCTTACAGTATAATCAAAGCTTCTGTCCAAGGCCCCCACTCTGATGAAATCCAATCAATAGGGACGATTAAATGACACATACAGAGCCATCAATATTAAATACAATCCATTTCCTGTACAAGAGCAGGGCAATGTAAAGTGGACAAGATAAAACTTGAATAGGCAGGTTATTTACGATGCTTGTACAGTATTTAAGCAGTGATGAAAGTTGGGAGCACACATGATTTGCATATTAATCAAAAAAGCGAGTAAGTTTCTGATGCACATAAAATAGAGTTTGGTGGGTTTTCAATGTTTCCAAACAATATTTTTTTTAAAGTTATTTTTGGAGGGACTAAGTCAGAAAGGAGTCAGCTCCAAACTGAAACACTGTAGATTCTGCAATCTCTGATTTTAATGAGCCATTGGGTTCTTATAGTGTTTTGTCAGTATTCCACACCATTTGCCTGCTGTCTGTGCAGTGGAAGAAAGGGTTTGAGATAATTCACTGCAACTTTAGTCTGAATTTTACCTCCAGAGGTGAGAAAGAGACCACCAAGAAGTGTCACAATTTCTCACCATGAGCAAAAATGCAACATTGGAAGACACCTTAAGTACCATCTTGTTCCACCTCCTGCCATGGGCAGGGACACCTTCTGCTGGACCAGGTGGCTCCAAACCCCATCAACCTGGCCTTGGACGCTTCCAGGAATGGGGCAAGCATGGATTTTCAGATCTCCCAGTGGCTATTAGGGTTGCCAGAGGGCCCATCAAAGGAAGGTTTTCCTGTGTGGAATTCCCTCAGTACTCTCAGAGACATTCTGTAATCCCTGGCTTAGGGAGAGTCCACCAGCTGAGATAAATGGTTTTTGGTAAACTCCCTGCTCTTCTCTGCTGTGCCAGTCAAAATGCTTCCACCAGTTTTGAAGGAGTCCATGTGCTGCACACACTGAAAACCACTGCTAATAAATCTGGTTTCCTTCTCACACATTTCTTCACACCACACATCCACAACGGGCAGGTAGGAAAATGGCAAAATTAGGAATCTACTCTCAAAAGCAACAGAATGATAAAAATACAGAAATAGATTTAAAATCTGGATCTCCAGCAAATCAGGACCTGAATCAGAGTGTCTTTTGTTCTAGAAAAGTAAGAGCAAGGATGAATTAATTCACCTCAAAGAGAAAGAGCCAAAAGGAGCAGCAGATTGGTAGAAAGGTATCACTATGCTACCCCTGAGCACACTGTTCTTTGCTTTTCACACATGAATCCTCATCATATTGATTGGTAAATACAAATTATTTTCTCCCTTTTTTAATGTCAATTCATTCTTTTTCAACATTAAACTCTCACAGTGTCTTTGAAGCGAACAGATAAAATTCCTTATCACCAAAACTTGCACTGGTTTTAGTGGAAACCTAGAAGGACCATTGACAAGTTTAAAGTTAATAATGTATTTTTCTCCTTTGTTATACTGGGCCATAACTGGGTTTGGTATCTTCAGGATGAAAACCCTTCATCTTAACACAATTTTCAAGGATTTTTTAAAAAAAAACTCCTCAATAAAAGTTTTATAGAGAAAGTGAGCCTGAAAAATGTTCTTGGAGATGACACTACTCTCTGCCAGGACACTTTCACAAATACTGTGGGGACAGCAGGTTGTTTGCCAATGAAGAGCTACTTTCTCTTGACAAAATTGAAAATTGATGACAAAGTGATTGGGTATTTCTCAAAATGCTGTCAAATGTAATGACATTGGGTGGGTTCCAATTAGTTTTGTAGGCTTTCGAGATGCAGCTCTCTCTCCTTGCCTTCTGTGTAAAAAACTTCGTGGCGTGAGTCTGGTCTGCTGAAGGACAGCTAGAGCTGCTACAGCTCCCAGAATTTGCTAGGGAATGAGGCTGCACTGACACATCTAGTCTGGACTAAATAACCAACTTTCACTTTGCAAAACTCGAGCTTTCTTGTCCGGTTTGACGCGGCGTTATTCGCGCACAATGAGGGTACGTGGGTCACGTTGCCACTAAGAGAGTAGGGGGAATTAGCTGATAAAATAACTAATTATGTTTGTTAATTAACCACATTCCTATAAAATCAGAGGTGCCACGAGGTGCTTAAGATGTGGTGAGCATAGGAGAGAGGGAGCAGAGGGGAGAGGGAAGCCAAAATCTCCATCAACGTCAACGCGTGTCCCCTTTAGGCTGAGGGAGCTGGAATCCAGGATCTCCCTCTCTCCCTCCTATCTGGAGCACAAATAACATAAAGCTGGGGTAGGATTGATACGGAAAGCTACATAAAATGTTTGCTTATAATTATTTCTAGCACCCTTTTGAAGCTTAGGGATAAAACATTTCTAATTATTCATCAGGCCGTTGGAACTCCTAGGCCTCTGTAATAGGGATTTAGCAGAACAACAAATAACATACAGGGATCCAGATGAAAGGAGTGAATTTGAAGGGATTATTACCATAAAAAAAGCAAATGACTATTTGATGGAGTTACAACAATACAGAGAGTCAGACAGGGATAGAGAAATAATGCTAATTGATAAATACATAGCTGCTTAAGCTTTAATTTAAGCTGTGGAAGAGTTGTAAAACAAGTGATACCTGTAATTTCCTTCTTAAAAAAGATCCCTCTGTTTGAAATGCATACATAAGGAAAACCCCTCAAATGCAGCTTTTCTTCCCCCCTCCTCCCATTTTCACCATATTACAGTCACAAGAAGTAATTCTTTTAAAAGCAGGACCATGAAATTTTTTTTATGGTCTTGGCTGGCTTACAGCTGGATAAAGATTTGCTCCCCAGTTTAGGATGGGAGCCACGACATCTTCTGCAGGATCCTGTGATCTGCCCATGTAGGAGCCCCATGGGCCACAGGCAGAAATAGGTATTCAAGGAATGGAGAGGGGATTTTGTGTTCACTAACATATACCACAAAATCACTGCTTCATCTTAATCAAAGCATTGCAAAGTAAAAGGCAAATCATAAAGAAATGATGACAAAACCCCACGAAAAACCCCCAAAGTCAGCAAAAGCAGGGTTTTTGAACCATCTAAGGTGCAGCCATTCCTACTCTCTCATTTTTTCAATAGAACAGACAACCTTTAGGCAATTTGTCTTAAATAAAGATATATAAAATGGATAAGTGGAACATAAAATACAAAAAAGGATAAATATTCCATATTCAGTGCTGTTATAAGCAACATCATCACCACCACCACACCAGTGATTCCACACAAAGATAGATTTTTGAGTCTACATAAGCTGTCTTGCCTAAAGGAGGGAAGGAAACAAATCTGACTTTGCAAATACATGCAGGAAAAAAAAAATCAAAAAATCATGGATAGGAGACTTACCAGCTACTCTGCAAGCTGTGTGCTTCTTTATATCACAAATACTGGTTTAAAGGGCAAAGGTATGCAAAGCAGATGGATTGTGCCTATCTCTAAATCAGAATTTCAATGTAAGACGTTTTCCAACAGCTCAATAGAGTGGCTTAGAAGCTTTCTTCCCCTCCTTAATGAGGGGGTAAAACGTTAGCATTATAAATTGCAGCTTAGAGAAATTATATTCAGATTTTTTATTTTTCTTTAAAAAAAAAAGAGAAAACCCGTATGCTCTAGATTAGCAGGGGTGGATCGTCTTGTTGAGACTTGTGCTGCCAAAGCCTATTAAAGTAATTCACATTTTATACACAGACATTACCATTTTCTCTGAACTATAACGTCCTTGGAGCATTACTCCGCAGAGACATCCAAAATCCACTTTAGATGGGGCACAAAGGCACAGTTTGAGATTTACCTGTGTGACTTGTCTCGCAGGTGACAAGCATTAAGGAAGGAAATCTACACTTCTGTCAGATAAGCAGGAATTCCTGGTTCCTTAATTCACTTGAAAAGAAAGGATAATTACCTGAACTAAATTTCTGCGCCCATCTCAAATGGACTCTAGGGACAATCCTGCAGATTAATGCTCTAAGAACATAAGATTCAGAAAGAGAACGTAGGGATGTATGAAATAGGATCTCTTTTAACAACCTGGATCAAAAACTGTATCCTGAACTGAGGGGAGGAAGGGGCAAATCCAGTGCAGCATTAATGCCTTCTGCTGCCTCAGCAGAATCAGATTTTGACAATAACAATCACGATGATTTTTATAGGCTCACTTTTTTCCCTCTACATTCTGATAGATCTGAGAGATTTCCACAACCTGAATGCTTGAGGCGAGATCCTCAGGTGGTGTAAATTGGCATTGTTTCTCTGAAATACCATCCCTTCACATCCTCTACAGCTTTTCTGCTCATCAGCAGTATCATCATCATCTGGTAACATTAATTAATTTTCCCCATGTTTTATGCAATGCTGCCTCTGCCTCCTCCCCGCCTCAAATTGTTTTGATTTTGTTCCTTTTTTTTTTATTTATTTATTTTATTGCTGTTATTGCTCCATGCCTGTTAAGTAAATCTGCAGCGTGTTACTTTAAAAATGAAATAAAGCTTGTGTTCATAGTGACAGTCAATAACACTACAGCATTATAATCAATTGCTATTTGTAGCAGCAGGACTAGCAGTGGGGGCAGATCAGTGCAAATTACTGTCACTGTGTGCTGTCGTGTGCTGCAGCCAGCCTGGATCACGGGAGAAAAACGATCCCAGATCCAGTGGGAGCACAGGGAGCTCAGCCCTACCTGCACAGCATCACAGCCACGCACAAACACGAGGGGAAAGTGGCTGTGAACCGGCAGGATGGAGAGGGAGGGGAAATAAATGAAATAAATTAAATTAACCCAGTTGTGCTGCTGAGATCCTGAGCTAAACGCTCCTGCTCTGGTGATGGGCTGGAGAATGGAGGATTACAAGTGCCCAGGGAGGTACAAAAAAGGTTGGAAAGCTCTTTAGTGAGCACCAGTGACGACTGTGTTGTAGTTTAAACTGAGGGTTTGTGCAGACTCCTGTAAACCATGGGGGTCTTCAGTTCCAAACACCTGTTAGGATCAATAATAATGCCAAAAATGATATATAATGGTTCCCCCCCGCCCCCCATTCTTTCTGTAGAAGCAGGAGTGTTTGTTACTGCTAGAGATCACAGTGATGCAATTTTTTGTCTGTGTTTCATCTGAAGAAAAAGATCCAGGCTCTGATCTCAGTGTGGGGAGAGAGCTGTTATCTCAGAGCTGGGCTCTGGGAGCAGCAGGTCAAACAGGTAATTTTAAAGACGGAGATGCCCAATTCTTTGTGTCTCTTCAGCTTTCTCCTCCATGAATTTGGCAATTTATTTGGAACCCCTGCGATTAGGGAGAAACACAAATGGTGTTTAGTGGGGAGAGAAGAAACATGATGCAGATCAAGGTCACATCCTTAGGGAAAGAAAGCCTTGGCTAGCAAGCAGTGTATGGTTATGAAATGACATCTGATTACCTGGCTGAAGGGTGTCTTTCTCATTTGGGAGGCTGCACTGCAAAACCCAGCCCCTGTTTTGCTTTCCAAAAGGAAGGGGAAAGGAAAACCCAACTTCCAGGACCCCCCAACTCCTCACAAACCCTCCTGGAGGGGTGATGCAGCAGCAAGGCCAATGCAAACACTGAGCTCACTTCTGGGACTGCTGCAAAGGATGACAATTTATTGCCCTTTTTAATGATAGAGTTTGTGATATGCACACTTGCCAACTGGGAACTGGAGTGAGATCAATGAGTTATTTTACATAGGTCCCTGTATTCTGGGCCAGAATGAAACTGTTGACCTAGAGGTGAAAGTCTCTAATTTTATTTCGAGTCCCTCTGAGTCATGTAGTCACCAGAAATAACACTGACAGCAATAAAACCAAGCAAACAAACAAAACTGAGCAAACATCAAATATGAAGGGAAAAGGGCTTTGCCAAAGAGGCTCAGCACACGTTTTGTGAGACGGCGTAATCTTTGACAGGGAAATCTGGACCATAAAAACCCCTCTCTCCTGGAGCCCAGTATCCTCCTCTGAAGACAAATGTTTTATAATAAATATTTCTGTGCCTGTGGAGCTTTGTGTGAAGTCAGACATGATATTTTTGGCAATATCTGTGTGTCAGGGGGAATCTGAGAAAGTGTCACATACTGCACTCGGGCTGGCCGGTTGGTGAGAGCCATGGGCTTGGATCTGCATGTCACACATGTGATGGGCTGAGCAGAGCAGAGGAACAGGAACAGTTCTTCTCTTCAGCCTTTTTATCCATTTTAATCCATGACCTGAATCACAGAATTCACGTAAAGTTGTGGTATCTGATTGACCTCCCTACTGCCAACTCTCTCCACCTCCCAAAATCGCAGAGCTGATGCCCTTGTGTATTTTTAGGTCCAACATTTTTCCTGTTTAGCAAAATCAGAATTGCTCCTTCTTATTATTAATATTAATATTATGAATAATAATAATAATCATCATCATCATCATGGATTTTTCACTATGCCTTTAGAAGGTAGTTTCCAAAGGAAATTTCTATGTCTATTCCTGGCTAACAGGCATGATGGTTTGGGAAAAATAATCTTCCACTCAAAGGCAGTTTAACTTCCAATAAGGACTTTTTTGGCTCGCAAATTGTTAAGGAAAATTGCTTCGTTTTGCAACTGTAGTTCCCATATTTAAATGAATGGGATTTTCCTTAAGAGAGATTTGAACTACGGAATTTTCCTTTGTTGGACAAGAATCAATGGAGTGTTTGCTGCTAATTAAACCAAATAAGTTAGCTGAAAAGGAAAATGAGTTGATTTTGAAGGAACTTCATAGTACAATTGCAGTTTTGAGTAGAAGAGAATTTAATCTAATTTAATTTTTTTCCTTAAATGTTAGGGTTTGTGCTTCTCTATTATTTTGAAGACCATCAGGGATCCCTCCCTGTTGACGTAAATCACTCAATTTATGTGATCTGGGTCTGAATCTATTACCAGTGAAGGCAACAGGGTTTGGATTAAACCTTTACAGTCTGTGTTTTTTAAGGTCTCAGACAGCAAAGATTCAGCTCTCAAACACCCTGAGATCAATCACTAAATTCAGAAAACTGGAACACATGCACCGAAATCACCACATTCTGTAGTGACAAAATATTTTGCAGAAACAGGGCTGTGATGCTGTTAGTGGCTTGGTTTGACCTGATTTTCCTCTACACAAACAGAAAATGTCAATGGGAGACGCCGACAGCAGATTTTCGTGGCTTTGGAATTTGATATTACTATGGATTTTAAAACATAAGGGGAAATGCATAACAGCAAATGAATGCAATGCCTTATTTTTAACCTGCTCAGCAATTAAATGATTGTAATATTGAAATATTGCAGATCACTGCGGAGCTAAAGTACTGAATTCCTAATGTTTCTATACATTTTATACCTCTAAACTCACATAAATTTATAAAAAACAATTACTGTGGTGGAATATTCTCACTGTTGTGGAAATACTCTTTGAGAAAGACTTTTGGGTTAACTTTTTTGATTTTCTGGTGTTTGGGGAGTTTTGTTGAGTGACTGGAGCTGCAAAGTTAATAAAAATCTGTATATACTTTTCTGCAGTGGGTAGTGTCCTTTTTAAAAATCTATTTCACTGGGATAAACAGCACAATAGTGTCTTTAACATTATAAAAAAACTAAACTGTGTATTTTAATTAGCTTGAAAGAGTCAAATGGCAGAAAAAAAAATCACCTGTGATACGAAAAGTCTGGCTATTATAATGATACAGAGTGTAATTCAATATATCTGTTTAGATATTGACCTTCTGCATTATTAATGGCTTTGAAAAGGCTACTGCTGTCTTGCAACTCTTGAACAGGTGGAAGCCACTGGAAACTCACCATTTATTGGATTCCCTATGCCAGATTACTTTCCAGCTAAAAGCCAACGCAGATATGTTTGCAAAATGAATTTAAGAGGGAATCCTGATTTTTGTGGTTTGTTTGTTTTGATATTTTTGTCTAAAGCTTCTTCTCTACTTCCCCCCTCTCCAAAAGAACTCCTATTGTGAAAGAAGGTTTAAATTTCCATTAAAAGTAGCATTTTTTTTTAATTGTAAAAGCAGTTCATTTGGAAATCCCTGTCTATGCTTCTGAGTAGCCTTCAGCTTCAGAAAAATCTTCATTTATCTGAGATATCTTGTGGCACAAAGTTCCTAATAAATCTTCTAATAAGCAGCTGAATCCCTGATTACAGAGCAGCAATCACAACAGAAATATTCTCTTTTCTGTATTCACTTTTCAACCATATTTTTGTGTTAATACCATGCCCACAGGTGATCCCAAAACAGAGGCCTCCCACACTAAAGGCACCAGAAATACTATAAATGCAAATTCTAACATTAGTTTTATTCCCTTTATTCCTTTTTTTTTTTAATTTTTGTTTTCTTCCAACAACAACTAAATTCTGTTCTGTCACTGCAAGAATAAATATTCAGACACCTGGTTGGATAACAACTGCAGAATTTATCTATTTTTATTTTCAGAATGTTGTTTTGACTAATTTATATATTTAAAAATGATTAATTTACATATTTTTAAAAATCTTGTTTTCTAGGATTTTCAGAAACATTTCTCATTAGATGAGCTAAATTTGAAGATCTTATTTTCCCCCCCACCTTTATCAATTATATAATAGAGAAAATAAAAGCTACCATAATGACACAGTATTTCTTTGCTACTGTGGAAAAATCAGTTAAATATAAACCAATATTTTACCAAATCTCTTGTGAATATTTCCCCTAAGGGCCGGATCCTGTGTGACTTTCAACATAGCAGAAGGAATTTATGTGCAAATCAACCATCAAGCATAAAACAACAATAGAGATGAGAGGAAAAACCCCCAAAGAAATAAATTAAAAAAGAGCAAATTTCAAATTATGTCAAAATTCTAAATATACTATAAGAAAGATTGCAAAAAATCCCTATTTATATACCTTTTCCTATGGCCCTTTTACTGACATTTTTGAAAGGCAAAAGTACTATTAGGAGAAACCTTAAAAAATAGCCAAAAACAAGGTAAGCTCACAGATCCCTGATTGTTTCTCCAAATTAAATCTGAATTCTGATTTTATTTAAGCTCTAGGTAAGCTCATAGACTTCTAATTGTCTCTCCAAATTAAACCTGAATTCTGGTTTTATTTAACTCTAGGTAAGCTCATGGATTCCTGATTGTTTTCCTAAGTTAAATCTGAATTCTGATTTTATTTAAGGTTTCACAACTATTTTAACCTTTTTTCCCTGAAGAGATAAATAATATCTTGGTACTTCCAGGTTGATTGAGATATGGGATTCTCTGAATTGGCACCAACACAGAACTTGCTCACATTTCCAAGAGTCACGACTGAAAACATGCAACAGAATTTAACTCAGTGAAAATACATGGAGTTAAAATGATGGTTCTCATTTTCTTGTAGCACCATGTGTTCCAAAACAATGGCTCAGGGTGAATTATTGCTGCTGAGAGAAGCACTTTGTGGTGACTCACCAAAATCTCTGGCCTGGGCTTCCACAGAGAAATTCCCTCATCAGACTGGGAACAAGTTTGTGTTTCACTCCAAACGTGCTGACTGGGCTGCAACTCTTTGAGCAGTGCATGGAAATTCACCCAAAGATAGATTCTGCATTAGAGCCCAAAAGAATAGCTCGTTTGTGACACTGAGATTTGACAACAAACCCTGCTGGTGTGGGTGGAGGAATGGGCCAGAGTCAGGAGGTCTGGGGTGACCTCAGCTCTGCCAGCTCCTCTGTCATGGTTGGCCAAAGCTCTCAAAGTACCCAGAGCCAACTGACTTCTAAGAGTAAGGGAAAATTTACCTCTAAATATTATTGGCACATTTAGTGTCATCTACAACAGTGCTTTATAAGAGAAGTTGAAACTGCTGATCCTTCATGGCATGAAGCTGTTGGAGTGGGAACAGATGAAGGATAAGATGAGTGGCTTCCCACTTCCAGAGGACAGGGATGGATGGGATATTGGGAATTTCTGTCTGGGAGGGTGAGGAGGCTCTGGAACAGGGTGTCCAGAGAAGCTGTGGCTGCCCCTGCATCCCTGGAAGTGCCCAAGGTGGAGGAATGGGCCAGAATCAGGAGGTCTGGGGTGACCTCAGCTCTGCCAGCTCCTGTGTCATGGTTGGCCAAAGCTCTCAAAGTACCCAGAGCCAATTGACTTCTAAGAGTAAGGGAAAATTTACCTCTAAATATTATTGGCACATTTAGTGTCATCTACAACATTGCACTGCTTTATAAGAGAGGTTGAAACTGCTGATGCTTCATGGCATGAAGCTGTTGGAGTGGGAGCAGATGAAGGATAAGGGGAGTGGCTTCCCACTGCCAGAGGACAGGGTTAGGTGGGATATTGGGAATTGGGAATTCCTGGCTGGGAGAGTGTGCAGGCCCTGGCACAGAGTGCCCAGAGAAGCTGTGGCTGCCCCTGGATCCCTGGAAGTGTCCAAACTCAGGTTGGACAAGGCTTGGAGCAGCCTGGGATAGTGGGAGGTGTCCCTGCCCATGGCAGCGTTGGGACAAGAAGATATTTCAAATCCCTTCCAACCCAAACCATCCTGTGAATCTATGATTCATTTCTCTCATCCCTAATACACATATGTGCATGTTTGCAGTGCTTAAAGCACTAAATTTTCACCTTTTTCTGCAATTTCAGCAGGAAATCAGAGCCATCAGCATCAAGAAGTGGGAGAGGAAGGCAGGACCACCTGCTAGACATGGCTGCACCCCAGTTCTGTGAACCTACAGGGATTTACCCGTCGAGGTTACGGCCTTGACACTAAGGATCAGACGTGGTGGCTTTAATTCACAACAATAGATGATGAAAAGAGAACATTCTGCCTCCTGCCTTTACGAGTCCAAGCAGTCAGGATGTCTTCCCTGCACTCAGGAGCTATTGGAGGTGGCAGAGAGGGGGAGAGGAGGCATTTTACAGCATACAGGATCATGGCTGGCAGGGGCAGGGGCAGCAGCCCGCGTTTGTGTCTCCTAATGTCCTGAGACAGGGACGGGAGGGATGGGCAGAGGAATGCTCTGCACACTGATAAAGAGGAGTAATAACCACTGACACTGAAATCACTCCCCCTGGCCATGAGCTAACTCGGGGTCCAAATTCTGCCAGCGGTGTCCAGCGCCAGGAAGGTGGTGCTGAGCAGAAGCGTCTCTGTCTGTGCTAGAGAGATGCTGCTCCTAAGTGCCTTTTCCATGTCCCTGGAGGATATCTGAGCACCTCAGCACTCTGCAGAGCCTCCAGCCCTGCCCCTCTCCCCCTGGGCCCCACGAGGATGCTGCTGCAAAAGCCATAATTCACCCTTTAATATTTTGATACTTAACGTGACGGATTTCCCTTTTAGTGCGCGTCGATTTGATCTGATCGAGGCACGGAGCTGGGCAGGTTTCCTGCATTTCAGATGATTTCAGTATAAAACATGCAAATCCCACAGTGCATTCCCCTGTTTCTGTGGCATTATGTCTGCAGAGCGGTGTCACGAACGATGACACCTCTTCACAGAAAAACAGAGAAATATCTTCTGCAGGATGTGAGATTTCTAACGAAAGCTTCCCTGTGACACGAGCTGCTGAACTGTCTCCACAGAGTTCTGATTTAATTTGAACTGTTCTTGCCACTCTGTCACAAACAGCGCTGTCCAAAATGCTAGACAATAATTAAATTTCAAAGGGAAATATTAATTAGTAAGGGCACAAGTGAGCTGCCTCTTCATTTAAAAATATTTCCTTGCCATTTATGTTCAGTACTTCTGAATAGCCCAGGAGTTGGAGAGATTAACAAATTATATTGAAGCCTCCCACTTTTGAAGTATTATCAGTGAAAGGACTCTCAACCAGTCTAACAAATGTATATTTTTAAAATGTTATCTTCCTATCTCTTCCTATCTTCTTATTATTCTCTTTGAACTAGACACCTTTCAAATATGTTCATAAGGTGGTGTTATTCTGATGTATAAATCAAATTGCCTCTGCCTAAACCTATAATTTGAACATAATTTAAAAAAATTAAGGAAATAATAATCAGAGACAAAATGGATGAAGAGGTTTTGCTTTCAGCATGAAAAAACATGTTAATATATTTTCAAAATCAGTGTGGTTTGGATTTATCTGGACCTTCTTAAAACAGGATAAATACATTATCTTCTTTTTCAAAATATATTTTGATATAGCTAAAGTATATTTGAGTTGTCCTCTGTCCTTCTATCATGCCCACAGAATATGGGCTATACACATGCATATTTATTCAAATTTCTTTTTCTTGTAGACATTCCCGCAGCTCTTTTGTTGGCCAACTGTAAACTGATCACTTACAATTGTACTTGAGTGTTTAGTGACCAGAAAATGTACAAATGCTGCTGCTGCCAGAGTAACTGAAAGTGCACAAGCAGATTGAGGGAAATACTACAGGCAAAAATTAGCCATCATTAGTTACCCCTGCTAATATTGCAGAAAATTGAAATGCTTGCCTCACTGAGAATTGAAGAGCATTTCTGAAGTTTATCCAGAACAAAATATCTGACTTTTAAACACAAATAAGATATAAAGTGTCTCCATGCATTGTTGGGCTGCACGGTAGCAGTTTGCAGGGAAATCTGCTAAAGCCCCTTCGTGGGAATCAATCCCAGGGAAATGCAGCCCCGTTAATTATAATTTTAACAGCTTCAGATGCCACATTAGGAGAGGCGGGGAGAGGAGAGGAGAGGGAGCAAACTGGGTCTCTGCTCACCATGATAAACATAAGACCATAAATGTCAGACAAAGGCCAAGAACGATGCAGAGGACAGATTGCCGGAGTCCCAGCCTGAACGGAGGCAATGTTTGTTGGGTGTGTTTGGGGGGTTTTTTCCACCCTGAAAACATGGCAATAAGTGCAAAATGCAATAATAATCCTACAAAATACCTTTGCCCTCATAAAAGAGCCTAAGCTCCACCACTCTTTATGGTTAGGATATGGTCTGTATTTTATGCTTCTTCGGTATTTTATGTTTCTTCGGTATTTTATGATTTTAACTCTGTTGTCTTGGAAGAAACAAATTTTCATGCAAGAAGATGCAGAGCAGCAGCTCATTTTGTTAAATTCAAAGAGATGCCCTTCTGGAGGTGTCATAATCCCTTTTATCACTTCTCAAGTTTTCCAGCTCTCCCTCATACATCCTCACTATCTTCACCCCAAACTTTCCTCCCAAAGCAAATTTTTCCCCTCCAAAAAAATAGCACAGCCCCATTTTTGGTGCTGCAGCCCCCTGGCAGTGCAGAGGCAACCTTGCCCTGATATTTTGGGTGTTTGCTGTAACCTTGCCCCGATATTTTGGGTGTTTGCTGTCGCAGATGACCTTCCCGCCGATATCTCTGTCGAGTGCGTTCCGGCAGCACCTGTTAGAAGTGCTACGGGCTTCCATGCACATGTGGCACCATATTGGAATGCTGCAGTTCATTTGGCAGGATGCAGGAAGGTAGGGGACGCGTTGCACGATGTATTTCTGCAGCATTATAGCTGCTGGATCCGGGGAGGCTCTCGAAATATTTCGCGCAACGTCGAGGTTAAGGCTCGATAAGGTATAAAATTGCAGGAGGTTCATTTTGGATCCTCATTACCCAAACCAACCAACCAAGGAGATAACATAGGAAAAACATTCCATTTCCTTTTCTTTTTTTGTTTTTGTTTTTAAGATAATGCTGCTATACACAAGGAAAGGTTAATAATTAACCATGGTGAAAGCACCTTTTTAGCGGTCGTATGAAAAATGAAATGCGGAGCCATTCTGATGGTTCTGAAGCTGTTCTACTCCTTGTAAAAAATTAAAATGCACAGACCTCAGTACCTCCCCAAATGCCAAGGTTTCCATACAATACAAGAAAACTGCTAAAATAATTTCCTGAACAAACAAAAAAGCCCAACCTGTGTATCACAGCTCATACATCTTACATGTCCTCTCATCTCTTCCTGTTTATATTTGGATTTCAGCACCTGACTGTACAACGGGTGCATTATTTTGTCTCTCTCTCACACTACAAAGATTTCTGTTTTTTTTTTTCCTAACACCAACAGATACGTCTGATTATTATTTCTGTTAAACTTTGATTTGGAAGTGCAGGGAAAAGAAATATTAAATAACAAAAGCCACTTTAATCTTACCTCCACAGGTAATTACTGATTTGGGAACCTTTTGTACATACACAACATTCACTTTCACAGAGCCAAATGAACAGAAGATGTTGCAATAATCATATGGAGTCATTTGTATATAATCCTAAGGCATCCAAGGTAAATTGGATCTAAAGAAAAATCAGGGAGCCACAACAAAACAAGCAACAAACCAACCCACGTCATGCTAAAATGAAGAAGGTTAACAGCAAATATAGTGCTGAGGTATTGTTTACCCCTACAAACTGTGTTTCTTGTACACTCTTACACCTACACAGCTACAACAATTCAGTTACTAAGAGGAAGGAAACACTGTGCAATTATGTATTTAATATTTATACCTAAAAATACTGGGCAGCGGGTATGAGAATTTCAGAAAACACTATATTGTGAAAAACACTATACTGTGAAAAACATTTTTATCATAATTTCATCCCAGGGTGCCTTTACAAAACTAGCAAGACAACAAGCAGAACTAATCCTGTATTGCCGTTGCTGCAGCCTCACCTCTCTGTCCACTCAGACTCTGCTTTACATCTTTAGGCTTAGTTTGTCTCTGACCTGAAATAACAAAGCTGTGAACTGTTAACCGGAGGGGGGAACCTCAGGCAGTCAACTTTTAATCTTCCAGCGTGGCAGTTCTTATTCTGTCAATAATAAACACATTTGTTAGCTGCGCCTTGTGCAGCCTTGTGTGTGCATCTGTCCATCCCTGAGAGATGTATTGGCACTGGGCTATTAACAACCAATAATGCCACGTGAGCACAGCAGTGTTATTTAAAGGGAGAAGGGAAAAAAAACAAAAAGAGAAAAAATAATAAGACTTCATGTATATGAAGATGAGAGCCAGAGATCTACAGTCCCCAGCTGATGGAGGAGAAAGTGGAGAGGAGCAGAGTGGGAGGAACCCTCTGTGGTGTGGTTGCATTATTGTGGTATTATATCGAGTTATATCATCACTTTCCCACTCCCCAGGAGTGGCACAGATGGGAGAGCGTGGTGGGAGAGCACCAGGAATAATGTTGGCGTGCGTTGCTGCTGCGAGGTGAGGACATTCTGCAGGTGAGCAGAAATCCACCAGGGCAACGCAGAGCTCCATCTCCACCTCCTTTTCCCCAGCATTTCCATGTGGCTTCTCCTGTGATCCCACCCCGCCACTGAGCCTCCCCGTGGCCCTCCACTGAGGACATGCTCTGCAAGGTTAATTTTTTCACGCTTCCCCTGTCTATTTTTTAATCTCCACTGTGATTCCCCGGGGGTAGAGCACAAGAACAGATAATTTTTTTTTTTTTTCTGCACACTTCTCTACACATTTGAATTCATCTCCCACATCCCAGAAATGAAGGGACTGAGCCTAAAAAATACTTCCCCAACCCATTGCTTCAGAAAAGGTCTTTGCTGTGATGACTTAGGAAAGTTAAACCCATATTTTCTAGAAAAAAATATAGGGAGAAAAATGGCCAAAGGGCCTTGAATGGATATTCTCAGACTTATTGAAGCCAACTGGCTGAAGGATGCCAAGTCAAATTGTGTTACTGTCCACAGAGCCTGCTTCAACCAGCTTTTTTTCAAGATACACTTTCCACTTCTCAGAACAAGCAACAATTAGACTAAATCAGCTTAATCTCACAGATCCACACAATTTTGATCTAAACTACAGATAAAACTGAGCTGATAGGTGCTAAGGATGCTTTGTAATATTAATATGTGGCGCTGGACTATGCAGCTTCACAGTAAAGTTCCCGTAATTGGAATTTTTATCCCCTGGAAGTCAGAAAAAATTATTGACAGTTTCTGGGTCCTAAATGCATCACCGTTTCAAGTAAAATAACAAGCTTTGCCTGGGGCTGCAGTTCATGCTATGTGATCACTTGATACTTTGTCTGTGTGGCTTCTCATGGCAAGAGAGAAAGGGAGAGACAGAGAGGAGCCTCCGTCGGAGGAGGAGGAGGGAGGCAACAGATCGTTCCACTAGCAATTATTATTTTTATTATATTATTTCAACATCGTGATAATTAATGACTGAACTTCCCAACGTGTTTGTGTGAATTCAGCGTGCCGATAAGAACGGCTGCGTTGTGGGTGATTTATATTTGTCCCTGATTTTGATTTTTTTTATTTTTTTTTTTTTTTTTTTTTTTTTTTTTTTTTGTGCCTGGGTGCTTTAGCAGCAGATTGCTGCTCTCTAACTGCATTACTGTGGGGTAACTGGGAAATGTTTCACAGGCAACTTCTGCCATTTAGCATACAACTGTAATATGGTTCTATTATCCATTTTCAATCAATATTTAACCTTTTCAATAAACAGCTTAAGTGTACCAAGCCAGAAGGAGGGAAAGCTAATTGCCACATGATATATTTGGTTTCCAGGTATACTCAGCTGGCTAAAGTAAAGTTAATTAGGTTATAGGTAGCACAGCAGCATTTAGAAAAATACATCTTCTGCCTCATAAACCTTTTGTTCAGTCAATAGCATCAACAAATACTTGCAGATGATGGCTGTAACATGATGACCATCACTTGGAGACCAGGGCTGTGAGTTCTGCCCTTGCAAATGGCCTGTGCTACCAAAGGGCATTATGGAAAATGATGGCAGTGGGTCGTGGTTGCCACACAAATCCACTTCCAGCTTTGCTTTTCTGCTCAGGATCACATTTGTGAGCCCAGCAGTAGGGAGGCAAACTCCTTGGTGACTCTATAATGTGTAGCAGAGTTGGTTTTTTTTTGTTTTGTTTTGTTTTTTTTTTTTTTTTTTGTAGAAGATAAAACCCAAGAAATTAAAAGGCTTTATTGTTATACCATAAAAAAGCTTATTGTTTATGGTAGCTTCACTGAAGCAGTATAAGCTTGAAAATACTGTTGTTCCTAATTAAAGGATGTTATTGTCCACTGTTCATATATGATTGCAGTTCCATTGCACCCCTCAGAAACTTTTCTGCTTTGCTATTGCAATGCTCCAAACACCAAATTACTTAGAGAGCACAGTCTCTCTTGGAAATTCTGTCTTTCACTGGCAATCATAACAGGTGTAAGGGGTGTTTTCAAGGGAGAAAAATAAAAATTATAATTCATGGTGTTAGTGTTAATTAAGAAAAGAAGGTAATAAATTTACAAAATAAAGAAAAATAAAGGAAAATTTCCTAGAAATTGTTCCCACAGAGTTATTTCATTAGCATTTCAACCCTGTAGATATATACTTTGTATTTATTCATCTCATCTGGTTCTCACTTCTATGACATGAATTTTCATTTTTTTTTTTTTTAACCTACTGCTAATAAACCCCAGGAAAAAACCAACATTCTAAGGACCAGTTAGAAAATCCTGATGAGAACACCTATCTAGACTCAAGCAAGCAGCTCTGTTCAGCAAAAAAAAAAAAAAAAAAAAAAAAAAGACTGATTGCCACCCATTTAACTGACAGGAGGCTTTCCCTGGATCAAGCTTTAGATCCCTTGCTTATTTGCCAGTGAATACAGTATAATAGGGATTCCAGGGAAGTCAAATGGCAAGCCAGGCAGTGATTTCAATGAGCCCCAAACCAGGCCCTGAATGATCAACACTGATCCTTATTATCTGAGGGTAATAATGTGCCCCTCTAGTTTACCCAAAGTGGCTGCTCTGAATATGCCATAGTTTCACCAGGAGTGAACGAATGCATCTGTCTTCATGAATGGTGATTAAAAAAAAATGCAAATCTCCTTACATCTTTTCTTCCTGACATTAGGTCATTGCTTTATGGCCTTCTTTTCATTTGCACATCCATAGTAATTTCTATTTTGGGCCACTATTGAAAATATGAGATTCACTGGGTCCAAATAGACATTCTTATAATAAGCAGATTGTACCGAGCTACAAAAGCTGCAGTATAATAAAACAAATTGTATGAATGTGAGAAGAATGTGTAAAGAAGTTTCATCATAAAAAAAAATGACCAATAACATTAAGATGTTTTGTGCGAGGAAAACACTCCAAGCACTGTTCTTTGTTACTGTATAAAAAGCCTTTTAGCAATTGCTGTTCCTTGACACAGGGTCTTTATATGGGGAATAATTTATTGCCATACCTGTAACTGAAATAATGACTAAATCATTTTTTAAAAAAAAAGTCTCATAGCTCCAACAGAGTAAATCTTCTACAACTTGCTGCAGTGCTAATCGTAAGCATGTTATACAGTAAGTTTGCCTGAAGCTAAGTTAAGCAGGCAGATTAGGACTGTAATATAGTATCAGGGCTCATAAATCAAGTGTGCTTGCAGATTTTCTTTCACTTACTGCTCCTTCTTACAGTTCAGACAAGTCATAATTACACATCAGTAGGCATTGTGAACAGAGGAATGAGCTACAACATAACGCACAATAAACCCTGTCATATAAAAGCAAACTGGATAAAATAACAGAAGCAATACTCCATTTTACAACATCACACTAAAGAATTACACCACGCCATTGTGTAATATTCTGATCAATCACGAGCCCATCCACAATTGACAGTCCCAGGAGGCTAAAATTTACTATTCAAAGAAATTTTCCATTCGTAATTATTATTATTATTACAATGATTATTATGATTATAATATATGGTGAATGAGAACTTCAAAAAGCCAGAGGTTCAAAATAAGAAGTGCTGGGTGCAAAATACAATTAAAGATATTTTCCTAAAGCTTCGCTAGGCAGGCAAGCTTTTGACAAATAATAATGGGGAAGAGGTAAATGATTTTTCATTCATATTTTGTGAGCATTATGACACTGAGCACAGGTACTGTGTGCTATCTCCTTTGCAGCAAAGCTGGGCTGACTGATGTCTCCTCGTTATTCCAGGGCTTAGAATGAGATCAAAGGTGCTCCGGCTTTAGCGTGTGACATTAGCGGAACACTGGAAATGGGATTTGTAGAAATGAGAAAATACAAAATACCGGGTGTTTTAATCCCAATGAAACACTTCCCAAAGAACCAGGGTGCACCAGGTAAATGGCAACCCCTGCGCACAGGCACATGGGGGGGTTCTTGCTTTCTCCCCTGGAAAATTATCCAACATTTTCACTTTCTATAGGAAGAGAGAGGAGAGCTGCCCCTGATTTCACTCACACAACTCTTTTGTTGCCAGATAATTTGAATTGTTGCCAGAAAACTTGTATGGCAGCCCTGCGGTTGGTCCTTTGCTGCATTCCACCTCCAGATATTTTTTCCACACATGATTATAATCAAGTCCTCACATTTGTGCCTTGATAGAAGATGTCAGATTTGTACATGGGGAGGAACA
Organism: Zonotrichia albicollis; assembly: GCF_047830755.1. Classification (NCBI taxonomy): domain Eukaryota; kingdom Metazoa; phylum Chordata; class Aves; order Passeriformes; family Passerellidae; genus Zonotrichia; species Zonotrichia albicollis. Next base: position 3,446,535 of record NC_133828.1, on the reverse strand, counting down.
CAGAAAAGACAATTCCGCTCCAAAATGGCAAGTCTTGGAAGATTGGCCAAGAAGACAATTCTGCTCCAAAAAGGCAAGCTTTTGGAACATTGGCCAAGTATTCATCTTGGGCTGGTTCAGCTAAGTAAAATTGACCCCTGCTAATAGCATTTCAGCAGAATTTAATTTTTTTATTTTTCAATTAAGTTGATTTTTACTAAAGACACACATTAAACTCTACTGCTCTTCTTTTCTCTTTATGTTGGGATCTACGATCCTAAATAATTTAATGTATTTTAAAAATGTTTGGCAGTATGGCAGCTGGAAAAAGGGGATTCTGTGGTATTTCTCTGTTTTACTGTGGATTATATCCTACCTCCTTCAGGGGAGAAAAAGGAAAAGGAAAAAAGGAAAAAAGGAAAAAGGAGAAGGAAAAGGAGAAGGAGAAGGAGAAGGAGAAGGAAAAGGAGAAGGAGAAGGAGAAGGAAAAGGAAAAGGAAAAGGAAAAGGAAAAGGAAAAGGAAAAGGAAAAGGAAAAGGAAAAGGAAAAGGAAAAGGAAAAGGAAAAGGAAAAGGAAAAGGAAAAGGAAAAAAGGAAAAGACAACAAAAAAAGCCCATCAAAATCTCCAGGAAATTTAAATCTGAAGATACATCAAATCTGGGATCTCATTCATATGGAACTTCCCTTTTCCAGCTTGTCCTGATCTTTGCTGCATCCCCCTCTGAATCTTTTGCCTTTCCTCAAGACTCAACTGAGGAAAGTTTTGATATTTTTGATAAAAGAAAGGGTAAAGATTTCAACTAAATTTGATGAGTAAAGTGAGGAGATACAGGCTTAACCAAGGAACTCTTTATGCATATTAATTTTCCTTTACAAAACGCAAAAGGGTGTTTAGTTAACTTACAGAAAACAGATTTCTGAACAGTGTGCCCTTCTGTGTCCTCACCATCCTTCTGTGTCCTCACCATTCTTCTGAGGCCACCCTTGCTCTGCAGATTATCCAATAAGTGGTTTTATCTGACACCCTCAGTTGTCGTAAGTGCAACAATAATAATTTTATTTCCCTGCAAACCATCTCTGATGCTGTTTCTGTGTCCTCTCAGAGCTGTTGGGCAGAGGACTCCAGAGGGACACTGACCACCCTGGTGCCAAGTCCACCTTCTGCAGCAGAAACATTTGCTTTTTACAGGCACCAACTGCTCTGTCAAAGCTTCCCACACACCCCCCTCCATCAGATCTGGAATTTGTGGCTGGCACACAGCGAGGGAAGGGTCAGGGGCTGGAAGAGAAGTCAGACATTCAAGAACAAATCATCTCCAACCGTCAGGCTGTTTTACCTCTGATATCACCCTAATTCTTAACATGTATGGTGAACATCCTACTCGACATTATTAGAGGCTCTTCATTATTTCTGTGGTTATCTGGGAGACAAAAGGCTGGTTTAAAGCGTTTTTGTGCAGCAAGAGGTTCCAGTAAGCAAGGTGGGAGCAGATTTTCCATTGTGTTGCACCTCAGCCCACTCTGGAGTCCTTGGCCACGTCCTCAGATCCTGCTCTACTCTACTCTACTCTACTCTACTCTACTCTATTCTACTCAACTCTATCCTCACACACAAATCTTCCCATAAAACAAGCTGCTCTTGTGCCCTCATCTAGTTGTGGACTCTGTAGAGACACAGTCCAGCTGCTGGGGGTTTTATTTTCCTTTTTTTTAGGGAAACCTATCACTCTGCCTGTTATAACCCTCCTTGTGTGCTGGCATTAATGTTTTCTGTGGACATTTTCTCTCTGCAGCTCTGGCAACAACTCCAACATCGTTTGAGCCAACACAACACTGAGGGCTGGAGATTTTGCCTGAATGTTGGGAGCTCTGCTTCACTTTTTTTCCACTTTTTGTTTCAGAATCCAAAGTGTTAGGATCCAAAAGGTGGTGGGCTAAAAAAAACAAACCCTTGACACTGAAAACCTGCATAAAATTCTGCAAAGTTGAATTTAGAGACACTAAGTTCAACTTAGAGACACTGAGCTTGTCTTACTGCTTGTCACTGGAGTAGGCAAGACTCTGAGTCAGCGTTTCATTCCTGGAGTATTTTAGTGAGTGTTCTGTGCTGATGGAATTGATACTTTTTGTAAAGTGCATGCAGATTTGAAAAGTCTAAAAAGCAGAAAACAAGGAATGAAGTGTTTAAAGCTCCTGCTTTACAGCAGGACAAGAAGAGGGAAATTTTGCCATCTGCAGTATGGGTATAAATTCTGTGTGAGGGGCTGATTTGGTCAAGCATCATTGGTCCATCTCTGCATGTGTTCAAGTCTAGGATGGATGAAGATTGGAGCAACCTGTGAGGGTGGAAGGTGTCTCTGTCCATGGCAGGGGTGCACTGGGATGATCTTCAGGTCCCTTCCAACCCAAACCAGTCTGGGACTCTGTTTCTCCTATTTTGAGCTTATCTTTCTGTACTTGAGTGTAATTTTTGAGGTCAGATGTCCCAGAGGGATGAAGCACAATGTGTTTTATCCAGGGTGGGGAGGTCACCAGCTCTTTGTGTGCTTTTGCCAACAGAGAGGGTCTGCTCGAGTTTTGTGATAAAGACAAACATATTAGCAAGCCCATGAATCAATATTGTTTAAATAGTGTACCAGAAGGTTCACTGTCAATCACTAGTTTCTGAAAGTTGTTCATCCCAACTGTTAGGTGAATACTGAATATATTCACAGAAGTTTGGATCTGTTCATGAATAATTCATGGAGAAAAAAAAAAAAAACCTGATCAATTTGCAATTAATAATGATTCAGCTTCTCCCACCCATACTCACCCAACTCTACACTCTAACAGGGCTTATCCCTCTGCTGAATCCTGAATCCATTCATTCCCCTGAATCCTGATGGAAGCAGGCTCTGCTCCTATCTCCACAATAAATAATTAATCATCTTCTTTCTTAACAAAGCTCTGTGGAAATTTCAAAGCTTTAGCTGAGGTATGCAAAATAAAAATCTCCCTAACACACCCAAAAAGCCCAAACTTATTGAAATTACTCCATGAGGTACTGATAACTTACTTCTCTTCCCACAGGTCCTAGAAATTGGAGAGTTCCCTTATATATATCACAAAACTCTTCAAATCCCTGTTGTCCTCTCTTTCTCCTTCTACAGCACAAACAATTCCAACCATGGCACCATTCTGATCAACATTTCCTCTCCAAAGTCAAGGAAATTAAAACATCTAATTTCATCAGGTGCTTTTGCTCAGGTTCTAAGCTCACACTTTCATGTTTAGCTTTTCTAAAAGTAATTTTTTTAAAGCCACTTGTAATTTTAAATCAGTAATATCATATAGTAATCCCATTGGGAAAGAGGAAATACTTAATGGCATGGATTTGGATATTCTGCCAGCTTATTCACCCTTGAAGGAAGAGGACTGATGAAACTAAATCAAACTAAATTTTTGAATTTAAGAATTTAGAGAAAAAAAACCACTAAATTGCAGCTACAGTTGCCAATGAGGGTAAGTTTTTAGCCAGGGTGAAAGGAGAGATAAGATGTTAAAAACCTTATTTTATCACTATGTAAGATAACAGCAGAACCTACCAGTTCTACGAGTCCTTTTCAAAGAAATAAGAAATGTCAAACTCAAGTCTGCATTCCAAAAACTCTTTATATTCTAAATTCCTATTTTATAAGCTAAAATGGTAATTTTCTATTTTTCACATGTTCATCTTCATTGAGTTTCTAGAGAAAGCACATTTTCTTAGGTAAAAATAATAATCAAGAGAAGCCAGATGATCTTTAACTTCAGTGCTTTTAAAGAATGCATAATGAGGTGTTTTGTTTAGTGCCAGACACCTCATTAATTTGGGCTCTTTTTATTTAATTTTAGGCTTTTTTCTTCCACCTTACCCTGAGAACAGCACTTATAGATTATATCTTTTCATTCTGTAAAACAACATAATTGCCCTGTAGCTGGTAGATATCAACCTACCACCCAACCTGTAAAGAGCTAACCCAAAATGAGGTAAATTTAATCCAGAAATGGCAAAAAGGGATGGAGAAATTTTCCACCTGTGTGGGTTTTCATTGCACAAACCAGCCAAACAACAGCAATACCACCCATTTCCATCTCCTTTTTGGATTCCCATGACCAATACAAATCCCTGTGCCTCTCAAAAGGTGAATTCAGACCCCACATGTGAGACTGGGCTGGACTGAGCACCCAGCTGCTGCTGAGATTGATGGCAGGGATCTCTTTATTCCCTCCTTCCTCCAGATGAGTTCTCTATGAAACATTGCCACCTGCAAGGATGCGGGGCTGAGATACGCCCTGTCCCGAGCAGAGATCCATCATGCTGCTCTTCCTGGGAAATTTGGCATTTTCAGTGTTTCCCAGCAGGTCCCCTCGTGTGAGAGGCGTCACATCAGCCCAAATGCTGAGTTTCACTGCTGCACCAACATCTCCATTGCCCTTTGGCATTGCAGCATCCCAAATATCCCATCCATGGTCAGAGCAGAGGGGCACGTACTGCCACAACAGGTGGTTCTCCGGGGTGATGTTTGCTCCAGCTGCAGCAGAAATCATTAGCAGGCTGAACCCAGGCTTTCAGAGGTGAGGAACAATGCAAAGTTTCAGTAATGAAGTGCACTAACACAGGATCTCCTCATTCATCTGGAGCCAGGAGCCTGCATCGTGTTTTTCTGCGTGCCTATTTTTCATCAAACACCATACAATCTTTGCTTGACTATACTGTATATCTTTCCTGCCTAGTGGGAACCCTAATTTGCTTTAAATTGCCAAAGTGCTCATTATGGAATGCTTAGTAGCTAGAGTTTGTACATAATATTTGAAAATCAGCCTTAATTTTTCTGCCTGAGATGAACACTTGGATTTCAGAGTAAACATAATCAGAGATTTACACAAACTCGCTGAACCCTGTTTATTATATTTGCCTGGAATAGCTACAAAAGAGGTCAGAGGTCCAATGTCTTCCTGCAGAGACAGATCATGTTCTAGCTGGTAGTGAGGAGGAAAAAAACAGTAGGTGATGCTTTAATGAATGGCTTATCATGTGGAACACACCATGTGATAATAGCAGTGCTGGTAAGGAAAGAAGGAAGTAAAAAATAAAAAGGCTTTTTTTGCTAGGTTTACATTGCTTGAAAGCTCCCATTTCCACAGGAGCAGATGAAGAGGGTTTATTAAGAATATGCAGTAAAAATCTGCAGCAAGTTGAAAGGAGCTTTGAACTTTTTGTTTAAACATTATTTTGGGAATTGAGATGGCATTGCCCTGACTACACAGAAACACAAATGGGCATAATTTCTGACTTTGTGTGTCAATTTTTGGTATCATTCTGAATGAAGTGACCTTCCCTAAGAACTCAGCTCAGAAAATAAAGAAATGAGGGTCACAACCAGATTGTTCCAAACACTAAAGGAATAGTCAATGCACTAAGTTACAACTTGAATTTTGTTTACAAAAGGTTCCCAATTAGGAGCTGTGAAAATGCTTGAGACTAAAAATTATGGGGATAGAATGGTCCAGCTCTTCCAAAAAAAAGCATTTCTGCTGCATGGCATGGGCTGGATCTACATGTTAAAGCAGCTGATTAGGCAGCCTCATACAGCTTATTATTCTATAGATCTTCCTTCTGAATTACTCTTGTCCTTTGAAAGAAACGGGTTCAGCACTGGAACAAAAATGTGCCTATCCCCAGTTGTGGCTTTCCATTTATTATTTTAAGCAACTGTTCTGAGCTTCTTTTTTTGAAGCAGGAGTCACAAAATGTTCTTTCCACCGTTTCTCCAGAAAACAGTGCCTTGAAAAATAGCTTGCCAGCACAAAAAAATGCCAAGATGTGGTGGCTCTGATTGCTAATAATTTTGATGAGCCTGGCCCAGAGATCTCACTGTAAAGAAACATAAAATTATAGAGTTATTAAGGCTGGTAAAGACCTCCAGGATCATCAAGTCCAACTTTCAACAGAAGAAAGCCACAGCAGCTAGGAGGATGTTCAAAAAATACTTAGGAACCATGGATTTCTAATTCTCCCTTGAAACAAGAGGAAATAAGGTGCCTAAGTGAATATTGGCTTCTGTTTATTAAAGGGGAAAAAAAGGCAGCAAATTTAGTATTCATTTTGAGAGATCAATCCTTTGGAAAATAGAACATTCAAATCCAAATTTTCCACAGCCACCTGTACCCTGTTCAAGCTGAAGTGTCCCTCCTTATGCTCCTGCCTTGCAGCATCTTGAGCAATAAGAACTAAATGCCTGGGTTAATAGAGTAATTAATTCTGATTTACGTAGGACAACCCTCCTGCAGTGCAAACCTCTGGCTGAAATGTGAACAGTGTGGGAGGAAATTCCCCATGGAGAGCAGGGGAAGGCAGGGATGGGCAGCAGAACTCTGAGCTGCCCTGCACATCCCTTCTCTCACAAACAGGAGCTCCTGGCCACATCTTGCTGGGTTCATGTTAAAAGAAAATCAAAATCCTCACCCTGGGGGTGTAAGAGGCTGATGGGGAAGTGTCCTCTTTCCCTACTTTTTTGTGAAATGCTGGGAAGAGGCATCATTCTTCCCTGTGTGATTCTGTGCTGTTCATCCCTTCCCAGCCCCTGCTGATTTAGCCCCTGGCTGCTTCTAAAAAGGGGCATTTTTGGTCCGGACCAAATCCTGAGAAAGTAAACCAAACCCTTGTGGAACACCAAGGAGCAGACACAACCTGATCCAGAGGCACAGTGAAGCTTGGGTTTAGTACAGCCTTGCAAAGTCAGGATGGAAAGGCGAACTCGCATCACCATTTAAGCTGGGGTTTAATCTGAAATATTGTGTGTGGCTTTGGTTTCTCAGGCATTCATCTCTTGCTCAGCAATAATTTCTACGTGAAATTCTGGTGTTCTGTGCTGCTTTGGGAAGTTACCTACAGGAGAAAATACAGAAGCAGTGGCTGCTGATGCCTCTGGCAGCTGATCCCTGCTGGCTGCTGCTCGGGATGTGCAGGGTGCTGTCACAGGGCAGGCAGCCTCAGCTCCCTTTGCAGAAGGGCCTATCCTGTCACAGACATCTTTTATGGAAAATCCTTTCCTTAGGGTTTTTCCTCCTGAGAAGCTGAGAGGCCTCAGGAACAAAACGTAAACAATGATTATCTGCTTCTGAGGGATGCAACAGGCGCATCTGTGATTGATCTCATGTGGTTGTTTCTAATTAATGGCCAATCACAGTCAGCTGGCTCGGACTCTTTGAGACACAAGCCTTTGTTATCACTCTTTTTTCTATTCTTAGCCAGCCTTCTGATGAAATCCTTCTATTCTTTTATTATAGTTTTAATGTAATATATATCATAAAATAATAAATCAACTCAATAATAACTCCTTCTGAAACATGGAGTCAACATCCTCATCTCTTCCCTCATCCTTCAGACCCCTGTGAACACTGTCCCCCTATCCCACCCTGAAACACAGCAAGCCCTGGGGTCACTTCCCTAAAAGCAAAGATTTAATGATCCATGTTAATGCAAGGTATAACTCCAACAAAAAGTAAGAAGAGGAAAGAATCTGGCCTTGTCTTGGCAGAACTCAGGAATACAAGTTATGCTACCTTCAAACTCCTCTTACAGGTATGTCTACTACAAGTTAACCTCATTAATGGGTGTAATTAAGATAAATACTTAAAATTCTAGTCTCCTCCTGGAATCAATAAACCAACAGAGATTTGCACTTGGCCGTCACTGATCAGTGAAGAGCTCTCCCAATGCTGGGCTCAGGTGTGCACAGGGTGTGTGAGTGTGCACATGGCTCTGGGTGTGCAAACCACCCCTCCCAGGTCAGTGTTTGCCTGTGGCACTTGCTAGACCTGCACACAGGAGCCACAGAGCAGCCACATTCCCCCTCCACTGGTCTCAGAGAGACTGTTTTGAGTTTCACTCTGAGGTCACTTTATGTTTTTATTTTATCAAGGATGGATTTTTGAATCCCAGCTCTAATTTTTCCTCAAGGAACAAGGCATGCCTTCAGTTGTGCAGAACTTGTGCAGCTGAGTGCAGAGCACATGAAGGCAAACAAAGTTCACAGACTCAGTGGTTTGTGGCCACTGTACCTGCTGCTGGCCCACTCACTGGATTTGGCATTGTGAGGATTGACAGAAATGCACTGAGCTCCAAAAATATCTCCTCAGAAAGTTAAAAAATCCCCAAGAAATAATCCCAGCATGTATAAATTAGAGGACCACAAAATCCTGGAATGCTTTGGGTTGGAAAGGACCTTAAAGTTCATCATATTCCAGCCCCTGCCATGGGCAGAGACAGCTTCCACTGGACCAGGTTGTTCCAATCTCTTTCCAACATGAATCCTTAACTTGTAACATGCCTCTTGTTAGCAGGAGAAACTTTTTCAGCCTCCCTTGTAGAGATTCTGTGTCTGAGAATGTCACACACAGCCCCAGGAGTACCAAAGGGACATTTATAAAGGCAAAAAAGAAATTATGCCATTTTCTGTTCAATGCCTTGTACTACATATGCATTCACACTGATGCCAAAAATTAAAAAAAAAAAAACAAAACAAACATCTCACAAAGATGCTAAATATTCCCGAATCCCAATGCAAACATTCACATATTTCTTCTCTGTGCTGTCCCAAATGGTCTTGGAATCACAGGGAATCATTTAGGTTGGAAAAAAAACCTCTAAAATCATCAATTCCAGCCATTTCCCCAGCACTGCCAACTCCTTCCTGTGCCTATCCACCATCCTGCTGCAGTATTTTCTGGGGATTCCTTTCTGAGCACAGCACTTTTCTCTCTGGCCCATCAACACCCAATTTCTATCTCCTTGTCTTCTATTTCAGGGTGAGAGTTTTTGGGACAGAGACCATCTTTTCATGAGCGTGCCCAGGGCAGGGAGGTCCAGGTTTGCAAATAGGCTTCTGACAGCTTGTTCATATAAAAAATAACTGCAACCACAACAATATATCACACAACTGCTCTGACATGGACTTTTGCCATGTCTCAGCCAAGTATTTCTTGGAAATTTGAAGCAGTATAGAAGAGTTAAAGTGCTGAAAAGCAAAAAAACTTAGTGTTGGTAACACCACCTTCAACCCGCACAACTTTTCAGTGAGTTTCTTATGATATCAGACAAGACATGGGGTTTTTTTTTCAGCAGATGATCAAGGCCCTGAGTGCAACAAATAAATAAAATTCCTCCTGTTATTTGCAATGGAAGCTTCTAATTTGCTTATTACTTTGCTTATCTATTCATTGAGATAATTATCTGACACCTGCCAACAGCAGATTGTTCTGACAGATTTTTATTGGCTGAGATCAATTTGTTACTTACCATCTGTCCAGCTAAAGGTGGTTTGCAGGTCAACAAGCTGGTGAGCTTTGGAAAATCTTAAAATGATCTTGAGCAGTATCCTTCCTGAACTAATTTCATTTTAATCTCTTGTAAAGCACATGAAAGGATGGACTTGAAAATTAGCTTTCAGGCAGAGAAGAGAAAATAATTTGCCTTTCTTTGCTGTGATCGTGCATGATCTATTTCCTCTGGGGTTTTCTAAAATCCCAGGTGAACCCATGAACTGATAGGGTGCTGTGTGACACTAAGGACCTCTGGACAAGGCAAAGAAATTGCCAAATATGTCCCAACCACCATGGATGAAGGGAGAAAGAAATAAATTTCTCCCAACAACAATAAAAATTGATCCATTAGCAGTGCAAGAACTACTTTTTGTTGTGTCCTTCTTTGCTCATGGGTAAAGACACTTCCACTGAATTTTGGTAGCTTGAATATGTCAGAACAATTTCCATGCTGCCTCATGGAACTGATGGGTTGGGTTTGGGTTGAAATGCACCTCATAGACCATCCAGTTCCAACACCATTCCAAGGGCAGGGAAACCTTCCACTAGACCATGTGGCTCCAACTTCATTATCCACCTTGGTGCTCCATCTCCCTGTGTCACACCACCCAGTTTGACCAGATTTGGGAGCTGGACAGAAGCATTCCCCAGCATCCTCTTTCTTTTTCCCCTGCAGAATTTCCAGCACAGGTCTCAATTCCACCTGTGGATGCAATCAGCATTTATGCCATGCACAGCTCTGATGGATTTATCTGTGGTGTCTGTACTTTGTTGACCACAACTCTGGAAATGCTGGTAGGCCTCTAATGGCTGCTAGGAAATTCCAGGCCCCTGGATTGCTATTTTATCCTAAGTGCCAACACTCAAACAACTCTGCTCCTGGTGTTCTGGATCAAATTTTCTTTATGCTTCTGTATCCAACCAGGTTTTGACAGAATACGATGAAAAATATTTAAATTGTTCATAACAGAAAAGTATCATTCAGATTTTACTCTAATTTTACTTCTGAGCTGTCAGTAGTAAAATATAAACATCCCATCACTCAGCTAATACTTTTTAGTATTGCAAGAACCATTTTGATGCCTTTTCAAAGTGTTCTGAAAAAGGGGAGGGAGCTGACAGCCCTTGCTGCAGGATGCATCAAATGAAACCATTCGAACTTAAAAACTTCTTGGGGCTCCAGGAGTGAAAGCGAGCTTTAAACGACAGCACTGGATTGCACAGGAGACTTCTTTTCCTCCAAGAAACTCATCCTAGTAGTGCCAGGAGAGCTTCCCAATGATTATGGATCATTTAAAGATAATGGCCCTGAAAGTCCCCAGGACAGCATTTTGTGTCAGCACATCCTTCTCCAGAACCTTTGCGATTGTCGCGCAAATGCTCGAGCTGCTCCTGTAGTGCTCAGATCACTCCTCAGCGGGTGCTGGGTCTGCCGTGGTAATGTGGTGGGACACCCAGACAAGGCTTCAGAAGCACCAAAGAATCCTGGAAACCAAGCCCCTGGTGGTAATTTTTCTGTTGGAGGGATGGGGACTGCGGAGGCTGTAAGTGGCAGTCGGTTTTCCGTGTTGGATATTGCAGCCATTTTAAACTAAACATAAAATTGTCTCCAGAGCACAGCTCTGTAAGTCACTCAGAGAAAAACGGCTCTGCATTCCAGTGCACGATTTAATCTGCAGTATATGGATGTTTATAAATGTATATTATGCATGGGATTTTTTTTTCCCCCTAAAATTTTCAAATCATATGGGGTGTCAGGCTGAGATATTACGTGTTACAGTTGTAAGACAGAAATAAACTGAAAACATGTTTTAATGAAAAGATATGAAACAGAGGACAAACTACTGCCTACATTGGTGGTTGTAAAAGGTGCAAATAAAAAACACCTTTCCAAAATTCGCTCTTTAATTATTTCTGAGTTAATATACTGTGACCTTCTTCCAATAATCATAAACTCATCAGTGAATTTTACTGAGCTGGTCCTCCAAAAGTCAGGAATTTTCTGAGAATTTCCAAAAGCCTGGTGTTACTCATTATCTGTTTGAGGAATTGATCCCACTGGAAATCAAACATGGTCTCTCAAAAATGCCCAGTGTGTCTGCTGCTCGGCCAAGACCCCAGAAAAGGTCTTGATGACACCTTGTGCAGAGATGGATTGCAACAGGAAATGAAGAGCTCTGAACCTAATGGCTGGAAATCCCTGCCTGTAATTCGACATCTGAATGTGCAACTGGAGCCAGTGACATCTGTGTGTTCCCAGCGTCTGTGGAAACCAGGCCACCTTCATTATTAAGGACCCAGAGTCAAACCCTGCTATCGATATTTTGAGCTAGGATTTCAACCTCCACAACTGGGCTTCGAGCCTGGAGATTTATTTTTTTTTTTGGCCCAAAGAACGAAGTTAAAAACTCTTCCTGGAGTCTCCTCTGCTCGTTTATCACAACCTACTCCACCTCCTGCATACCAGCTTAATTTCATTTCAGTTTCCAGTTTGATGTGCACGGCGGGGATCTCTTTCCCAGGCAAGAGGCAATATGAGGTGAGAAGAAGAGCATGCTGCCAGCACAGGTATAGGCCTGCATAATGGAGCTGTGACACTCTCAAAGAGGCTTTTCCTTTTAACAACTCCCCGAGTTGGGAGCGAAAAGACATAATGCAGATGGCATAATTGAAGTGGGAGAATGAAACATTAAGCATGCACAGAAGGGATTAGAGAGGAAGACTTTTGGGGTTATTTAATTTTGGCTCAGTTGTTATCTAACAGTTTTTGTCAGGAAAAAACGTTAAGGCTCCTTGCAGGTCCAAGGAAAAAAAAAATAAGGAAGATTATTACCTGCCTAGGAGTATGTAAAACCTTGTAAAACTATCAGACTTGAGAGAATTTATTCTTTATTATGTGATATCATGTTCTACAAAATATCTCTCCTCGCACAGCTCTCTCAGGTCTCCTTTCTTCCTTTTTATAGACCTGTCAATTCTGGGAATGATCTAATCATGATGAGGATTTAAGGTATGTATATGCATTGTACTGAATGCTAACAATTCATGAGCTCCTGGTTTCAAAGATCTTCTCTGTGAAGCTGAGCAGTTCAAAAAGGAATGCCTAACATAAAAAGCCTTACATTTAACTCCTAATGAAATCATTAAAGAGCGACCAGGCGTGATTGCAAATGTTAATTTATCAGATCTCACACCTGCCACAAGTATGGAGAACAAAGCAGGGGATACTTAAACACCTTTAAGGTCTCATTAATTGAGGTAGAAAATAAAGCATTAAGGAGATTTCAAAGGCTGGCTGTGCTCCTCCAAGACAAAGGGATCAATTTTCCACACACCTTCCCGAAGGAAAGTCCTTCTAAAATCACGGGGAGTTTTGCCAGAGAAAAGACTGCAGGATCTAGTGAAAAATCAGGGAAACTCAGAGCTTTTCTGCTGGATGAGGAGCCCTGGTGTGTGCTAACAACACGACCAAAGGCACGGCAGCTCCTGCTCCACGCCTGTGGTATCGGTTACCTACAGACCCCAGGAAGAATACATATGAGGATAAGGAATAGTTGCTCTTTATTCCTGTCAGTAGGTTCTGCTTTTGACTCTGCTGATCAATATCAGCCGTGCATTGGTTACTATGGGAATGAGCCCTTCCTGCACTCAATAAACCCCAAGTTCCTTTTTTTTACAAAGGTGAGCAAAATACTTTTAAAAGAAGGTTTTATCTGCTCTGTGCCTTGGGGGACTCTGCAGACATCACTTTAAAGGTGCTTGGGCACTTTGAAATGCAGAATATTATGATCTAGCTTTGGGCAAGTAAAGACTTAAAACCATTTGTTTACCCCAGAAATCAATGTCAAATTCATGTAGAAATCTATGTGTGCCTATGCTCTGTGTCGCTGTGCTCGGGCGTGTGTGCACCACTGTGCTCGTGTATACACTAGCAGATACACAGCAATACAAACTTTAATTTGGATTACCTTTAAGGCTTGGAAACAAGATGCTGAGATAAAAATTTATCTGGCAATACCTTGGACTCAGTGCCTCGGCTCAGCTAATTAATCCACCCTTACAATATTCCTGATTATAATGCTGGGATAAGAAATAACCTACTTTCCTCTTTTATTTATGATAATACATAGTTTGATTAGAAAATATTTAGTAATGCATTAATATGTATTTCCGGTGGCACAGAGTGACAAGAATATGCAAAATAATTTGTAGGGTATTCCTAAAATGAATCAATTTAAACAGAAACTATGATGGATGTGATCTTGGAGTGTTGCAATGTCAGCTCAGAGATGTAACCTCTTTAAAGACTTTCCAGGTGAAGCAGAAGAGTGGTAGCAAACTGCCACAGAAAACGCTGCCAATTATAGCCAATCTGTCAGATGTCTGTTCTTCAGACCTATTGCTAATTGGCTTGAAGAATGTTAAGAAATAGTGAATTAATCCTTTTTTTACCCTTTTTGTTCATTTATGTGTAACATGATTTTTTTTTCCTCATGTGTTAGAAATAAAAATATCGAAAAGGAATGATGAGGATTTTCTCAACCTGAAAGGAGCTAGATGGACAGAAAGTTACAGTAGAAAACTATCTGGGTACCTTTGAGACCACTCATGGCCCAGAGAGATTTACAGAGTGCATAAATCACTGAAGAGTGTCTAGTCAAAACAGAGTCTGGGAAAAAGTTCCCTCATGGGCAAAGGAAAGATTTGCAAGATCCCTCATCTCTGTAATGATTTCCCCAACTCCGAGTATCTGCTTTCAGACTATGAGCAGGCTCTGCATTCACTGGGTTTCTTCAGGGTTCCTAAATGATCACAAAATCACAGAATCTTTTTGGCTGGAAAGATCTCCTGATGACCCAGCTGCAGTGAGCTCCTCTTCTATCAACACCCAAAAACCACCAGAACCTCGAGGCTTTTCACAGTATCTCCAACTCTACACACAGTTTAAAGAGCCCACTTTTAAATTATTGTTGGCAAAAAAAAAAAAAAAAAAAGGTTAAAAATGCATTTGTGGGACTTAGAGTAAAAAACCTACACAAGTTCCATCAGTTTTCCCCTGGATCTTTCCTGGAAGTTACACACCAATGGCCAGGACTCAAACTCACACCAAAGGAGCACAAGGGAAGGAGATTTTCCCTGACAAATGGCATCATATTTATCTACTCCAGAAAACAATTTCAGAAACTAATCCTTTAATTTAAAATCTGGCAATTAAACCCTATACACACAAACTCCTGAGAAAGAATATGCATCCTTGCTTTCCTCTGCAGTTTTGAGCCTCAAAACGAGATTGTTACTGGCTTATACCATATATCCTTACATGACTTTTGGATTATGGAATCTTTGAAAGACTTGATGAAATATCTTTCTTGAGGAGGAAAGGAAGAAAAAAAGCAAAAAAAAAAAAAAAAAAGACAGAGATGTTCTAAAGAAAGTCAGAAGTGAAGTTGTAAAAGAGTTTATGCAAAACCAACTTGGAAAGGACGCTGGCTTCTGTTTCACAGTTTGCCAAACTAATGGGACCAAAGTGAGTGCTTAATCAAAGTCAATATTGGCCTGCTGACTCTCAGGAAACGATCTAAAAGTGCTTTGGGGGCTCTTTCTATGTTCATTATCTTTTCCTGTGTCACTTGGTGTCTCTAATGATAGACGAAGAAGCACTTAAAATGTCTCGACTCAATTCTCTTCACTACGGAAATCTCAAATTAAATACTTACCCAGACAAAAAAAAAAAAAATCATATTCAGAATGAGATTGTGACACTAGGATCTTCTGAAAAGCAGCTGAGGATAATTCAGCAGCCCCACTGGATCTTGCATTTAGAGGAGCCTGAAGTATCCAAGTGACTCAGCAACTCAGTGGTGGGTAATTTACAGCTTGAGAGCAGAATTGCAAACTCACCAACTAAGGTGCTCCTGCATTAACTTCCACTGAATGCAAATGCCCTGCTCGAGCAGCCCATGTCAGAAACAGATGTGAAAAATAAGGGAGAAACATCCAAATACTTCTCTTTTGTTTGACTGAAGGAAACTCCATTTAACTAGTTTGAATGATCCAAGTTTGAAGTTGCTCCAAGCAGTCAGAAACTTCATTTACAGATGTAGAAGATGAGGTACATAAAATGAAAAGCACTATGGTTTTCTAAGTTTTTTACCAGGAAAGTATCAGATTTTTTAAAAAATCTTGCCTGTATACAAAACTCAAATATGTTAAATTAATAAATAAATTATTAATAAATTAATAAATATAAATTAATAAATAAATTTATGTTAAATTAAAAAAATATATATTTAAGCTAAAAGGTATTCACAGAATAAAACTGCAAAAAAATATTAGCCAGTAGCTATTTAATTATTTGAATATCCACCACAAAGAACCAAGAAGCACAAACTCTGATTCTCTCATGACAAAAAATTTAAAATGTTTTAGTGCTCTGCTACTCCTAGTGGATCTGATTTTGAAGGTCTTACTCAAGAAATTCAATACTTCCTTGAGAATGAGAATTTTTGCCCCATATCTAAAATGCAAAAGAATTAATCTAGAAATGCATAGTATTGTTGCAGTCTTATAACAAAACATCTTGTTTTAAAAAGAGGTGGATTAAATTCTTTCTTCAATGAATGCCCAATAAGAGGATTTATTTCTCTGAAGAAAAATAAAGGTTAGATTTTATCCTAAGAAGACAGGTTTATCTTAATTTAAGGTAGGTTGATATCATGCACAACTCAACAGGGGGCTTATCAGACTAAAAACTTATGGATTTCAGCCTAAAATATTGTCTCATGTATTATAATGCAACATAGTTTGTTTCTGAAGCAAAATGTGCCTGTAATTACTTTTAAATTGATTATAATTCTTCCTTCTTATAGTAAAACACTAAACCTCAGTTGCACTGGGAAGACATGCAGCATAAAAACCTGCCCACATACGTACTTAATATAGTGGGCATAAAAATACTAATTAAGATAAAACATTATACCAGAGTACCTACAATAAACACAAATTAATAAACCCATCAGAAATGTGAGCACCTTCAGGAAAAACTGCAGCATGCATCATATAATCTCATGCAGACAAGTAAGGAATGCCTAATGTGATTTTTTTTTTTTTTTAATGGACCAGATAATTTGGGGCATAAAGGGGAAAAGCCTCCATAAAGACCACAGCCTGTAAAAATGAATATATAATTTGTAAGAAATGGTATTCTTCCATTCAGAGAGGGCATCAGCAGATTTTGGGCTCTGAGCCCTTCCAGAAAGGGCTACGTTTTGTTGACAATTGTTCAAGAGAAAAAAAATCCTACCCATCTCTAGAGAGACAGTAGGAAGGAATATTTTTGAATTTAATTAAGGTAACCTTTCTTCATCTAAAAATATTTAAATAGAGTAACCTGTACTCTTTGCTGGGCATAAAAAAACATTTTCACAGGAAATATTGGGGTGTTTCACAGCACAGTGACAAACCAAGGCTGTGCAAGTCATCACCCATCAGGAACTACTGGGGTAAATGCAAAATTACAAGTTCTGGCTTTAACCACCAGGAGAGTCTGAAGCAGCTGATGCAGTAAACACATGTCCAAAACTGATTTATGTTTACCTTGCTGTGTTTATGCGCTCTAAATGAGCACTGACTTCACCTATAAAGGCTGAAATTCAGATGATTCCAGTTTTAACGCCTATTAGGATATGCTTAAAGGGACTTCAAAGTAAATTTATCACATGTAGAGAAGCTTATAGGAATTCAGAATTTATACTGCTTTCCTCAATAAGATGCCTCATCCTCATAACTTGAGGGTTTTTCCAGCTCCTGCTTTGGTGGTGGATGTTATTCTTTCACTCTGAAATGTCCTTTAAAAGGATTATTTAACTGAATGTCCTTCCCTGGTGGGAAGACCACCACACCAATGGTCAGAGCCTAACTAAGAAAAACTGAAAAATAGAGACTGTTCTTCTTTTATGTAGCTAAAATCTAGATAAAAAAAAAAAAAAAAGAATATATATATATATATATATATAAAGGTAAAACAAAACCAAGAAAAAGGATAAAAAGGCCTTTTTTAAGATTATTTTCACTGTTTGTTCTTAAGACTTGCAGTCACTTATCTTTCCCAGTAGGATAAAAGTTCAAATGAGAATTATAACAATTTTACCCTCAAACTGTTTGTGAGACTTATCCTGAGAGTGAACATAGGCTAAAAAAAAAATAAATAAAAAATGCAAGCATCTACTAAAGAGATTCTTGCAGGGAGTTCTCAGCCTTGTTCATGAGGAAAGTCCACGAGAGCTAAGAAAGCAGTCAAACTTGCTCAGAACCCATCTTGGCCAACAGAGAAGAGAGAAATCCAGAAAATGAGGCAGCAAATTCAGGAAGACATTAAAAAATGACTGTCAGAAGCTATTTTTGGGACGTTCTTTATGCTCCTCCAAGGAATTCACTCACACACAGCCCCGTTGCAGCTGCGTAAATGCCCGGTGGCTGGAGGCTCTCTTGGTCGAGTCGAGAACATGATATTATGAGACAAAATAATCACTGCTGGCAGCACAGCAGCTGGGGACAGGCTCATTGTGCCTCGTAAGGCCCCGCTGTGCCTTCCCCAGATGCCGTGTCCATGGAGATGTGACCCCAGCCACGGCGATCCCGCGGCGTGGAGTGACCCGTGAGGACGGAGCGCGGCTCTCGCTCCGCTCAGACCGGCAACCAGGACCCTCCAAACCTCCCCGTGCCCGCTCACTCCCAACATGATTCATGTTGATGTTGTTTCCAAGGTTTCCATGGCGAATATGTGTCTACATATTTCAGGTTTTTTGCTTTTTTTTTTTTTAATAATGACTTGGATCTTCCATCTAATAACCCTCCTTGATCTGCGCATTTCCACTTAAAATCAATCTTTTAGTTGAATTCAACTGTTAGTTGTTGAGGATTTTTTTAAGGAAAATAAAGAGAGAAAAGATTGACATGAAAGTGAGTCTTGGTGGGGTTATTTTTACAGTGACTCAGTAGAGCACTGGACGAAATGTCTCATCGGCATTCCAGCAACTCTCTGGTGGACATTGGGTATATTTGGAGTTTGTAGGTGCTAACGTTTGTTTGCAAAAGGAATTGAAACAAAACAAAACTAGTTTTCCCCAATATGCCATCCAAAAACCACTAATGAGTGTCACTGAGGCCTTCAGACATTCCTTCCATGCATGGCTGCTTCAGATGATAAAGTCTCTCCAGAACGAGAAGGGATTCAAAAGGCAGATTCACTGGGAAGGCCTCTGTAATGCTGTTTATTAAGGATATGTGAGGACATGTTCCAAGAGTTCCTTGGTTATCACACACACAAATTACACTGAAAACTGGCTTTGCCTCCATGGCCCTGCTGCTGCTTCCAGAAAATATCCAGGACTGGAGTTGTTTTGCTCCATGACACACCAAACTATTAGACACGGGCCAAAATTAGAACTGAGCTCCTGGTGGTGTCTAGAGCATGTGTTGCACAACTGGCACTCAGTGGAATTGCCCTCACTCCCCACCACCAGAAACGGAAAGCTTCCCACCGAACCAAAGGGGTTTAGGGCAGAGCCTTGAAAGTGGGAAGCGACTGTGGTTAACAAAACCCAAGGTCATGGTCTGTTCCACAGCCCCACTGAGCTCCAGCTGACAGAGGGAGCTGCTGCCACCCCTGTGGGGCATCCCACAGGCTGCCACCCCACAGCCCGTGCCTCGGGCTGGAGGCAGCTCCGTTTCCATGATTTGGAAACAAACTGGGATGTGGGGAGCACACACACACACTCCGATGTTTTGTCGCTTTCCAGGGCTCAAGCAGCTGCAGTTGAACACATCATTCTTTCCCTTGTCTGAGAAACATTTACTGCTCGTTACAAAAGGCTTGGGGATGGCCTACTGTGTAATAGCTTAGATGACTGAAAACAAATTTAAATATAAGAAATGCGCTGGCTTATTTTTTGCGTGTTGTAAATACTCTTAGAAACGGCATGGGGCCTTATTAAGTTTGAATCTCAGGTCTTTCAACTTCCTCAAGAAAAGAGAACAAATGGTAAAAGCATGAGGAAGTAAGTAACCTCTGTGATTTCCCACTTCAGTTCAAGCCCAGAGATTTTTGTCAGTGGTTATTACAGTCATATTTCTTTAACACCTTTAAAAAAGAAACAGCAAGAAAAAGGTTTCAAAGAGAGAGGTTGCACCAGCTACAGAAAGTTCTGATTTCTCCAAACATGTGGAAACCCACTGGGCAAGGAAGACCCAGGCTTCCTGCAGATCATATTTCCAGTTCTCCACAACGGAGAACTTTTGATTATTTTCCAAACTTGTATTGAAATCAACTGGGTTAGTCACTATAAAAAGAGAAAGAGACCCGCCTGTGCTGCTCTGTAACCCTCCAGTCTTTTGTTGGGTTTGGGCTATTATGCACTCTTTTTGAAAGATGCTAAATATCTAAATATTTAAATAAATGTATACCCAAACATTACTAGAAAAGCTGTAGTAGGACAATAGAGAGGCAACTATTGCTATTTATTTATTTATGTATTTACCACTGTTCCAGAATGATGATGTTGTCATTGCAACAAGTGCTTCTGATATTTGAAAGGGGAAATTGATAAATCCCTTAAGAATCTAAAATGCATTTATGCTTGGGAGCTATGCTCAGAGGGTTATTTCCATGGGGTTTTCCTTTAGGCAAGAGTTTGATATGATTATTTTCCCCACAATCTATTGTTCCAGTTATTTATTAAATTATGTTCCTTTCACGTGATATTTTACTTCAGATAAACATATTTAAACCACAAACCTGTGACTGCAATCATCATGAACCATTTGGAGTGTACCCACATAGTATTTTTCAATAAATAATGATCTCTCTGATATTTTCATAGGTTTGAGCACATCTACAGCTGTAAAACCAATGAAAGCATAGAGAGTAAGGATCCTGCACACCCAAAAAACTCAGTTCCACAGCTGAATTGCTAAGATACCAAGTTATTTGTCATTTGTTCTGCCAAATGTGTGTAAATCCTTTGGTGGCTCCATCTACTTGGGGGACTTTGGGTGGGCAGGTTTGATGTTGCCCATCCTGAGGTTCTGCTGGGGGTGAGGATTTACAGGATCTTTGAAATAATGCTGGGGACCAGTGTTATAATTTACATATTGAACAGATAAATATGTACATTTCAGTTCAGTTGCATAAAACTGTTTGGTTTAGCCATGCTTATTTCGCATGAAGTGAAAGTTTGTGTGTTTCACATAAAGTGGAAGGATTTTTGTTTGTTCCTGAGGAAGAGCAGGGAGCAAAGGAGCTTTGAGGATGGTCAAACACTGAGAAATAGGGCTGGGAACATGTTCAGCCATGAATAACCAACTGATAGGATGATTCACTGCTATGCACAGGTGCCTAACATTTGCTGTGTGGGAACACAGGGTGGTGACTGGGTTGTTCATCATGCCACTGTGTCTTAATATGGAAAACTTTCCTGGCTTAATGTTGAGACTGTTATCCCCTAATTTTTCATGATGTGCCGTCTCATTTTGGAAACTGCAATCCAATAAATGAGTAAGCAAAACCAACTGCCTATGAGCAATAACTCATGCCCTTAAGGAAGATCAGCCAATCCCAAAAAATGCTGATCAGGAAACTAAATATTGTTTTTCTAGGGAATACTCCCAGGTCATGTACAGAGGTAGCTCTTTGGTTCGTAAGGAGAGGAAAGAGAAAAGGGAGACTTGATGTTCCTCCATAAAATGCCAGATGATGGGAGATGCCCACTGAAAACCACAGCAGCAAATATTGCACAGGATAAGGGTTAAGGCATGGCCACAAGTGCTTAAAATAGAGCAGGAAAGGGGTTCTGGAAGCCTGGGAATGTTGCAACCCCACACCATCACATTAAAGGGTTGCAGCTCCCACTGCTCGCTGCATCACCTGCGAATTCAAGAACTGCAAACACCAGATGCATTCCTTAAAACTGACTTTTTCCCAGTGCCAAATGGTCCCATTTCTCCTTGCTCAAGCAAGTTTTGGTGTGCCCCTCACACAGCACAGCCTGCTACCTCCTCCTCTGAGCACACAGCCAGCTCCTCCGTGCAGAGCTTTGTGCCTCCAGCTCTGCCTCTCTGCCCATG
This sequence comes from Zonotrichia albicollis, assembly GCF_047830755.1. Lineage (NCBI taxonomy): Eukaryota > Metazoa > Chordata > Aves > Passeriformes > Passerellidae > Zonotrichia > Zonotrichia albicollis. The sequence continues at coordinate 3,425,086 of NC_133828.1, read as the reverse complement.
TGTCCACTCTCCAGACTGACAGCCATGGAGACAGAGCTCATTTCTAGTTCAAAACCAGGTAGGCAACTTAAAAGGAAAAGAAATAAAATAAAGATGTCATTTGCCACTCATGGATGTAGATGAAATTTGTTGTTGGGCTAACAATAGTTATTAGGGGTGTAGGGGCCAAATTCTGGTTTCACGCTGTTTAGATTTGGGAATAAATCAGCTGAATCCAGCATGACTCAGAGCAGAATTTGTCTCTAAATATTTTAACTGTAGCATGAGCTTGCTGTCTACATGACTGAATCGCCCTGAGACAATCAGTGCCTCCTCTTTGTCTTTGCCAGCGGGGCCGCAGCGATCCTTGCGTTTATTTAAGGAGCGCGGCGTTCATGCCTCACCTCCCGCATCTGCACACACGCAGCCGCTCACCTTCCCTTTCACCTCAGCTGCTTTGCATACAGGGGCATTTAACTCTTTTAACAATTAGTGCCAGCGCTCAAACCTCATGTTTTATTTCCCTGGATTTCCCAATCTCTGGAGGGCTCATTATAAACGTTCTCCAGGAGAGCGGGGAGCGCGAGGCAGCGCGGCTCCATCAGAGGCTCCAAGCGTGGCTGGCGACAGCTTAACAGCAACAAACGGGTCTGGGTGTCCTTCACAAAGACCTTTCCCCCAGCTGCTTCAGGTTTATCTCTGGGCCTGCCCTGTCAGGAAACAGGTGCTTTTCTATTAATAGGCGCCAGGCAGCCAGGCAAGACGAAGGTGCGGCGCCGTAGGAAAACAGGTGGTCTCCAGTTGAACAGTTTATAAACAATAACTAATCACTCAAGACCTGTAGCAGCTCCTAATGAGGACTATAATTACAAGCCAGGTGGCTGTAGTTAGAGGAATACATTGTTTTTAAACAGGTTACTTGACTCAACAGCAGTTTTACGGGAGGCAGGATTGTCTCCAACATATGTTCCCTCTGCCTCCCGTTTTCCTTTTTTTTTCCCTCCTCTCTCCCTGTGTGTGTACATAGAGATGCCTGATTCACTATAAAACCCTGGGTTCTTTACTTACATTTCATAGGGATGCCTGATCCAGTATAAAACCCTGGGTTCTTTCACTTACAATTCCAGAGGCCCGCAATTGCTCTGGCTGAATCCTGATTGCTTATGTCAGGGGTAAATCTTGACAAAAACTCAACATAAACAACTCAGCCATTTTTCAGATTGATGGCAAGGAAAATAGGTTTAGTATGTTTATATTTATAGATTAAAGTGTTATTTTTCATGTTAAAAATCATGTTTTCATGTTAAAACATCAGAGCAGTGACAGGGCTATTGCTGTGTCAGGTTCACAACAGAGACAGAAGTTGAAAATTTGTTGAAGTTGAAAGACTACATCCTTAAAGGTTGTTTATTTATATTAACTGATTGGTCAACAATCCCCTCCCTTAAAATATTTACTGACACTAAAAACCAGTTTTAATTATTTTTTAAAAGCCCCATTTTCCCCAGATTTTGACCCAAGATGCTGGATGCTACAGGGACAGCATTCTCAATACCATGACAAATTTTACCATTCCACTCAAAATTCTCCCAAAAATTTTCAAGTCACCACCCTCACAGGGAAGAATCTCTTCCTAATATCTAATCCATACCTGCTCCCTGTTTAAAGCCTTTACACCCTGTCCTACCATTCATGCACTCAGCTCTTCCACAGCTCTAAAATTTCCAGTTCTGTCAAACCTGTGGCCAGTTCAGAGCAGTACCACATGAAATCACCTCTGAAATCATTCTCACCCCCTGTTTATTTTGCAATCAAAAAGGAAATCATACAAAGGAGACTACATTAAGGCTCCAGGCTAATTCACTTATGTCATTACAGCATCAAGGTTGATCTTGAAGCTTGATTTGAAATGACAGGCTGAACTTAAGCACTTTCTTAAGTGATTTGCTGGATCAGAGCATACGTGTTATGATATGGCAAATCATTACAAGATCACATGTTAATTTCCACAGGGCTTTCAGGTCTGTGTAATTAACACAGTTTCTATCTGTGGAGCTCGTGCCTCACATGTTGCAGTGTCTCTTACCTTGATCATTCTGAGATTGCTAAAAAAATCCCTGCTATGCTGAAAATTGTCTTGATTTGGGTACTAAATGTATAGCAGCATTTCAATCTTAATTTTTCTATACTTCAGCATTGTTGGTCAATAAAACAAGATGATTAATAACAAGGATATTGCACAGCAGATTCATAATTTTGTGGATGCCACAGTGATACACTGAATAATTTTATAGTCAATAATAGGTTTGGATAGTGCCATATAGTAAAGGATTGTTGTGAAAGAAAAGACATGAGAGGACTAAATTATTCTCAATATACCCAATTTAGAGTCTACTCAAGCATATTTTCATGTGATATTGATATCTAGTTCTTACAATGATTACTGGTTTCTAAAGATAAGCAGAGGGACAGGTAATGACAATTTGATTGCAACACCACAGGAAAATATTTTCAGAGTCTGGAACTATAATGGTGAAGAGTTGTTTGGAGTTTTATGTTTTATTTTTAAATAGTCTATTTCTAATCCTTACCCTCTTGCTCACCCTCTGGGAAATTCACAGTTTTGGTTTGGGCTTGTTATAAAAAGCAGGAGATAAATGTGGCCTGCAACATTTTTTGGTTGATGCTGGAAGACACAGCATCAATTTGTAAGGCTGCTCTCAGGGCTGCAATGAGATTTTTGCAATGAGATTTTGTCAAAGCCCTTTTTTGTCAAAGGTCAAAGCCCAGGTTAAGGAATGCATCTTATAATTAAATTTTAGCCTATTCTGACACCTTCTTTTTACTGCTTTATATTTCCTCAGGACAATGGCATTGTTTAGTGGAAAATACTACTAAATACCACCATGTCTCAAAGAGGACTTTTTGGTTTATTTCCTGAAGTTCAGAAATTTACACTGGAAGGTTTTTCCACACTCAGACAGGCAAAGTGTGAGACTGAGCTAGACAACTTCCAGAGGTCCATTCTCCCAACTTCTCCATGATGTGTGTGAAGTCTGGCAATCAGGAACTCTCAAAATAATGCAAAGAAAGGGGACTCTCCACCCATATCTGCATCATTAAGGTTGGGAAAGACTCCAAGACCCCCAATTCCAACCATCAACCCAACACCACGTTCACCACTAAACCGTGTCCTCAGGTGCCACAGCCACACATTTTCGAGTCATTCAGAGGGAATCTGAGATTCTGTCCCAGTCATTGTTATTTTTCCCCTCATGCTGACATGCAGCGAGAGATGAGTGGCTCCTAAATGTTCATCTGTGCTCCCTTTCCTGCAGTGTGTGCACCCAGTCAGGGAGTGCTGGATAGCGCTCTGCCTCTATCAATTGTAAATTCAGGAAGGGCAAATTTGCTGTCTCTGGATTTTTGGATGGGGGTTGAGATGGATTAATTATATGTCAAGAGGGACTTGAGCAATAACAAGTGACTTTATGACTGTCTTTACCACTTGGTGGAAAGGTTACATTTAAAAATTGGCTTTACTGCACTGGATTTTAGGTTAAGTTCAAAATGCAGCTTCCGCTGTTAGAACTGAAGGGTCATATAAAATTCATTGCAATAGAATATTTATAAGTATCTGGGATATTTGTAGGAAACACAATAATGGTAGAATCAGAGCTCACAGATAGAAAGGGGAATTGTTAAATGGCAAATAAAAGCTCCGTTTTTCCAGCACTTAACCCTACATATAATAATAATTATTACAAATCCGAGCAATGATTAAATTTCATCCTGAATCCCGGTTAAATGTGTTTGAATGGAAAGTGATTTTTGTGCAGTGAGCACTCGGAGCAGGATTGATGTGCATGCACATCACACACATCCCAGCCCCAGCGAGGCGCAGGTATCCCTGGAGGAGCTCTGGCATTGACATGCCTCACTTCCCAAGCCCGGCGAGGAGGAGAAAAGTCCTGTTTGTTTACAGCCTCTCCCTCCTAATCACATAATTACAGCTCTGAAGGCAGATATCTGACAAAAAGCCCCCGAAAGTGAGCAAGGTGAGGGCTCGGCAGCTTTTGTCGCAGCTGTTATCTCATCGCCCTCCTCTCCTGCGAGATGCTGGCGGTGCGTTTGCTCAGGGCTATCATTTACCTCGCTGCCGTGTGCCACCACAATTATCCCCCTGAAAGGCACAAACAAAACTGCAGAAACAGAGGCAGTGCAGAGGGAGGGGAAGCTGAGCAGCCCTAATTAGCGTTAAGAACCTGTAATCCTCCGGGATTTTACCTAGCGATAAAAGCCAGGGAAAGTCCCTCAGGTGGGAGCAAAGAGGGCCCAGCCAGGTTGGCGGTGGATCAGGTGTTGAGTGTCAGCTCTGCTGAATGAATGCCGCCTATTGATCCAGAAGTTGCCTGTGTTTTCTGTCACAAATTGAATTTAAATTGCTTACATGAAGAAGACATCTGGCAGGTTAAGGCTTACCTGCTTCGCGTTTTGAAATCATTTTCTCCACCAGCAAATAGGTAGGGCAAGAGCTCTTTTGGAAATAAACCAAGCAAAGCTTTTTAAGAGATACAGACGTGGTTACGTGCAGTGCCTGAGCTTGAAGAAGAAAGTTGTCAGATGACAAATATGTTTCAAATTAATAAAATAATAAAACAAGAGAGTTTTTACAGATTAAGTACCTGCACTGCGCCTTCATTCGTGATGAATAAATTACCTCCACACCTTACAAAATAATATAAAAAAACAAAATTAAATGGCCCTCAGTGAAAGACTTTTATTTGGTGGAGAGGTAGTAGTTGGAGGTTTGGATTTTTGTTGCTGGTTTGTTGGTCCAAATCAAATAAATTTACTACTTTATTGGCACATGATTACAATTTATTTTTGTTGTTTTATACAGACAGTAATTTTAGAATCCATGCCAATGGTAGGGGAGTTGGATTGAAGTAATCTTTAAGGTTTCATCCAACCCGAATCATTCTGTGATTTTAGGAAATGCTTACTGGAGGCTGTTGTGTAGAACATAATTTTTTTTTTAACATTTTTGGAGAGGTTTGTCCATGCATGAGGTGGTTATTTGAATAGAGGAGGTGGTCACCAGCCATGAAGGCTCTGAATCACCTTAATCACTCTTCCAACCAACAATATCACTTTGAAATTCTTTTTTCTGATTCCACAGAGTTACACCAACAGTTTTCCATGTGTTGGAGTTTTAAGGGCTTGGGGAAGAGTGGAAACTCACCAAGACAACCTGGGACCTCCAGGCCTCTGAACCAGGGTTCTGAATTGAACATGTGTATTCTACACTGATAAATTAATATAATACTAATATTAGTAAGAGCTAATATTGTTAGAGTGTGTGCATTCAAACAATAAAGCCACTTTGGATACTGGAAGAAAAAGAAGAGGAGGGGAAAAAAACACCTCTAAAATAACAAGAGGAATGGAAGAAATCTTTAAAAAATGTTATTATGTGTTTACTAACTTTTTAAATTTTTTTTTTTACTTTTAAGCCTGGTAAATCCTGGCCACAGCTCGTACATCAGCCTGTTTGTCTCCCTCACAAGGCACCTAAGCTGCTGTTTGGACAACATCCATTTGATAATGAAGCAAGATGCAGCCTAGACAGCTGCTTTTTTCTCACTCATTTCACTCCGTTATTGGTTAACTTAGTGGAAAAATGTAAATTTTCCAGGGACTTCAGGTTGGAGGTATCCCAGCCAAGGTAGATGCGTGCTTGACTTGAGGTCTAATTTAACTCCCGTGTCGTATCGACCCGCCTGGCCCACCAGGGAGCCTCAGAGCCCTCCTCTGCCAAAGGTAGACAATGGGATGAAAGTAAAGTGTAATAAATGCCCCTGTCCAGTCCCATGTCGATATCCAGCTGCTTTTCCCCCCCCTCCTTTTTTGCTGTTTGGAGTGCATCAGTATTTCACGTTTATTGTAGTGTGATGAAACACCTTTCAGGATGGCCAGAGGGACACTCAGCAGCAGGCATTTAGGCAGTACAAATTGGAGTGAACAGGAGGACAGTTAGCAGGGAATATTTCTGAGGTCAGAGCGAGCTGGATTGGAGCTGAATCAGCTAAAAGCAGAGTTGAGAGCTGCAGTACCCACTGCAAAGTAAATATAGATTACATTCCTTTAGACAAATTGATCTGCTGGAGGACGGTAGGTCTCCCAGAAAAAGAGGCTGCTACAAAAGAATTAAATATTTTGTGCTGACTTACATACAAAGAACCCCTAAAAACAGCAGCCACAGATGGATCACCTGGAGAGCCCATCCCAGATCCTCACAGGAATCATCTGCAGAGAGATTTAAAGGTCCAGAACCTGGCACATCTCTCGGATGCTGACTTGTGCTCTGCAAACAAAGCCCTAAGATTTAGCCGCTCATCTGAGCAACAGCTCTCACTGAGGCAAGTGGGAAAATCATAAAATCACAGGGAAGTTCAGTGGGAAGGAGCCCCAGGAAGTCCCTGGTGTGACTCCCTGCCCAGCAGGGGCAGCTCTGGGGTCTGACCTGACCCACTCAGGGCCTGGAAAACTCCAGGGATGAGGGTGAAAGGAAGGGTGAAAGAACATCCAGCTCAACAAGTCTGTCCTCAATACTGTTAACTCCAGGAAAAACAAACCAAACCAAAAAAAAAAAAAAAAAAAAAAAAAAAAAAAAAAAAAAAAAAAAAAAACCAAAACCAAAAACAAACAAAAAAAAAAAAAACCCCCAAAAAACAGACAAAAAAAACCAAACGAAAGCAAAAAAAAACCAACAACAAACAAACAAAAACAAAACCAAAAAACCAAAAACAAGACAAAAAAAATACAAACCAACACAACAACAAAACAAAACAAAACAAAACAAAAAAAAAAAAAAAAAAAAAAAAAAAACCACAACACACTAAAAAAACCCAACCAGAACCTTGGATATGAAACCGTAGCAGTTTGTCAAGAACAACTTTCAGATTTCCTAAAGAAGGTACCAAATTCTTGGAAAATGGTGATGGAATAAATGACTCTATGAGAGCTCTCCTCTCTCTCCACTGACCCTACACATGGTGATATTTTTTCTCCTGAAAAAATATAACCATTGTGTGCATAACTGCTTTGAATCAGTAAATTATTCATCAAAGAACAAAGAATTGCAACCACCAATAAAAGTGCCATCATCTAACAGTTGAAAGAAATCACTTAAAATCAGATTATTCCACAAGATCCATGTGAATGTATTCATATGGGTCAAAAAAAACACCCAAAGAAAAACAGGTAAAAAGACATAAATTATTAGGCTCAAATTAGGAATGTCATGAGCATAACTGTAAAAATTCCTCAAAACTATTTGTAAAAGAATATTGAAAATATTACTGAAATAAATATTTTTGCTTTCTTCCTGGAGATTATTCTTCGCCAAGCAAACACTGAAAGCACAATGGAGACAACTTGAACTCAGGGCTCTTCTCAGAGCTGAAGAGCTCACTGTCCCTGCGAGCAGAGACCTTCTCCCTGCACAGTGAACACACCTTTCCCCAGGCACTACCATGATCCACACCTGGAATAAGTCAAAGTATGACTAAACAAAAGCCACATTTATAGGTGAATTCTTCCCAGAGCACCTTTTCAGTCCCTAAACCATATAAATGAGACCAACCATGTACTACGAGGGTGTGCTAGGCTATCAGAGTGGTGGCACCAGCACTGTGGATGGTTTTTTTTCCAAGGAGGATGCCCAGGACGTTACAGGGCTGGGATTTCAGCAGCACACAGGCAAGGCTAATGGATTTGCACGCTCAGCACTCCTCTGCCAACAAACTGACTTTTGATATGGGAAATAGATCCTGCTCAGGATGGAGCAGTCCTGGGCAACATCAGGGTTCCAGGCACCACTGCAATGCTTTTTTGTCAAACAGGAGGTGTTTTGGAGGCAATTCCACAATGGAGGGTGATGCTTTAAAGGGCTGGGTTTAGCTGGAACTCATACCTATGTATTGCAGCTTCAACCTACTCACACACAGCCTTTTGATAGTCAGTGGCAAAACTGGGCTTGATTGCCTGCAAGTGAGAGAAAAATCACCAGAAGAGGAGAGATTAGCTTTATATATGGTCCATTTGTTGGTTGTTTTCTGCGAGAACCTCCTTTAGATTTCTCCATTTCGTCCTGAGTTTTGAAGGGTAGGTGACTTTGTGATTGCAATACATTTTCCCATCTAAAAGCCATCAGTAAAGTGAACGGGGCTGCTCTCCTAAGTGCTTAATGCCTGATGTAAGGGTTGCATGATCTAGTCCAGAAGTAACACAGTTACCTCAATTACTGCAGTCCCACAAGGCTGTTCACAGCAGTACTTAGGAAATGTTGTATGCTCGGGCTCTGGTATTATAAACTCCTCAGGGCAGCATGACTACACACAGCATCTCATCAGCAGTTAACAAACAAGTCCTGGATGAGACACTAGCCTTTTCTTTCCTTTTTCTTTTTTTTTTTTTTTTTTTTTTCATGCTAGGCTCTTATTTATTTATTTATCTGCATCCAGGATGGAGCTCAGCGTTATTAACGCAGCGCGGTCTCACCGCTGCGCTCTCCTAAAGCAGCGCGGCACAGCGAGATGCCCTGTGTACTTTTTGTGCTTTTTTACATTGTTATCAGGGAAAGATATGCCTTGCCATTTCCCAGGGGGTTCCCTGGGACAGTGTCTCAGTGTGAAAGGGCACCATGGGGCTGCCTCGGACAGTTTTCTTTCAATAAGGTTGGGTTTTTTTTTTTTTGGCTGTTTTTTGTTTCTATTGTAACCACTCTGCTCTGCTGCTTCGCTGATTTCCCAGCTGTTCTTCTGCGGTGTCTGAAGTTGAACACGGAAAATCTGTAGCTGAACAGCTCAGGAGCAAGCAGCTGATCATGGCAAGCATGAGAAAACCATGAATACATCTTTCTCTCTCCGTGTAAAGCTCCGACTCTCCGCTGAAAAGCAAAGAAACCTTTCTGCAAGGTACCAAAATCAGACCTCGAGCATCCCACTTCAGTGAGGCAAAAAGTGCCAGGTTCCCAGCTCAAAAACTTGCTTTATTTCACTGTTGGCTATGCCCAAGTGAGGATGGCCCAGGTGTGGTTTAGGCTGGACCCTGGTGGATGGAGTTAATGGTCCCCCGAGCACTGAGCTTTCCCTGACAGTGCACGGCTCTCACTCTGCTACACCAGGGAATGACAAGATTGAAGGCCCTTCCAATTGTTTATCTTTTTTTTTTTTCCTGTGGAATGCCCCAGAAGGCATTATTTCTTGTATGGCTTCACATGGGGAAAAACCAAGCAAACGAAGAAAAAACGTCTTTCCAATGACAGTTGACAATTCATCTGTGATGTGTTGTGCTTGGTTAAAAAGTCACTTTTTTAAAATGTATTGTAAAAATACATTCTTCTCATAAGATAATTCTGCAGGAATGTGGAATGTGTTTTGAAAGTCACAGCAGCATCGTAGATAGAATGGATTTAAAGTATCTAGAAAAGTCATTTTTCCCGAGGTGAAGGACTTTCTGCTCTTCCTGACTCTCTAGCCCATCTTAGGTAATTTTCTTTCAGATTATCCCAGTAAACCCACAGAAATCAGTAAAAATGTTTTGCCAATCTACAGTTCATCGGGGTTTTTTTTCTGCAACAGGAGGAGGAGTAGCAAGAGGAACATTTGAAAAAACAGAAGCATAATATATGACTACTTTCATAATCAACCCTTTTGATTTCTTCATTGGAAATATTGTAAACCTAAAATGACATTCAAATATAATTGTAAAAAGAATGATAAAAATATTAATGTTTGAAAGATATGGTGAAAACTTATTTAACGTGAAACAGGGTTTTATTTCATGAAAAAGATTTCAGAATAATTTGTATTTACTTGGTTCAATTTCTTCTTTTTTACAAGACAGACTAAAAAATGGAACAGTTTTCCAGCTGACTCCATTTCAATTTATTTTGATTTTATTTAATTAAATGGATGCAGTAAATTATGTGTGCTTCACCCTGTCTGAAAACAGTGTCAGATTCTTGAAGAGATGTGTAAAGTTATTATTTCACTTATATGTAGCCATGTTTCGGAGTATGTGATCCATCAAATCTCTGCCCGGATTGATTTTATTGACCTTAAGATTATTTTTTATATTTGCTTTTTATTACCTGGATTTTTCTTTATGTGTTTGGAACATTATAATTTCCAGGTGTATTTCCCATCATCCAAACACATTTCCTCCAAGCAAGAAAATCTGTATCTTGTTTTACCATCCCTATTGGTGACAGGTATTGCCTGCTCATCTCCTGATGGGAGCTTTGGGTGCCACATGGTTCAAACCTGCTTTGATTCAGAGACACCCAAGAGTTTCCCAGATGGGTCCTGCTGCAGCTCAAGGTGTGATTGCTCCTTCCCACCCTACAGAACAGAAAAGTGAGGCTCAAAAAACCTCCACAACATCCCTGAAGGATCCACAACGAAGGATCCAAGCAGCACAGCCCTTCCTTTTCAGCATCCAGCTTCAGCAAGCAGGTTGTACTACATCTTTACAACCACCCAAAGCCACTGCTGCCATAAAAAACAGTGAAAACAAGGCTCCACCACTTTTTTTGGAAGATTAAAACCATGGTTTCAGCGTTTCCCAGCAGGTACCTAAGCGCAACCATTGCTCCAGTCTCCATTTTTATTGCTCTAGGCAATGGAAACTGTAGTTTCTATATTTAATGTATTGAAACTGCCTGGTCTCCAAGGTAGCAGGGGTATCTCGTACACACTGCTAGAATGCATTTCAGGCTCAATCACTTTGAAAGCCTGGATAATAGAGGAGCACTTGTACTTTGGATAACAAAGTTATTTCCTTTAACATCAACAAGCTGCGCAGCTAGTAACTGCATCAGGCATTGATTTTGTGAGCCTGTTTGCGAGCACTGGGGGGGCCTTTTCACCGACCAAACTCAAAAAATTTGCAGATCATTCTTCATGTGCATTATTTCCCGGAGCAGAGCTGACAGGAGAAGCTGTCTCCATTTCAGCATGGCTGTCTGGAATGTCAGTGGAACATCTGCAGGACCAGCCCTGGATCTGTCGGCTTCACCCTCCCCGTTCTGAGACAGATTGAAGCCTGAACTTACATCTCCAGCCAAATTTTGTACCTGGTTCCTATTGGGGCTGTAAAAGTGCAATCACTTCCCAGACTTGCTGCTCACATCCCAGACTAATGGCTTGAACATGCAACTGGATTCAGATGTGGGCTCCCTCCTGCCAGGCTCAGGTTCACGTATTTCAACAGGCCAAATATCTGCCTGTTTACTCATTTGTCATTACAAAGTGCTAAATTAAAAGTATCAGGAGCTACCAGTCACATATTTTACTTTTTCTTGTAGGAAAGTCTCGATCTGCATTTTTTAAACTTATTTTTTCCTTGCATCATGTGCTTTCTCTGAATAGCAGCAGCCCTGCAGTGCCCAGCACATCCCCCCACAGCCCTCACCATCCAAATCCTGCTATCAGTAATGGGAACTAGGCATATCCATGGAAATAAAAGCAGATCCCTCGGTGGAAACTTTTTTGACAGGAGTGTTCGTAACAACTTTTCAAGAAAAAAAAAAAAAAGAAAAAAAAAAGAGAACCCACGTCTCGTTTATTTTCCCTTTTCTTCCTCCCAGCTTTCTGTCAGCCATCAATCGAACAGGAGACAACTCATTTCATTTCTGTGACACACAATGATGGACTTGTGTTACAACCCCGACTTATTTTGAGAACTTCAATTTCTCAAGCTGAAAGCCTGAATGTCCCATGCTTGGAAGGGCTATTGATCTGATGTAGATGGACAGCTCAAGAGGAACTGATACATTCCTTACAGCAATTTTTTTTCCTGACCACCACATAATGTAGACTTTCTGCTTGTTTGTTGACATCTAAAAACTTTGATCCTGCTGTTTAACTGATACTCTTCTGCTGCTTCTACTCAATATTTCCCTGTGCTGTTTGATGTAGGAGTTAGTTATTATCCAGTACCTGGAATGGAAAAGCTGGTGCACTGTGATAAAATGTGCGAATTCACGAGGCGGCAGGAGCCTCTAAATGCACATCACAATGGAACAGCTGCAAATGTGGGACACGTCCCCACCCTGCTCCTTCCTGGGGCCTCTCAGCAGATGTGAAGTCACCATGGAACAGGTTTGGAGCTTCACTCCCAGCCTGGGACAGGAGGGACCAGCCCTCACAAGCAGGACTGACCACTGTGTCCAGCCCGGATGGAAAAAACTGGACATCTGTGGCAGACATATTTTATGGAAAATCCTTTCCTTGGGATTTTTCCTCTTGAGAAGCTCAGAGGTTTCAAAAACAAAATATAAGCAATGGTTATCTGCTGCTGTGGAATGCAACAAGTAGATGTTTGATTAGCTCATGCTAGATGTTTGTAATTAATGGCCAATCACAGTGAGCTGACTCAGATTTTGTCCGAGACAGAAGCTTTGTTATCATTCTTTGCTATTCTGTTCTTAGCCAGCCTTCTGATGAAATCCCATCTTCTATTCTTTTAGTATAGTTTTAATGTAATATATATCATAAAACAATAAATCAGCCTTCTGAAACATGGAGTCAGATCCTCATCTCTTCTCTCATCCTCAGACCCCTGTGAACACCGTCATAGACATCCACAATTTAATTACAATTTAATCAAAGCAGATTTTGTTCCAAAGCAGGATAAATACCGAAGATCCACTTCTATTCCTATATTTCTTTCCTTTTCCTCAGCTTTCCTTCCCTTCTCCTGCACGGACAGCAGTTACCTGTCAAGCGTGGGGATGTCACCACGGCGGCAGAGCCCCAGCCCCACACTCCTGGCTGCGTGCAGGTCACAGGAAACAATTCATTCCACCCTTAATGATTTATGCAATTTCTTTGGACTCTCTCCTGGCTTTGGGGCTTTTCTGCTTTTTCTGTTACAGCAAACCAGAGCCTTTCAGGGGCAGCTCCTCAGCCAAGGTAGCTCTTTGTGACAGAATTAGTCCGTGTTAATACCAGCCCAGAACCAGCCCCAGATTTTCATTATTATTGCCTTTAAAGGAGGGTCTCCTCCTCCTCCTCCAGGACTAATTTAGAGCAATGAAAATTAAACTGCATCTCATCTAATAGTCAAAAAAGATCTGCAGAAATTGTCCTCGTTTAAATACCAATTCAACACTTTTCTGTCACAGCAGGGTAGTGCATCTATGGTATTTTGTTCTAAAAGCCAAATACTATTCAAACAAAAGAGTCACTTCCACATTAATTACACAAAAGAAAATAAAATTAAAAACCTGGGGGGGAAAAAAAAGAAAGAAAAAAGCCACACAAGAAAAAACCAAGAAGAAAATTAAAGCATCTTTTGAGAACATAGATTGTGCAACTAAAGCATGAGGTGGTCTTAGACCTTTACTTTGTGTACAGAGTCAGACTTTATCCTTTGATTTGGCGCACAGGATCACAGTTTTTTATGACTATAATGGTTATCATTTTGTTGACATTTGAACAAAATAAGGAAGGAATGAGGAATTGAGGAAAATGAGGATGTTGCAGAAAAAGCATCCATGATTCAGCTGATGGGAAGAGAATGTGAGCACAGAAAAGTGCTTAAAGAAACCAAAATGTCTTGTCCCATCCCAAAATCCCTCTGTCTTGACATTGGGCTCTTTGAGTTAAATTCATAGTAAATTAAGAACAAATTTTGAGTTCTTATTGAGGACAATCAATCATCATTGCAACAGTTTCAGACTGATGGGGTCATTTGTTTTCTGGTTTAACCCCTGGATGCAGCAGATCCCATTCCTCCCCTCTGCCTGCTCCTGAATCCCTGGGCCAGGTGGGACATCCCAAAATAGTCACCCATTCAGGTGCCCCTTCCAACTTGGGCTGAGACCATTTATCATCAAAAACAAACCCAGTGAATTAAGAAAGGCTTTGGAAAACTGATTCAGTTCCATCCTCTTAAACCCTTTTCGCAGTGTGACCTATATTTAAATCTCTCTCTCTTTTTTTTTCCCCATCACCAGACCACCACCTCATGCACAAAATCCCACATAGGATCTGTCACTGGCACCTCAGAGGAGCAAAATATTTGCAGGGAGTTCAGTATTTTCCTATTAATAACTCCTTCCCCCTCCTGCTGGATGATACCAGGGGCTGGGGTCAAGGCACATTTCTGATTCCCGACTTGGAAATCCAGGAACATCCCATATGTGCTGTGAGCAGCCACTTCTCAGCATGGAAAATCCTTTTTCCCTGGTGAGAGGCAGCAGCACTCGCAGCTTTTCCCCTTGGAAGCCCTTTTCCCTTCTCCTTCCCACCCATCACTTGTTATCCTGGATCTCCAAGGTGGCAGAGGGACCAAGGGAACCTTGGCAAGTCTCCACTTCTGTGAAGCCATCCCTCCACAATGTGGAAAACTAATAATAATGAAAAAAATACATTAAAAAAAAGAAGGAAATAAAAAGGTGGAAATTCCTGGTTAAAGCCTCTGCCTGTACAGAAAGCATAACAGCTTGTATGAGCTGCAGCACGATGAGTGCTGCTGTTAATGCTTCCAATGACATCAGTGTTTCCCAAATTACAGAGTGCAAGGGGCTGGATGGGGAAGCTGAGGAGGAGAAGCTGAAGGTAGTGAGGGATTTAAAGGATGTCAGAAGCAAAAGAGGTTTCTTTAGATAGTCTTCCTTATTTCATTAATTCTTTTATTTTCTCAGTTTGGGGGATTTTTGGAAACATTATTGCAGCAATACCCAGATAATTAAAACCTCAAACACCACCAGACCCAGCTCAGATCCCTGAGTAACTTTGCTGTCACCATTCCTGCTCACACACCCCACTTCTGTGTGCCCCTTCAATCTCCCAGCTCTCAACCAAAGTGATTTTTGAAGCAAATATTGAGCAATGAGGCCCAGAAAGCTCTCCTAAAGCACAGATGCATTACAGCTATTGCATTTTCACTCTGCCCCTTACAGAAACACAAGGAGTTTTGTCAAGGTTTCTTTTTCAGAAATCCAGGCTGTTCACTGCTTGGGCACACAAAGGGGTTTTTTTTCCTTCCCTTTGGGCTGGAGGAAGACTCTCAAGCTGCTTTTCCAGGTGTTGGAATAGTGCAGAGCACTTGAACCATGCTCATGGATGGTGGCCATCTAACTCACATGGCCAAGAGTGTGTTTTCCTTTTTGGCAGTGCTTTTGTTCCAGGTGGAACAGTCTTTCATCCACATGAGGGAAACTCTTGCTTGTCTCACTCTCAGGTAATGGTCTATAACCATCCAGATGGGGTGAAATATAGAACATACATGGAGATTATATATATATTTATGTGCATGCATGCATCTTTTTCATGCATTGCTCACACCCATGCTGCATCCTAAGCTAATTGAATTAAAAATAAAATATAAAGCTTGCTTTTTTTTCTTTTTTCCTGTCCTGTTAGTGCCAGAAAGCCCTGGAGTAGCTGCACTTTTCCAACGCAGATGCTCCAGAGCAGGTTCCAGCTGTCGGAATTTTATGTCCTTGAGACACTTCTGGAATAACAAAGTGTCATACATGTCCCTGCCAGTACACGAGATCAGCACATGAGATCAGACCTGCAGATGTTGCCTCCACATCCGCCCACTGGCATCTCATTATCAGTTTAGTTGGGATCCTCCACCCATTCCCAGCCAAGCAGGAAGGCAGGAGCTGTAATTTGTGAGAATGAGCTGTATAGCAACCATTTATCTGCAAAACAAACCTCTGCTGGCAAGTGCAGTGGAGGCAAATGAGAATCTTATGAAGGTTTTGTGTCCTGGCACAAACAGGTAATGAGTGGGGAGTGCTGTGATTAATCAGTTCCATGAGGACTTGGAGGTGGAAGGAGGGACAGGCATTAACACAAAAAACTGCTTTAATTGGCTGGAAAAGACATTGGTCAAGGGTTGGATTTGATGATCTTGGAGATCTGTCCCCACTTTAATGATTCCATGGTCCTGTTTATGATTGCACATGGCAAGGAACATCACAGACCAATGCACCTGACTTCCTTCACCCCATTTCTTGTTAGGAAGGGGATATTCACCTGCCAGGACAAAGAGCTATGCCACGGTGGGAGGGAGGAAGAGGATGGTCCATCCAGGGCCTTCATTTAGGAAGTGATGAGCACTAATCACCAGGGACAGGAAGGAGATCCCAGGCCACCAAAGGATTACCATTAGCAATGTCATTTCTACTCATTTAGGGTGGCAATCTCAGCCCCGTGCATAGCACACGAACTTTTACAGAGGGAAACAAGCTTGGGGGGAAGCACTGAGCCAGGATCCGTGCTGCATGGTTAATTACTCAGATAATAAATCCAGGAAGAAGGTGTGCTTGGACTCCTTGTCATGCAGGCTGCTGCTCTGGCAACTGGGGAGAGACATCTGCTCAGCCCACCCCGCGCTGTCGGTGTGGATGAGCACACCTTTCTAATCAGCATCCTGAAGCCCTTCCTGAGCACAAAAACCAGCCTGGCATCTTAAAGCACATCCTGAGCACAAAAAGCAGCCTGGTTTCAGCCTCCTCTGAGAGTTTGGTACCCAGAGGTTGAACAGGTCAGATGTGGGGCTGCTGAGAGCAGTGAGGTGCTGGAGCAGAAGGGAAATCAGCTCCATCGTCCCCTGACCTCCCCAAAGCAGGAAGGACAGGAATTTGCCTGTCATGTTTTTCCTCCTTCCCTGCAATTATGATTCCTTGCTTAAGTTTCCAATCTTTAATTGGGTTGGAAACTTACAGTCACAGTACAGGGGAGAGAGAAAAAAAAAAAATCCAGTTCATCTGCCTGACTCAAGCGTCTGTTTTCATTTACTACTCCAGGCTTCTGAGTTACTTTGTTAGCTGAAGGAAAATAAGGATTTCTTGAATTACAGAGATGTTGTGCCCTTGCTGGCTGCTCTGCCTCTCCCTGAGCATAGCGAGGTGCCCAGGGCTGCCTCTGCAGGGGAGTTTGGCCCGGGTAGCTCCATGTAGGAGGTGATATAAATAGATAAAAAACCTCACTCGTGGAACATAAACTCATTGCTACATATACCTTCCTCCCTGGCACACCATGCAATGCAATCTATGTGGCTCTTTCTTGCCAGAGAGGCCCACTCACAAGTTTTGTGTTGAGCACAGCTATTAATGTCACACTTTTGTTCCCAGGGAAAAAAAAATAAAGTGCCACTACAGAGAAAAACTGCTCAAGTTTCTACAGCACAAGACTCTAATTCCAATGAATTCTGTGCTTGTTTAATCAAGTTCTCCAGTGCATTTAAGCAAACCATGGAGGGTTAAACGTGGGTTTTTTCTCACACCTGCCTCCCCCCTGGCAGGGGCAGAGTTAGAACATTTCTAATGATGGAGCCCACTCTTGCCTGAAGTTCAAAATCCATTCACCTGATGGTAATTAAGGAGGCCAATTTAGCTTAAATCCCCCTCTGCAAGGTGGGGAAGGGGTCAGGAATCAGTTTGCACAGAGGAGCACAGAGGGACCCTGGGCAGTTCTACTTCAAAAGGTTTTGAAGTGCATCAGTGATGCAAAGCTGAATTCAGAAAAATGCAGCCTGGGACCGCTGGGCTGTGTGCAGGATTCCAGGTCAGATGCAGACAATTGAAGTTTAAATTAATAATAATAGCAAGCTTCCATTTTAACCACAGAATATCCCTATTTTTAATTTTTTTTTCTCAGTAAGGCCTGAGAATGTGACACTTTGGAGGGTAAATCCTGGAGCAGTGAAGTGCAGAGGGTCTGGGTGTTCACAGCCAGGTTTTAGCACCTGAGCTGCTGCTCACATTTTACAGCACCCAAACACAGAACTATTGCCTGACCAAGCCAAAGTGCTCTCAGTGCCAAACCAGCCTCTCACTTCTGACTTCAGATGGCAGCATCTGATCCATAAATACTGATGGCTCCTATAGCTAAATTTAACCTATGGAAGTATAGATTGTTAATATTCATGGGCTGTGTCATGCCAGCTGAAGCCAGAAGGATTCCATGGTTATAACCTAAGTCATTGCTTCATAAATTTCCCTTAAAATACACAGGCCACATATAAACTGGCTTCCTGTTAAAAAAAGGCATAGTTTGCCACCCCTTTTCTCATTTTAGAAAATCACTAGACACGTTTGGGGACTGATAGACTTGGCTCAGCTACACACATCTCTCATGGAGCATCAAGGCTCAAGTGCGACTTTTAACGCAGAAAAAAAATTAATTAAAAAATAAGCCACATGCCTAAAGAAATTCAACTTAATTACTGTCTATGGTGAAGTGGCAGAGAGAGAAGGATGGCACCTTTCATTCAGTGCACTTCAGCCTCATGGTTGCAGCTCGGAGACACCAGAGTTTTTTTTGAACACCTTTCTAATGGGCAAATTGGGCCAAATCCAGAACCAGAATCTGTCTTACCTTTGTCCCTTGGCAGACCAGGCAGATCAACTCTCCCATGCACACACAGCTTTCACCTCAAACATCAAGCCAGTGCTATTCTCCTTCCCTTTTATCATCATTAAATTAGGAGAAAATGCACTTCAATCCTCTGACTTCCCATGAAATTATGAAGCTCTGCCTCTGAGCTCAAAAACAAAAAAAGGGGAGGCACTAATTTACTTTCAATCCGAGGCCATTGATAATCACCTGTGTGTTAGGATTTGTATAGTGCACTGAAAATAGACAAAGTTCATCCCAAAGTGCCAGCACAGCCTCCCATTAATCTCCAGCTCAGTCCCTTAAAGGAGGAAGTAACAACTCTGTAATGATAAGGCTCGTGGCAGCAGCCAGAGTGCTTGAAGGTCTGTTCTTGTAAAGAAAATTTTTCAATTAGTTAAAGAAGCCAGGAGCATCAGCTTTCAGAAAAAAGAGCTTCCTTATGAATCTTTGATCTCTCTCACTGTACCATGTTTCTCATGAAAGACAGTGGTAGTGGCACTGTTTAAATAACATCTACAAAACAGTTCAATTTGCAAATCAGTAGGATTACAGTTTCCTTTATAATCTTTATTTAAATGAAGCGGGGAGAATGAGCTGTTAAATTGAGGGCTTGTCTATGAGAGTTGTGTCCAACTAGAAGTGGCCAACACTTGAGAATAACGGGAGCAAAAAGAAAACATAATTTGTGCAATGTAAAAGCAGAAAAAAGGCAAATTTAAAATGCTTGATCTCAGTTCTGGTCTTAGGGTCTCAAAACTAAGGAGACAGGTTACCCACCCTCTTTACTACCTGTGGTTCATGCTTTGAACTTGTTCATTAAATTTTAGCAAAAATAAGAAATTTCTAAGTACACCAGAAGCCAGATATCCCTGCTGGGGAAGGAATAAGGTGGAGAAATCTTGCCCATCACCTGGCAGTGAGTTACCAACACCTGCTTGGGTGGATGTGGTGCTCCATGCTCCCACCCCAAACTCCATCCTGTTGCTTTGATTTTAAAGATTTTCTAAGCTTTCTGATGTTTACATTCTCATAATTAACTTTCTCACACATTTTCTGTAACTTATTGTTTTGCATTCTTTTATAGAAGAAGAGAAATTTGGTGGACTGTTGGTTTGTGCAGAGTCATTGGAGAGGCGGCACTTTCACCCTGCAACCGACTGTGATTTTAAAAATCTATAAATGTTAGAGTCAAAAAATAAACTTCCCTTTTTTTGCCTTGAAAACAGCAGTGTGTGCATCATGTTATTTCGTGTCCTGAAGTGACACCATCCCAACAGGGAGCTTGTCTTGGATGTCACTTTGAGAGGCAAGAGACCATCACAGGATTCCAGAATGGTTTGGGACCTTAAAGTCCCACCCCATGGTCAGGGACACCTTCCACCATCCCAGGTTGCTCCAAGCCCTGTCCAACCTGGCCTTGGACATTCCTATGGATTGGGCAGCCCAAAGTTCATTCTCCTCGTCATCAATCTCCCCCTTGATGTCCCCAAAATCCCCAATTCTTCTTCACCAGGGCTCAAAATGAGAAATTCTGGTGTTGTCTTGCAGTCCAGCCAAAACCTGCTTCCTTCCTCCAGCTCTTAAAATCCCAAACAAGCACGGATCCACCCTCTCTCCCACTGCAATCCATCCCAGCACAGATTTATTGCAGCTACTGCAAAGTGTGATGGCAGAGGTTATGTTCCAAAAATGTAAATGTCACCAAATTACGTAACCAGCACTTCAGCTTTATAATCTATGTATATGGGATTCAAATTCTCAACGTTCTCCCTTGGATTATCCATGTTTTCCAGTGCTCCTGTGGTTGGTAAAGGGAGCACAAAGAGGTCCTGGGCACCCAGAAATGCCTGATGGTGTTACAGGAGCACAAAACCCTCATTTGACATCTAAGAAATCAGGATTATTTTCTTTATGGCAAATGCCAACCAGGAGTAGAAGTAGGATTTTTCAATGTTTACGATAAAAATATACCAGAACACAACCACATATATTTCATAATAAAAAAAACAAAAAAAAATTGCATCTTGAAAGCATTTTTGACAGGCTTCCACTTTACAAGTTAATGGCAACATCAGAGGTACAGGAATCCTGGAATAAATGGAAAATTGGCTCCAAATATTAAAGACAGAGAGCAAGAAACCAAGAAAAGCATAGTCATAGATGGATGATACTGCCTTGGCAGGCAAGGTAAACAGTGAGGAAACTCACTGCCAGATGCAAAAAGGCTTAGATCATTAAAAGGGAAAAGAGATGAAAAAACCATTCAGCACAAATAAATTAGAACAGTATCACCAATATTGTCTGTCAGCGTTTCTGCTATAAATCCTGGTCTGCAGGAGTCTATTCCACATCTGAAAAAAATATCCCCTGGGTGGAACTTGGCCTGCCAGATTTCTGGCCCCTGTTAACGTGTCTTTTGTCTTCACTAGGTTCTGAGAGGCATAAATGGAAATTTAATTTGGATTCACCACCATCAGCTCACACACTCCAGGCACCCACACGAGTCTGGGCTACCTGAAATTTGAAGAAGCCTTCAAGAATTATTTTTCCCCTCCCAAAATAGCAATAAGCTATTAGGGATTATTCTGGGTACTTGAGATTTTATAGCAGCATTCCTTTCATAACTAGTTTTACCTTCAGTAAAAAAATGCTAAGATGGGGCAAGAGAGGACTGATGGTGCCTGTTTGGCAAATAATTTAACTTTGAAACTAATGTTTGACCATGTAAACTGTCAATAATACAACATCTCAGTAAAACTAGACAAATACAGACTGATCCAAAGTCCAGCCTACTACAGATGAATATAGGAAGTTGCAATTTTTCAATGTTTTGTAAAAAAAACTAGTACCTAAAAGAAACCCAAAAAAACCCCAAAAATGCTTTAAAAAAGTTATGAATAAGCTATACCATTTTAATTTTAATCTGACCATCAATACAGTAGCATCTGAAATTTTTTACTGCAACGATTCTGAAGGATAAAACATTATCTTCTGGTAGAAGCTATAATATTTTTTTGACTGATTGATTTTTTTCCTTTTTTTTGGCAGCTTGCTGCGATATATGGATACAAAGGTTTTCAAGAGATTTGTCAGTGTAAAACTGAATTAAGTTCAAATTGTTTAAATGATTGTATGCCCACCATAAAGTGCCTTTGAAAAATAAAGCTGCAGCTCTGGGTGTGCTGGTAAAAATGAGAAATTCCAGGCTGGGAATGGGTCGTGCCCTCTGATCCGTGGTGCGCATCACTGCTGCCTTTGGAAATGCAGCCCCTTCACCTGTCCCCGTGATGGGAGCAAGACACGGGGAGGAAGATAAATTGCTCCTCGCAGCAGAGATTAGGCCAGAGCAGCAGAAGGAAAACCAGAAAGGAGCAAACTCTCCGTGAAGTGAGAGATGCATTCACTGCTGGCCATGGCTGGGCTTTGCCTGTCCTCCCTCTGCTTGTTTTGTCTTCTTTGTGCCTCTAAACTCTCACCTCTTGTATAAATAAGGTTTTTCTAGAAAGGGGTTATGCTCCTGTGCCTGTGAGTCAGCCTGGTTTGGATCAGGGGTTTTCCTCATCCTGCCTTTGCAACCCACATTTCCCAGCAAGGTTCATCAGGGGTTTGACTCACGGGCAAAACCTGGACACATCTCAGTCCAAGACATTATTTATCTCTATAATTTACTCATTTACCTGGGAGAAAACACACATCAGAATGGGTGGGAACTTCTTTCCATTTTCACACACTGAAAAAAAAATTAAAAAAAATAAAATAAAAAGCAGCCCGCACCCTGGATGTTCCAAATGAACTGTGAGTGACACAGAACATGAGGAACCCCCATGGCACTGGGCACCAGGCAGGCCATCCCTATTCCTGGCATATGGAATGTGACAGCGGCTCCCACTGGGACACACCACGAACAAGTGGAAGCGCTGAACACATTTTGTGTCTTTTTCCAAAGGATATATTTATCATTTTTTTCTTCCCCTGCCCATGTTGTGTCCTGAAGAATGAGTTGTAGCAGAACTGCAGCTCCCAGGGAAGTTCCGTCCCCTCCCCTGTGTGTTTGTAGCACACCTTGGAAAAATATCAGCACTGGGAGATGCCACAGAAAACACAGGGAAAAATAAGTACTGAGAACAAAAAGTACTGGGGAGATAAAACACTATTTTCAGAGTGGAGACAGAATGCATTGGAGGAGAGAGGAAAGATAAAACCAGCAGCTTACAACTCTGAAAACAAGGAAGACAAACAGAAATTGGATTTTTTTTCTCCTTTTCAGCTCTTCATTTCCACATATTCCCTGTTTTCCATTTCCATTGTCTTGTTCAAGTGTTTTAGCCCTCCAGATCTTCTAATGAGCTCCACACACATCCATGCAGTTTTACATAAATCAGAAAATCTGCTGCGCATTCAGATCCTCACTTTATGCTGGGGAACATGACACCCAACTGGGGGAAAACCTGAGGGTGGGACATTTCCCTACAAGGTAAGCAAAACCCCCCAAAAAAGCTGATTTCATCAAGCCAGAAATTCCCACCAGGCTCCAGGTGCTCAGGGATCTGCAGAATGGATGGGTGAGCTCTGCGAGATGGCCCAAAAATCACAAAGTAGAGAGTTTTCCAAGTTTTCCAAAGCATCAAGGCCTTGGCAGCTTGCTTGTTCCTTCCCTCAGTGCTTTTTACTTTCAGTATTTTCTTTTTGTGGTTTTTTTTTTTTTAATACCTGTGATATCTTATGCCATCTTCTTAATTCAGCTTTAATGGGCATGAAAAGGGAATTAGATTAATGCCTTGGGAGAATTCATATATGGGGAAGGCACTGACAGCAATATCTTAAAATTACACTGTGAGTCACAGAATCATAGAATCCTTAGATTCTCAGAATAATCAGAATCATGGATTTGTGCTGAACTGGCAGGGTAATACTCACTGCTGGACACTAATTTTTCTATGCTTACTACTCATATATCTCAGAGGCTTGAATAAGCTTTCTGCCTTCTTTTTATTCTTTATTGGTAGCCATTTAACTTAGGGGAAATTTACCCCCCCCCCCCTTTTTAAAACCCCTCATCCACAAACTGTTTTCTCTTTCTGTTCCATTACTTCATGTCCCTGTAACACAAATTACAATTTTTTTTTTAAATCCCTCTTTGAAACTCTCTTTAACTCATATTTGCTGTATCTCCAAAATGAGTAATTTTTTTTTAATAAATATTTTCCTTGAATCCATGATAACTGAACAGACGTTTGCTAAATGAAGCCAACAGACATGAGAAGATTCGTTAAGTATCTGAGTTTTCTGACACTGCAGATTGGAAGGGAGCAGCAAGGGACTCTGCCAAAGACAGGACTTTGAATTTCATTTCTCCTCAAAGCAGCAAGTGATGGAATTGAGGAGTTGGAGCAACTTTACATCTCATACCAGGCTATCAGAGAATTAAACTGTGCCCTTTCCCACCACACACAGCACCTTCTGAGGTAGATAACATAAGTCATGCTTAAAAATGCAAGCAGCATCTTTAAATACTAAAAATCATACACAGCACTAACATTGGATTGATAACCTTTCTTTCAACAATTCCCCAACGATAACAACTGGGAAACGACAGCACAGATTCATCCCAGCTTCCTAAATCCTTAAGCTTCTGAAATCAGAGTCTCCATATTAGCATTAAATACAGCAGCATTCTGATTTCAATTATTGACAGCCTGAACTAAATTAGTTAGTGCCTCATCCAGTTTCAGCAGTCTGCTATTCATTGAGTCGTTCAGATGTTGGATGGATTCCATCAACATCTCCTGAACACACAGGTTTTATTTTGTTGGTTTGTTATTTTTTTTTTTTTCAGCCAATCTGCTGCTCTCTGGTTCCTTTCTGACACTTCCATCCCTTTCTAATATGATGTTCCCTGAGCTATCACCCCTCATTTCCATTGTTCTCCATCGTCTCCACTTCCTACTCTTACTTTGCCTTTTCCATAGTTCTCTGTCATCTCCACTTCCTACATTATATGCACTTCCTGCATTATAGACTTTTCTTACTTTGCCATTTCCTCTCCTCTCATTACTATTTATTTGTGTTTTGTATCAGCCCCTGTGCCACCCAGCTCACCAAAATCCTTATTTTGCTTTGGCAGTCCTTAATTGTTTCTTAGGGATCAGGATTGGAAAGGCTGCACCGTCACTGTCCCCAGAACTGTGTTTCAACATGACAGTGGCTTTACACTGAATATATCAAAAGGAAAAGACTAAAATTATTTCAGCTCCCACTTCCACCAGAACAGCTTTTCCCTTGCACGAGCCCCGAGCTGCTGCCCTCAGTGGAGGTGCAGAGGCTCAGATAACAAACTCCAAGCCATGGTAGCCTCAAGTGCATCACTGGATCTGCTTTTCATTCCCAAATCACCACTCTTTATTCTGATTGCACCTATAAATCAAGTGCCAGTTTTAGGCTAGCACAGATGCTGGGAAAGTCAGTCTGCAAAGCAGACTGCAGATGAGGAGGGAGGAGAAGGAAGCACTAAGATTGGTAAATTCTTATATTGCATTTATCAAAGAGGTGAAAAAAAAGAATTTTGATCTTCACATGGTGTATGTGGCCAACACTACACAATGTCAGGCTTTATTGAATTGATCTTCTATCCCAATCCTGTCCAATTTTAAGTTTCCCTGATGTAAAAAGCCACACAGGGACTGAAAAGGAGGTGATTCTGCCCCTCTTCTCTGCTCTGGTGGCACCCCAACTTGAGCACTGCATCCAGCTTTGGGGACCCCAGCACAGGAAGGAAAAAACCTGCTGGGGAGAGTCCAGAGGCACCAGGATGATCGGAGGGATGGAGCAGCTCTGCTGGGAAGAAAGTCTGGGATAACTGGGATTGTTCAGCCTAGAGAAGAGAAGTGACTTAATTGCAGCCTTCCAGTACCTGGAGGAACAGGTGAAGTGGGGAGAGACAATTCAAAAGGAAATAGGGAAGGGAAATGGCTTCAAAGCGAGACATGACAGGTTTGGATTGGATATTAGGAAGAATTTTTTGGCTGTGAGGGTGGAAAGGCCCAGGCACAGGTTGCCAAGAGAATTTTGGCTACCCCTGGATCCCTGGAGGTGTCCAAGGCCAGGTTAGATCACCCTGGGACAGTGGAAGGTGTCCCTACCCACAGGAGGAGACTGGAATAAGATGAATTTTCAATCCAAGCCATTCTATGACTGTGTGAAATCTTGACCTGTGGACTCTGCACTACTTTGTGCCTTCTTTGGCTCTAGACTGGACAGCCAAAACATTTGAACAAGACACAATGGAAAGGATCTTCTTGATCTAGGGTCCCTTAAAGCAAAATTTGCTCCAAAGCTGCCTATGGTTCAGAGCTGGACCTCACATCAAGGCCTTCCAAAGCAGATAACATTCATATTTTCAGTGCATTTGTGGATGGCTGCAGGAAGGTGTTAATCCCCTACGTAGAGCCATTAGCAAGGAATTCATTATTCTGCCCAGTGAGTTATCCCTCTATTAAACGTTAGGAAGAATTAGCCTAATATTTACTGTCAGCTATTTGTTATGTTAAAGAGGTCTTTGCCAAATCTCCAGCACCTCCACCACATGCACAAAATCATACTTTAAATGAAGTAATTCTGAATTAAACAAGTGTGCTAGTACCACTAGTGGGATTTATAGTAACCAATAACAGTCTAAGAATGTATTTCACAGATTGCTTCTTTATATTGCAAAATTAATAGAGTTTTATATCTGAAGAAACAAATCTGCACATTAAAAATCAATGTTGCTCATGATACACACTTGGTATTATTTCTGGGAATGCTACAGCTGGCATGCACAGCCTAGTTAAAATATTATAATTTACTTGACTGCATGCATAGTCGATTTGCAGTCAAAACTGCCACTTACTACATGGGAGGAAAAACAATGACTTCCATGCTACTGCAAACATCAAAGGTAGTTTTTGCACTACTCCCCCTCAAAACCTCCTGGGAAAAGCCCTGACTCATAAGCTTTCCACTGGTTACTAGAGTGCTTCTTAGGTTTGAAGGGGGAAAAAAAAGAAAAAAAATCATATTTTGCTACAGTACCTCCACTGAAAAATCCTCAACAAGCAGAATGGATTGAAAAATTCAAGCATGACTAAAAAGTACATTCCCCACTAGTCAGTGAATTTTGCTCCCTATTTGTCACTGCCACCTTGGAGAGCGGTGAGCATTAATAATGCATGGGTGCTAGGAATGTATTAGCAACTAACCTTGCGAAGAAAATCAACTGGGGACCCAGAAGAGCTGTTAAAAAAAAAAAGGAAAAAAAAAAGAAAAAAGAAAAAAATAAAAAAAAAAAAGAAAGAAACCAAGTCAGAGCTCTCTGGTATCCTCTTATTTATTGAAGAGGTTTTGGGAGCAGTGTCAGGGATGGCGGGCACGATGCATCACCGCAAAGCCAGGCTGGAAGTCTCTGCAATGGGTTCGTAATTGAGTTCATTGATCACACCCAGGAGCCAGCCCACCCCCACCCACCAAGCTCTGGCCACTCTCCAGCGCAGGAAATACCCCAGAGGACCAAGGATGTTTATGCAAAGTGGTGGTGGTTGGAGCAGAAATATCTTTATTAAACGTGGTTTTAAGGAAAGTCTTCATTCTGCTGTTATTGGCTTTGCAGTCGCTTTGCATTTGTTAATTGTGATCAAGTTTTCCTGGGAACTGATCAGCACACCATGTTTGCCAACCAATATTTCCTTGGATAGGGCCAGTGAGGGGAGTGGAAAAACCTTTATCTTCTCCTGCTTCGACAACTGCACCATATTGATCATGAGGTTACCACCACAGCCATCCAAACCTGGCTATTCCCAGCTTTTATTTTATGGTGGCATGATAACATAGGGATTTTGTTCTCATTTTTAAGCCCTTGAGTCCTTCCAAATCCAATTTATCCAGTACCCAATGAAAATATTCTGCTTTCTAGAATAAAACCGCCTTACCACTTCTCTAGTTTGAAACAATTTGTGCAGGAAGCTGCTCTATCCTGCTGTTACACTTGGCAGTAATGGTTTCAGTTATGTATTTATGTCCTGCCATCTCCTTTTAATATATATTGTTTATATTCCCAGGCCTTTTTTTAAATTTTTTTTTCTGGTAGAACAATCATTACAAGTTCTACATGGAATATAGCTGCTTTTTGTGCTATTAGCCAAAACAAATACTGTTTTTAAATCCACCTCATTGATTCAGGTTCTCAATGAATGTGTCCAGCTTGCCACTGGAATGGGGAGATGGAGTGAAACAGTCCCAAGTTCTGCAAAAAAAGGGAAAAACATAGGTTTTCTTTCCCTTTCTGCTGGAAAAATGGACAAAAAATTTGTCCTCTACTTTACTCATCAAGGAAAAAATGCCCCAGAATTTTCTGTGCAGATCCAGCCTCCTCCTCCTCCTCCTCCTGAAATAATCAGAATGACCTGATGCTACAAGCTAAATTATTTGCTTTGTAACTCATCATCTATATTTTTAGTTGCCCATTGCAGACCTTCATGCAATTAATTCATTAAGCTCATTATGACTTAATGCCCCATCCCAAATTCAAAGTTCCCTGTCCACAATTTAATCTTTGGTCATTTTTTATTAAGATGTGCTTTGAATGAGCAGTTTCTCCCTAACAAGGGTTGGGCCAACTCCCTAATTAAATGCTGCAGCCTGTGGATAAGCTGGAAACCTCACTGTGACACAATCCTCCTGCCTTTCACCTGCTTCCCTAACACTCATCAACTAATTCATGCCATCCTTCTCATCTTTATTTGATGCTGACGACAAAATAAAGTTAAAAGACACCTGCTGGTAGATAGATTTTCCACGGAACATGCTTATACAGGCCTTTAGGAAAACTAGATTCTGGCATCCTAAGAGGATCACATGATTAAGATCTGAAGATTGAGAAGAGAATTGGTTCAGTACCAGTTTCTCATTCTCATTACAGCTGTCCTCCAGAGAAATGAGCAATTCTTCACCATTGTTTTCTTGAAACAACGATCTTTGTTGAATTTTAGTGCATTTTCTTTTGCCATCTTTCTCTCTTTATCCCCTTTTCCTTTTCTTCTTCCTTCCCAACCTCCCTATGTATTCCACAGTTGTTTAATTTTTGTTATGGAAATGATTAAAGTTTTATTTTGTTTTGTTTTGTTTCATTTATCTCCCAGGAGTTTTTTAGGGTGATAGTCACTCTGTAAATGAATGTAAAAACGCTTTTGTCAGATTAGCTTGCATATTAACTGGTAAACTGCTTGTTATTTTACTCTGATGTTACATTCACAACAGGATAACAGTTTTGATCCTGTTATGCAAAAATCTGCATTATAAATTAGAAGGCATATTTCACACTTTTTTATCTTGGGCAGATTCCTAATGCAGTCATTTGGTGTTAGGATGAAAAAAATGGAGATAAGGCAACTTCCATTAGCTCGGCTCATGTCAGATTCAGCAGCACGAGCTCGGGCCATACGTGGTGACACCTTACTCATCTGATCTGAATTTGGGTGATGTCTAACAGCTCAGGAAATGCTGAGCTTCACAAACCCCATGCATAAAACCTGCAAGTGGAATGCCAAGTAACTTGGGCTGAAAGCATTTTTATAAGGTTTTTTTCTAAAGGAAAAAATATTGTTTTTAGCTAAACAAACTTACAATTATTAGTTATGGTAAGGTCCTATTCATTAGATCCTGAAAAATCTCAGAAACATCTTTCAACTGCAGTTTAATGTTTCATATTTAAAGGCAGTTTTTCAAGAAGTTAATGTCTTTTTTCTCCTTTCAGTTATTTATAAAGTTTCTAAGCAAACCTGAAATTAGTCAGACAAACTGTTTATAGAATTCCATTTTCATTATTTCTAGCAATATTAGCAGTGAAAAGCTCCTCTAATTTTGCAGGTTTGTAGACTATTATAAATAGTGTTAAGTTAATAAATCAGGTCCTGCTAAAGATATTTAAGATCATAAATATCACAGGCAGCCTAATTATTCAAGTTTTAGAAAATCTCTGAGTGAGAGCCACCTTAAGAAGATATCCAATTTGCTTTCAGAAGAATATTTTATATCAACATGCCCAGAACAATCTGATAGGACACAACAGGAATCATCCATCAACATGACAAGTTCAAAAGGGATGCTCCTGTAAACTACACACACAGGGGAAGGGAGGTACCTCAAGTGAGACAACAGCAAGTTTTGGGAGGCTGTGTTCAAAATGTTCACCTTCTATGCTCCTTTTCCAAAAAAGAAAAAAAAAAAAAAAGACAGAAAAAGGATTTGCAACTCTTGAATTATTTTTTGTTCTGCGTTTTATCACAATGAGCAGATTCCCATAGTCACTTTCCATCTTTTTACCTCTCTGTCCCTGCCAAACTCCAGTCTGGTGCTGTGTACAGAACATTTCCAGCTCTGTGTTTGCACAGTGCCTCAAAGCCTCAGGTCCTGCTGTGGGACTCAAACTTTTGGCCTCTGCGTTGATTCACATATAAATTAAAAACCTGCATTTTGAATTCCTGTGGTCTGAAGCGATGCAAAGAGAACTCTCCTCTGTGTCCATGGGGGTGGTTGTAAGAGCCATGGCAGTCTGTTTGTCACAGAAATTGGAATGGTTTGGGTTAGAAAGGACCTTGACATTCATCCCATCCCAACCCTGCCATGTCCCACACCTTCCACCATCCCAGGGTGCTCCAAGCTCCATCAAACCTGGCCTGGGACACTGCCAGGGATCCAGGAACAGCCACAGCTTCTCTGGGCACCTGTGCCAGGGCCTGCCCGCCCTCACAGGGAAGAATTCCTTCCGTCTGTCCAACCCTGCCCACCCTCACAGCAAGAATTCCTTCCGTCTGTCCAACCCAAACCCACTCTCTGTCAGCTCAAGTCCATTTCACACTGCCCCATCACTCCATGCCCACATTTTCCAGAAAAAAATGTGTGAGTGAATGGGAATTGTTTGGGAGGGGGGACTTGGAGAAGGAAACAGCAATCTGCAAGACTGTGGGGTAGGGGTGTGAATAAGAGTTAGTAAAAAAAACCCAAAAAAGCAGATTTTAGTCAATTTTAGTCACCAATGCATTTGCATGCACACATCAATACAGACCAAGTTGTTCTTATAGGAAAAGGCCCAGAAGTTTCCAATCCTGGTTTCTGGTGCTGGAGGAGCAAATTCTGCCCTGCCCAGCCCCAGCTCCCCAACAGGGGCAGGTTCACCTGAGATCCCAACAACAAACAGCCTGGGTACAGCTGCTTCCCCTCCCTACCCTCATCCAGCTCGGAAATCATTTTGAAAGACCCCAAATTACTGTGCTGGAATTTAAATCAGGGCTTTTACACCCATAGTGTCCCAGTTACACACACAAAAATTAGACAACAATAAAAAGGGGGAAATTAAACAATAAAAATAGGGGAAAAATCCCAAAATTCTAAACATTCCAAGCAGCATAGCATGAACCCATTCACAAATATGCACTGTCTGTCCTGTAACAGAGTCAAAACACAACACTCTCTTTTCTCTTGACCTTGCAAAATCTTGCCATAGCCATTACAAGCTCTAGCCAAATTTTTTTTGTTGTTGTTTTTTTTTTTTTTTTTGTTTTTGTTTTGTTTTGTTTTTTTTTTTTTTTTGTAGAAATGGAATTCACAGATTACAAAAATGGTTTGCTCGAGTCTCCACCATCCCTTTGAACTCTGAAGCCATTTGAATTTGATCCTGACCAGGCTGACCATAAACCATTCTGTTTGGA
This sequence comes from Zonotrichia albicollis, assembly GCF_047830755.1. Taxonomy (NCBI): domain Eukaryota; kingdom Metazoa; phylum Chordata; class Aves; order Passeriformes; family Passerellidae; genus Zonotrichia; species Zonotrichia albicollis. The sequence goes on along the minus strand of NC_133828.1, from coordinate 3,393,936 downwards.
TAATAGAGGAAATGGAACAGTTTGTCTTGAGAAACCTTATAATAAAGTGCAGCTCAGTAGTTATGAATTAAAACTAAAATAGCTAAAAAAGAAAAATTATGCATGTATGTATGCTTTACATGTATGTACACACACTCGCATAAATACGCACTCAACTTGATGCCACCAGAAGTGAAAGAGAGAAGAACACTGGCAATGTTAAGATTATTTTTTAACTTAATAACTTCACCTACTTGTTCATTATATTTTTATTGTATTAATAAAATATTGCTCATTTAGATGAGCTTGATAAATAAAACCCTCTAAATTTTCCATTCATAATTCACTAAAATCTATGTACAAAGCTCAGTGCAGTAGTCTAATAAAGCCCCAAAATAAAAACTAGTAAAGCCCCAAAATATATTTTATTTGGATTTTAGAGTCTTGCAATGTATTTTTCATAAAATCATTGAAAAGTGTGTTTTTCATCCCAAACAAGACACCTGGAGTCAGGTCCATTGAAGCACCCAAAAATCTGAGTTTTGGGATGATTTTGATGCCTAAGCCTAAACTTTGGTGCTTGTATGCAGAGGTGGCTTCTCAACAGAGCTTTAGCAACGTGAATTCAGAGGTGGAGAATTAAAAATTGGGTATGCCCTGGTTTAGGGGCTCAGGGCTGTGCCTGAGGGATGTGCAGAACTGGGGTAGAACCCTTTCAATCAGTATTTCTCACCTTTTCTCCCTTCATTTTTCAGCAGAATGATGATTTCAGCCTTTTGGAGTCTGTGATTTTTAACGTGTACATCCAGCACCAGGAGCTGGGCAGAGATTGTGGCCCCTTGGTGGTGGCCACATCCCTAAATTCAGTGATATTTCAGCCAGCCATAGCTGACAGGACAAATCTCAGCTTTTCAGCCCAGTTAGAGTTGTCCCACCCTGTTGGGAAGGATGAAAGTTTGATAAGTCTCACAGATGTGTGTGCTTAGCAGAAAGATTTTTAAATGTGTAGTCTGATGAAGGAATAGAGATGGAAGCAAGTTTTGATCTAGAAGAAAAGAATTGCTGAGCCAGTCTCACTGGCTAACCAAGGAGGCAAAGGGTGTGTTAGTTAGAAGGGGTTTTATGGCTTAGAGCAAAGGATAAACCCACCCCAAACAAGAAGTTTTTACCAAGCACAAAGATAGCACAGGCAAACAAGTCAGCAAATGGTGCAAGTAGAAAAAAGGTCTCAGAATTTTCCACTGCAAGAAAACTGAACAACATCTTCTAGCTTAACCTGTAATGTACTGACTTCTAGTGACTGGAGAACAGTAACATGAATATGGTAATTACAGTAGTTATGATAGGCTATAAATAATAGTTAAGGTATGGATTGGTTCTACTGTATTAAGATGCTCAGCAAAGAAAAGTGTATAATGCATTGTAACCAAAAGAAAAGTATAGAATGCAGTGTAACCAAAAGAAAAGTATAGAATGCATTGTAACCAAAACCAAAGGGTCTCCAGGCCTGCCTGCAGCTGGAGCTGACAGCTGTGGGCACAGCTCTGTCACCCACCACCCTGCACTGCTGTAACACCTTGGATGGAATAAACTGCTTTTTGGAGAGCCCCTGGAGTCCTGCATCCCTCATTTTGGCTCTTACACCACCCTGGTTAAAGGAGTCCTGAGGAGAGGAGCTGGGAGAGACCAGGTGGAGCCAAGCAAGCAGAGTCAGACCCTTCTGATCCTGCAGGGCTAATGATGAAAAATGCCCTGTGGCATCACTTGCCAAAGAGAGAGAATTCAAACCTTTCCAGTTCTCCAACTTGCTCCACATCAGAGGAAATGAAAAGCAAATAAAAAACAACCACCCAAACTGTGTGAGGGTGTCCCAAAGCAGAGAGCCAGGGCCCACCAAAAGCAGTGATCCATCAAAGGAGGTGACTGCTGGCCAAAGGCACAGCCTGAGGCTCCCAGGGAGCTCTCAGCCCTCTGCTGCTTCCCAGATTTCCCAGTAACCACAGAGCTCCTGGAGCCTGGGTACAGCACACACAAATACCCACAACACGTTGTAAAACATCTTGTTTCAGTCCCTGCCTGTAGGTGATGATGAGAGAAGAGGAACTGAGTCACCAAAGCCTAGAGAGAAGAGCTGGAACAACTGAAAAGTTGTGTGATTTGGTTTTCTTTTTTTCCTGTAAGAAATAATTCTGTCTTTTCTTTGCTGTCATTCATGCCCTGCATGCACGTGACCACTGGTTTTATGAATGAAAAAAAATATCTGAATTCAAAAGATTGCACAAAATTAACAGATGATCAATGTCTGAAAATTTGTGCAGGGTGTGCATTATTCATTAATTGCCTTTTCATTTGATTATTCACCAAGAACTATTAATTATTTCCCTCTTTAAAAAAAGCTTCAATGAGCTAATCAAGATGAGAGGGGGGTAAATATCATATGTCTTAGGAGAGCAATAGTGTACACTATGAACCAGAGATGAATTGGAAATAGCCAAAATGGAAAACAATTGAACACCTACAGCTACTGTTTGTGATGTGTCTAAAAATATCTGGGCAGTCACAGAAATCAGGAATTGTTCCCAAATATAAAAAGTGTTTACCAGAAAATGGTGCATAATGAGCAATCTAACCAGCTATTCAGCAGTGATCCAAGGAATTCTCTGATTCAGAAAATGGCAATTTCAGCAAAGAGGTGTTTGAAAACTGAGCAAGGCTATTTTGACAAGGAATATCATCAGAAACAAGCAGAATTTAGTATAAACTTATCTAAGAGTTTTTTAAATCTCAGCTGTCCTGGGTGTCTGAGAATGAGGGGAGAGATTTGCTTCTGACAGAGGGAAAAGGTGGTTGTGGAGGCATCCAGAAGCTCATTCTAATCCCCATTTTAATTAAAGAGGAGCAAGTTCTTGACACTGCATATCTCCTAGGCTTCCCTGGCACCACCAGCTGCTCCTTTCTCCCATTTCCATCAATTCCATCAGGGCAAGGATTCTCCCAGAGCCACGAGGAGACCAAGGGGGAGGGCAGGAGGCAGGGACAGGGCTCTTTTCATTCCAGACTGAAGCTTTTTATGAACTTCAAATAGTGCAGCTTTTCCTCCAGCTCCTCAGGAACAACCTTATTCCAAGTGTCTGCACATAGCCATAATTCACATCATTCCATAAAACCTCATTTCCAGAGCTATAAACAGAGTTGGCTCTTTTTTATTATTTTTTTAAGTTAACAGAACTAATCCTAATGTGTCTAATGATACAAGATCTAATGAAAAACCATTATTGCTGCAACACAGCATTTGCATTTTCTTGCAGACAATACTTATCAGGTTGATAATAACATTTTATGCTGGGAAATAAAATAAAAAAAAAAGGCTTTCCTAAAGTAAAAAAAAAAAAAAACCAACTATAATCTTCTGTAATTCTGTACAGAAGACTGTACCAAGGAAATTCTCCTTGGCAAACTAAGCTATGATTAAAGGTAGTCACTGGTACTTGTGATCATTTCCTAACCTTGAGATTGAATTGTCCTCTAAACTGAGTTTTCTGGTAACCTAGTAGTTTATGGTTAGGACAAATCTTGGTGGCAATCCAAAGTCTTCCTGAAACACACACGTGGCTCCCTTTCCCCAACAGATAATTGAATTCACATACAAGTTTTCTGTGTTATCTCTGCAAAAATTAAATTCACCATGAAAATGTGCACAAAGGACTGTGAGTTTCATACACACACAAAATAGCAAAGAGGTTGCTCCATAAAAAATATTTTCTCTCCAAACTATAGTACACTGAATATTAAGAGATTGGCAAAGGACCATAATATTCTGGCATTTCCAGAATCAAGCTCCTATGCTCTTCCATCATTTATAACTTCTTCTAAATTGGCCAGAAATGCTTTTCATTTCACTGACAAACACTGTAACTCTTCCTTGCAAAATTATCATGACAAGATACCAGCACAGGAATCCTCTGTGTTCCTAACCACAGGATCCTCTCTGTTCCTAACCACAGTGGCAATGTTTCATGGAAAAATGAAATTATTTCACTTGCCTGCCCAAAACCATCCCAAACCAGCACTTCCTAATGGCAGTCAGACCAGTAGGATTTTTTTATCACTGATAAAATCCATTTTTCTGCAGGACATGGCTGATGTTAGGATATGAGAGCTCTCCAACAGACTTTCCATGGAATTCTGATCCCTCCTTAGTGAACAGCCAGGGATTGAGCATGTCCAGTGTCAGGGTCATGGGAGTTTGAGGCTGTGTCTCTGCTCAGATGGATTCCCACAGGACAAAGGGAAAAATCTCCCATCTTCTCATGATGGAAGACCTGAAGCAACTAAGCTGAAAAGGTGAAACACCCCAACAACAATACTTACAGAAAAACATAATTAAGATTGCTTTAAATTTTCTGTTTAGTGTCGCCTTATATCTGTGGGATCTCAGCACCTCAGGACTGAGGTGCCGAGCCACCGAGACCACCCTTGGGGGGCTCGGGAGTCCTGGAATGTTCCAGAAGTGTCTGGTGGCTGGACTTTGATCCTACATGGGAGACGACACCTGTATGAGGACAGGAGGGTTTCACCGGGGTGAATGGTGAAGGGATTGGTTAATTAGAGAGTGAAACACAGGGTTTAGGATTTCTGTACAGGGGGGTTTAGAGAAGTAAGATGGAGGAATTGGGGCGTGTCCTGTCCTTCTTCTTCTTCTTCTTCTCCTCCATCTTCTGAGGTGGTGGTGGCACTTTGGGATTGGTCATTACTGAAAGTGCACCGGACAATAAGAATAAAAAGGATTGGGGAAAAATGATAAATATTGTACACGTAACTTTGGGTATAAAGATAGGTGACCGCCCGGAGGGCAGGGAGTGTGCTCATGGCTGACTGCTGAGCAGAGCTCTGTCGGGCCGAATCGAAAGAAGAACTGAAGCCTCTCCTCGTCCTTCGATACGCGGGCTGCCCCAAGGCCACTCTGGGCCCTTCCAGGCCCTCCAAACAGCCGAAAACCGGACATATATCAAATTATTTAAACATAGATTTTGTCACTATTTGCACTCAAATTCCTCTTTTCCCTCCCCTATTTTCTCTTTCTATCAGCCACATCTCCCATCATGTGGAACCTCAGGAGTCAGGCCAGGTGAAACGAGGAGAGTGCACACTGCATCCCACTAATTCACATTCCATTTCCCAGAGCAGAGCTCTTGGTGCCCTCCCAGCAGAGGCTCCTCCCTGCAGAGGGGTAATTGCCATCATTCTCTCTCTGCTTACTCTCATATTTAAAGAAATAAATGTGTCAGAGCTATTTGGCTCACCGTGCCAAGGACAAGAGAAAAATCTGAGAGGATATAAAGGTCTTATTAAACATCATGGTCATCTTTGTGTTTGCCTGCCCAGATGATGGAGGGAAGCACCTTTTTTATTTTTTCTGCAGGGTAGGAGATGTGATAAGTTTTCTGTGGGGACGAATTGAGTTTGAGTTTGGAGAAAAAAAAAATAGTATCTTAATGTTCGGCCAAAAACACCCAAACAACCCCCACTGAAAAATACACCCCAAAAAAAGCCAAACACCTACTCCCCAAGCAAAAAAAAAAAAAAAAAAAAAAAAAAAAAAAAAACCAAAAACCAAAAACCAAAAACTGAAAAAAAAAAACCAACCCAAAAAAAAAACTAAAAAAAAAAAAAAAAAAAAAAAAACAGAAAAAAAATCTATCACATAGAAGGAAACTTTCTTGAAAAGCAGCTTTGCTCAGGAATGATGTCCAGCCTCAGAGGAAAGTTTGGTTCTAGATCCAAGCAGAGACACCAGAAGAGACCCTGAGCTCACACCTCAGTGACAGAAATGTAATAAAAACCAGGGTGAGTGACTTTTTCCTAAGGTACATAGTGATAGCTCAAGGGGGGCATGATTTTAAACTAAAATGGGAGAGATTTGGATTTGATGTTGGGAAGAAGTTCCTCGCTCAGAGGGTTCCAAAGCCCTGGCACAGGTTTTGTCCAGAGAAGATGCTGCTTGGAAGTGTTCAAGACCAGGCTGGATGGATCTCATAGGGGGTAATGGAAGGTGTCCCTGCCCATGGCAGGCACACCAACAAAATTGGCTTTTTGGTCTCTTCCAACCCAAACTGCTTTGGGATCCCATGATTTCAGGAGATACATTTCTTTGGAGAACCACTCACTTGAACACTTGCTCTTTTCACTGCCAACTCACAGGAGATGAACTCCTAAAAATGTTACATTTTCTGCCCAGAAAAATTCATGTACAGTTACATCTTGTGCAGAAAGTGAAGGACAGCACGAGCAGGACAGAGCAAAGCAAGGCAGCTGGTGGGACCCGAGGCCTCAGGCTGGGATGTGCTGGCAGCCTGGCTGCTGTTGAACCTCCCAGCCTCATCTTGCTTGGTCTGCATCCTGGGATGTTGGAGCTTTGCCTTTGCCAGCTGAGGAGCACCTCAGCCCTGTCTGCATCACAGCTTTTGGCTCATCCCCAGCTGTGAATGCTCCACACTCCACGGCTGGCAAATGCAAACTGTTTTACATCCACCCTGCTTCCAGTGCCTCGTGGTAAATGCAATTCCTGGTCCTTATGGAAGCAGTAACAACTGTCTGCACAGTGAAAACTGTCAGGAATCAAGAACTTGGTAACAAAAAATCCTCACTTCACCTCTTCTAGAGCATCTCAGACCAGATATGAGCTACCAAGAGAGCATCAACACAGAAACCTCTGTGGCTAAAGAAGCTCCCCAGACAGCACCTCTTCTGGAGCACTCTCAGACCAGATATGAACTACCAATATAAAGCACCAACACAAAAACCTCTGTGGAAAAAGAAATTCTCTACACATCACCTCTTCTGGAGCAGACAGCACCTCTCCTGGAGCGCTCTCAGACCAGATATGAGCTACCAATATAAAGCACCAACACAAAAACCTTTGTGGCAAAAGAAACTCCCCACACAGCACCTCTTCTGGAGAACACAACACCTCTTGTGGAGCACTCACAGACCAAATATGAGCTACAAATAGAGCACCAACACAAAAACCTCTGTGGCAAAGGAAACTCCCCACAAAACATTTCTTCTGGAGCATACAGCACATCTTCTGGAGCACTCTCAGACCAAATATGAGCTACCAATATAAAGAACCAACACAAAAACCTTTGTGGCAAAGAAACTCCTCACACAGCATCTTTTCTGGAGCACTCTCAGACCAAATATCAGCTATCAATATAAAGCACCAACACAAAAACCTGTGTGGCAAAAGAAGCTCCCAACACAGCACCTCTTTTTGTGGGCCAAAATCCCCATCAACCCTGCCCAAAAGTGCCTCAAGCATCATCCCCTGATTTTTGGCTGCACAGAATTTCCTTCCAAAATCACGAATCCAACCTCTCCAGAACAGCCCCTGTCAGTGCACGGCTCTGCATCCAGTGCCTCCCCAGCCCTTTCATTTCTGTAGAATAATGAACCTACAGAAGATTCCGAGTTGTCCCTCTGGTTTAACGACCCTAGCCCTGCCTGTTGCTGGCGTGCCCCATCCCTGCAGCTAGCCAGAGAAATAATGATAATTTACGCCCAGCTCGCGCCGGCTTTTCCCAGCGTTTCTGCGAGCAATCCAGAGGCGACAGGAGCAAATTGATGGAGACAGGACTGGGAGAATCCCACCCTGTCAGAAGATGAATGAGCTGAGCTTGCATGATGTGAACCATGGCTGACAGAAGCGAGGGGGAATCAAAGAGTGAGCAACTTTTGACAACGCACGCTTCACAGCCCTGACCACTGAGGATCTACATGATTATCTCCAGACAAAATAACTGTGAGTAAAAGGCTTACATACACTTAAATTAAACACAGCAGGGTTTTAGTAATCTCTGTTTGCATTTTACTTTCTGTTAAGAAGGAAATTGCTTGGACTGGGAACATTTCATTTAATGGCGTTTTTAGTTACCTTTTGTACTTCTAATGCCATAGTCTAAATTCACCCCAAATTACCCAGGAAGGCAAAAAGAAACTTTTGTCCTTTATTTTTAATTGCTGCAGCTTCCTTACCAATTTTACTAAATTAAATGTGTTTTAAAACATCACCGTATGTGAAACCTAATTATCCCAATCTCTGAATGAAGAATAGCTAACAATACAAACCCCATTTATGTAATTTATTTTGCAAAAGGAAAATAAATGGAATGCAGTTGCAGTAATGATATACATGTTTGCAATTCCACCCTGCTTTTTTCTCTTCCCCACAACAACTTAGGGAAGCTGCATTTTTTTTTTAATTTTTTTTTTTTTAAACAGATGCTTTAAAAGCATCTCTGCTGTGGCATTTGTTGTATCTGTACTGCTCTCAGAATGAGGGAAACTCTGCATAATGTCATGTTCTCTCTAAGTACCATGAAGGGCTTTTGTTTTGTGTGGTGGGTTGGCTTTTTGTTGGGTTTTTTCCTCCTGTTCTAGCTGGTCATGAATGAGGATTATGGCCTGTCGCCCACAATAAGTCATGAATGAAGATCATGGCTGGTAATTGTGATGTGTGGAATAAAAAGAGTGGGAGATGCACGGCTGAGATGCTCTGGGTGCTCAATCATTATTCAAAACACCCCAGCCAAGTGGAGTTTAATCTTCTCAGACCACCTAGTCCTGAGATCTGAAATTTGGGTTTTGTTGGGCAAGCCACCATTTACTCACTGCATTTATCAATTACTTGCTGACTTCCCAGCACTTCCAGCTGCATTAAACTCTGTCCCAGGGAAGAAAATTGCTCTCAACTGATGATCCCACTGGTTACAAGCAGGAACACAACCAATCCTCACCCAAACAAACAAATAAAACATGGAAAAAACATTATTAGAAGAGTTTTCACTACTAGAGCAAGCAAAGAAATCTACTGGCATTTTACACAGCAAAGTTCCTCATCAGCCAACAGAATTTTCCTTAAATTCTCTATCAGGCTTACAAAAAGAATCTCAGAATTTATATAAAAAAAATAGAGGGCTATTTATTTTTTTTAAATCATTTTAAAACCAGCATAAATACCAAGAATTCAGTTCACATTTCACCTGCTTTGCTTAGGAAGATGCCTTCAAGCTCAGTAGCCAGCTCGCTGTGAGTAAACACTGGGATCTGTGCGGCCAAACAATCCAAAATACTTGCTGAAGATTACTTTTACAAACAAGCCTGGGAAATTTGCTTTGCTGTTTTCTGTTGGGTCGTGTTATTTGCTCTCAGCGAGTGTTCAGATGGGCCCTGACTGGTTTATTCAGACAAATATTTGCAAGACCTTTTAAGTTTGGCCTAAATGTTTATTTGTTCAAAAAATTCATCAGAGGAAAGGTTTCATTATTCTTCCTTCACTTGCCAGCATTGTTATTCCTCATTTTTTAAGCAGTCACGTGCCCAGGAAGAGAATGGAGACGATGCCCATGTGATTTTGGTGACAAATTGTGTATTATAAACAATGGCTGGTAAAAATGATCAGTGCTTGAATAAGGCCAGCACTTGTTTGCACAAACCATCTAGTAAATATTTAGAAATAACAAATACTTTCCTAGAAATCAGAATTGCTGTGTGAGCAGATCTCCAGTAAGAAGGAACACAAAACTTGGGTAATATGTTTTTTTGCCATGGAAAAGAAAAAAAGTACCACTTGTGCCTGGATATTTCAAGCAGAAAAAATTAAACTCAAGCATTTCTTTATACCCCTTCCAACACAACTGGTTATTAACTCTTCTAGTTAAGGACACTCCTTGGAATTTTTTAAAAGATATTTCTTAAATCAGATAAAACACACAGCTGTTGAGACTTGCCCAAAATTTAATTTTTGTTGTATTTTTGGTTTTTTTTCGTATCTTTTCCAAATGTGTTTCCTTCCTTGTGCACATGTTCTACTCTGTTGACCCTGGCTCCTGCTACTTGCTCACATTCCTACACCAAATTTTATCCTAGAAAACCTTTAAGCATCAATTTTTAAATTTCACTTTATCATTTCTAGGGGAAAGAAACAGCATTAAAATATTTAACACGTGTGGCCAGTGGATATAAAGAAAAAAAAAACATAAATTGAAGTCTTCCATCGTTCTTGGGGTCCCTTTATATTCTCAAAAAGGGCAGAAATATCAACATCTACTTCAAGGAACACAATAATGGTGACCAAAGTGCAACTTTAAAATGAGTTTGCCTGTTAGCTGGGAAGCTTTTATTTATGCAGTGCTGAGGAGAGCTGAAAATATCCTTTCAGGAAAGCACATTATTAGGAGCTGTGGCTCACCAGCACACAGGTATCACCCAATTTCATTACTACCTGGTTAATTAACCTGCTTAAAGTGTGAAAGTTGGCACCTTGTCACTAGAAGCCATGGGAATAACTAATGAGAAGCCATGAAATAATTTATTTCTCAATTAAAAACCCCGAAAGAAGAGGTTTTGCCTCATTATTCCTCTTTCCTGTTATCACCTATGCAAAGCCAAGAAGATTTTGTAAAACTTAAATGTCTTAAAAAAAAAAAAATGAAATACTCTGTGTAACATCTTAGGAAACACTTCACAGATCTTTAATAAAATGTGGTGTTATCCAACACCAAAAAGCAAGCCAAGGACTTTTCAGGGAAAACACATTCAGTAGACAGCAGGAATGTGAATATGAATCCTTTAATTTAATAGGATTTATTTGCTATTCTTTTTATAAGCATATCTAGAGGTCAAAGAGACAAAAAACTTGAGTTATCAATTAAGAATAAATTTCAGAATAAAAAGGGATCTTGTTTTCTATTAACAAACTGCCTGCAAATAAGTAATATTTTGAATGAGTGCAGTCATTTAGGATTAAAAATTTATGGGAAAATGAACCTCAGTTTCAGAAAAAGGTTGTTATGAGAATGGGTTATTAATATTTCCCACTTTGGGGAACTTTCTCCTTAGTTTACAGAAAAAGGAGCAAGTTCAGGAAATATTTAAACACCTAAATATCACTTGAGGTGTTTGAGTCTGAAGTTTGGGTTCTCAGAGTGACTTCTCAAAAAAACCAAGTACTAAACATACATATATATATATATATACACACACACACACACACACACATATATAAACATTTTACATATTATGTAATATTTATAATATAATATCTATAATATGATAATATATTATAATATAGAATACAATAGATAATAATATATACAATATATTATATAATATATGGGAATAATATATAGTAATAATGTATAGTATATAATATAATATATAATATATAATATATAATATATAATATATAATATATAATATATAATATATAATATAATATATAATATATAATATATAATATAACAATATATAATATATAATTCATATACGATGTAATATTTATATATAATATTCATATTTATATATGTTATATATTATATATATTTATATATTACATATTTATATAATATATGTATATTATTTTATATATTATTTAATATTTATAATATAATACCTATAATATATATAATATATTTATATATATTATATATATACACATATATACATATATATACATACATGTATATATACATATATATACATATATATACACATACATATATATATGTAGAAATATATATATATATTTATAAGAAATGAGATGCTTGGGATATTATGGATTCTAAGCAACAAGTGACACACCTGGGGGATTGGGATCTGAATTTCTCTGGATATCCAAGGCACTGACAGCAGGATGGGTGAGGGGGCTCCCCTGAACAGCAGATGGGCTTTAATGAGATAAATTGGGAGAGCAGCTCTCAAGATTAAACTTGTGACATCAGGAGGAAATGAGAGGAAAAAGTACAAAATCTGAGCTGTTCTTTAATAAGAGATCTGGAAGGAGTAAGTGTCCTGAAGAGGAGGAAAAGATGGTGATTATGGGCATCAGAGGGGAAAATTTAAAGCCTTAATTTGAAAGTATTTGATATAGATTTAGGAAAAAAAGTTGTCCCAGCCTGAGATACACTGAGAAATAACAGAAAATGGTCTTGGGAATTGTCTGGTTTTGTGGGAAAGAAAAAAATGAAAGAAAATGTGATGCTTCCATAATGGATTTACATATTTTGTGGGAATAAATAAGCTTAATTTTTTGAGAAGAAACTTGGGAATGGGCTGAGACAAGATCCCTCCTTTCCTGCTTTGCTCCCTCCATCCCTGGAGAGTCCGATGCTGCTGAAAGCAAAGAGCAGGGGCAAAATTGTTCCTGATATTTGTTCCTTAAGCAAAAAAAAAAAAAAAAGAAAGAAAAAAAAAGAAAAAAAAAAGCTCTCCTTTGATTGGAAAGCAAGGAAAAAAATTTAAAAAAAAATGGAGAAGAGGAAATGAGGTAACTGAAAATTTGCTGACCTCTTCAGATCTTTGTCACTGCTTTGGTTGTAGTGTCACCAGTGGTGGCAGGTGACACATGACTTCCCCAGAAAAATAAAAACTAAAATTCCTGTTTGTCTTTGTTTCGATTGCTGTCACGATTTATGGCAGGGGTGGTACAGATCCCCCCTGTCCCACAGGGCTTTGGTTTAAATTTAAAGTCCAGTTTGACACTGGGCTGCTTAAACATCTTCATGTAGTCTTAGTTTGGGTAGGGAATAAAGGAGATGTTACTTAAAAACTCTGTCAGAACTAGTTAAAAATGCTTTGTCTGGGCTTTTTGTTCCTCTTCCTAACAGAACTACTCTATGGCAATTGGTTTGTTTTTCCTTGAAAGCCTCTTATTTCACTGAAAACCAACACATATGAAAAGTAAAATATTTCCCCTTTTCTTAACATTCCTGATGGGGACAAAACTTCCCCAAAGAGCAGAGACGTGCCCAAGGAGCACAGGCAGCACCTTCCCTGACCTGCCTGCACACAGAGACTCCCAGCCACCTAAAATGAAATATTTTCACTGCTTTTCTCAGGGAAAAAAGGACCTGTCTTCTTTCCAGGAAGCAGAAACCGACTGCAAGGTTTTGGCTTTGCAAGGCAAGAAAAGAAATACAGATCTTGTGTTGGAAGGGAACTTAAAAATCATCCAGCTCCAACTGCACTTCTATGGGAGAAGGATTTCTTTACTCATTCCTGCTGCATTAATGATCCAAATAGAGAATGAGACAAAAAAAGGTAGAGAAAAAACCAATATATGCCAGCACTTCACCTCTGTTTGTCCACACTAATGCACACACACACATCCATAATGGATGAACTCTGAAGTTTTTGCTCCTGAAAACCAGCTTTAGATGATCTTATTTATTTATTAGTGCCACTGTTCAATTTATATTTTGGCTTGCTATTTATTATGCAAAATAGCATGCTCATATTTTATTCAGCAGAGCATTTGATTAGTGTAAAGCTTTATTTGCTGGCCTCCATAACAGCATTTTGTCTGGTCTGCAGGCAATGTAAGATATCCCAGATCGTTCATAATTCTGACTGACTCCAAAAGAGAAAACTCTTAAAAGGCTGAAACTGGCTCAGCACATAAATGGCAGCAGGGCCTTTGCTTGTACCAAGTTACGAGATCATTTTGTCTTTGGTGGAACCACTTTTATTTACTTTTTACAGTAAATAATTTATTTTTATTTACTTTTTACAGTAAATAAAATTATTTACTTTTAACAGTAAATAATATTTTTTTTTCCACAGGAGATTGTCAATTGCTGAAGGTATCTCAGGATCCTGTGAAAAAAAGTACTCTTTTCTTTAGTGTACAGTCTCTGAAGTCTCCTGGACAGCAGCCCCATATCCAGAGTCTGTTTCTGGTTTTTAGGGTTATCTGTGATCTTTTTATAAGACCTTTTTAATCTAAATCTATGCCATTTTATTAGTATTCAGGTATTTCATAGATGTTCTTTTTTATTAAGATGAATATAAAATATTTTAAGATTTGTCTACATTAAAGATAGACAGAAAATACATTCAATAAATATTTTTGGTATGCTTGAACCCAAGTAACCAAGGAAGAACCAGATGACTTCAAAAGCTGCCTTTAGTTATCTGTACAAAGATAATTCAAACAATTTTCATTTTAAATATATTTCAAAAAATAAATTCTACACTACAGGGTACAGAAGAGTTGATAACCAATAAAATGGGAAATCAACCTAGGAAGGCCAGTCCAGGAAGCCACAAGTGTATAAACTCAATGTATTTACTTTAAATAACAAATTATTAGTCTGATTCACAAGGACATTCTTGACTCCAGTACATGTAGGGAGGAAAAATAGTTTGAATAGTTCAAGGAGGAAAGTCCAGGATGATTTCCCCTGATAAAGGACCCTGAATGAGGAAAAATTCTCTTCCACACTTAAGCCAAGATCCTCTTTAGGGCAATAATGTGTGTAGCCCCCAGTGGGGTGGGAGAGCTCCCAGAAAGAGGGGAAATTTGCTTTTTTCCTCAAAACAGATTTTTTCTGGCAAGAAACACGGCATAGAAGGACCCCACAGGCAACCTGAGAGAAATACACCTCAATGTAAAAATATTTTTAAAGGAAAGGGAAAAAAGATAAAAAAAAAAGGCAACCCACCAACCAACCACCAAATATGAATAAAAAAATCATATTCTCAGGGCAAGGGAAAGCTGTCTCAGCAGCATCACTTTTAAAATGGATAAAAGCCCTTCTCAGAGCTGAAGATAAATCAGTGGCACCAGCTTTAACAAAGAGAGAAACCTTACTTAGGGCTAAGAGACAGCAGGAGTGGTAGGAGTACCAGCTGGAACAGAGATGCACATCAAAGAAATTAAAGCCCTTTGGCTGAAGAAATTACATGGATACCATAAACTAATAACTTTAAATATTAAAAAACCCTTTTCAGGCTACAGCAAAGACACACGTTCCAAGCAGCCAGCCCAAGGTTAGCAAGCACTGAGTGAGCACAGCCCCTCAGAACCACAGACCTTCACCTTGATGCCTCCCAGGTAACAAAGTGAATTCTTTAATCCCTACTGGTTAAAGACACAGCTTGCTATGTCAGTTTATTTTTTTTTTTCCCTCCCCACTCTCCCCATGCTTTCTACTCTCTGTTAAAATACATTTGTTAATCATAGAGCAAAGTTGCACAAAATGTTCTGTCTCAGAACAAGGAGTTACACACCGCCTGTGCTGAAGCAACAGCTTGCTTTTCAGCATGATTCTGCCTTTTCCCTTGCCCTAGACGTTTAGGCTTTACAGAGTTAAATTTAAGGTCTAATTTTCTTTACCAGCAGAATGTATCTCATTTGCTATCAGTGCATGCAGTAGACTTTTTGTCAACATGGTAATTCAAGGAGGAAGTCAGGCTCTCTTTGTTACCAGATTTACAATGGTTTCTTGAAAAGACAGCTTGTGTATACCTCCTGCCTCACTAGAATACTTGCTTGCTTGGTTCCTAACAATGGCTCATTAAATTCAGTCAAACTAGTATGAAACTTACCTTCAAGCAGTTTCACTTGCTGAACCCCGTTCTCAAAGGATTTTCTAATCTGCAATTTCTATTTTAGACTTTGAGCAGGAAATTGGAGAGAAAAGAGCACGGAGCACTTTCTGCAGAAATACCCAAACAAAACAATACTTGATGGTAGAGTTTCAGAGGCAGAATAGATTTGTGTCACTCCTGTTTCGAAGGCAATCACACTCACAACGTTAATTCCTAAAGCAGGAGCATTCCCTGATCACTTTGGCTGTAATTAATTTCATATTGGAAGGGAAACTAAGGCTTTTAGCAAACTTTGGTTTTTTTCCCTTCTGAAATCTGTTACTTGGCCAGTCTGCACAAGAAGGTCCAAACCATACAGAGCTCATTACTGGCTAAAATTTTCATTTACACTTCTCACCACAACCCCCCAAAAATCTGAGATTTAGCTGGACAAGCAGCAGCACAAGGACAGAATTTTCCCCTTCTTGCTACAAGTGAGAATAATTCAGATTGGTGAAGCTTTAAAGGAATCTCTTGATACTCCATTTTCTCACTCCTTTCGTTACGGAGTATCTTTTTTCTTCAGCATTGAGGTTGTGGCCAAACCTCATGGATTTCATATGAACAGTCAAAGAAAGGAAAGGTCACAAATAAAATCCCCCCAAAAAGGTGAGAGAATCATAGAATATGCTGAGTTGGAGGGGATCCACATGGATCATTGAGACCAACTCTTGGCCCTGCACAGGACGCCTCAATAATTCCACCCTGTGCCTGACAGAATTGATGTAACTCCTCTTGAATTCTGACAGATTTGGTGAAGATGTTGGGGTTTGGTGTCTTAAAGATTTAAACAAGGGAAATGAAATGAGTGTGAACATAAAGTGTTGGATTTTGGGCAGGGATGTTCTGTTATGAGTCCATAACCTTTTATTGCCTGGGACAGGGATGAAGAATCTGTAGGAGATCAGATTCCAAATAATGCTGTCTTTCCCATTCCCTTTCATTTACTCCAAACCAGCCCTGGATTTCACATGCAAATCTGAGCATGGAAATATCCCTGCACAGCTAAACTCTTCCACATAACCTCACTTTTTCTAAGGTATTTTAAATCAAAATATATTGCATTCTATTCGTTTTCAGGTATTTGATAGACATTCTTTTTTAGTACGATAAATATAAAACATTTTAAGATTTGCCCAAATTAAAGATAGACAAAAATAAATACATTAAATTAATGTTTTTTTGTGTGCTCCAACCCAAGTGATCAAGGAAATAGAATAGGTTTGGCCACAACCTCAGAGCTGAAGAAGGTACTTCATAACAAAAGGAGTGAGAAAATGGTATATCAAGAAATTCCTGTAAAGCTTTACCAATACAAATTATTCCCACTTGTAGCAGGAATGGGGAAAATTCAAAAAAATTCAAAAAATCAAAATCTCCTTGAGCTGCTGCTCGTCCAGCTAAACCTCAGCCTGGTGGCCTGTCCTTGTCCTGCCACCAAGGAGGGTCTGCCTTGGGTTCCCAGTGCTGGGAGCAGCACATGGCTGCTCTAACACGGGGTTTGTATCCCACGGGCAGCCCAGACCACACGTGCAGCACTGCAAAAGTGCCATCTGGAAGTAATTCCCTGTTATTACTTCTTATCAGGACTGCTGAGGGGGTTTTTATTTATCAAGTATAAATGAATCACAGGGCAAACTGATGTCTGCTCATTAAACTATGAAAACTTATTAGGCTATCCTTTTACTGCTCAAAATAGAAGTCTAATAGAGGTAGGCTCGATCATGCTAACCTACAGCATGAATGTGACATGCAAAGGAAGAAATGGAGTGAAATCTGTCTCAGTTATGCCAGGAAATTACATATTCTTCTTAAAGTAAAATAAACACTTGACAAAGCTGTTAATCATCCCTAGTGGAAAGGATTTACAGATTCAATATTAAGATGATGAGCTTCCCACTGGTCTTAGGAGCACTATAGTCAAATGAATCAATTTTCCTCTGAAATCATTTAGATAAAAATTACATTCACATTGAAGAATATGAATGGTTTGAATGCTAAGATGTCACTTTAAAAATGTGTCGTCCCTCCAGTGAGCTCCTATTAGTCCTCAGTTAATATTTAGTATATTCTGAATGACAAATTCAAAGCTGGTATCTTATATATAAATTGTATATCTGTAAAGTACCATATAAGCTCACACACTTTTTTCCCCTCACAGAAACAGTGTTGCATAAACATACAAAGTCTGCAGAGCCTGAATTAAAAAAATATACATTCAAGATTGATTTTTAAATATCACTCGTACCCAGACATTTCACATCAAACCACACTGAAGATCCGCTTCAGAAAAATAAATTTGCACATTAAATAGCAGAAGAATAAAGGATACATATTTATCTTGATTAAGATGATTTCATAAAAGCACTCAACAATTAAGGGGTTTGGAGTTTTTTTCAGTAATGTGAAACAATGCTTTGTTGAGAACATATTTGAAAATTTACCTGCAGTTAAAGAGTATCTGGGGACTCCACTCATAAAAAAGAAAAGCAAACAATTTTTAGAAGTTACCCATTCAAAGAGAGAGGGAGAGAGAGGGGAAAAGAAAGAACGAGGCAGGGAGATTATAGAATTTAATGATTAAGAATGTGTGCAGTGCAGTATAAGTACATTTGTTTCCTTGGAAACAAACTAGTACTGTTGCACTGAAGAAATTTGTAAGCATTAAAAAATTCTGTAATCAGGCCCCAGGAGAACATATTAAATTTTTAAAAAGGGATAAATATTTGACATTCCTGGCCGTTTCCTGACTGTACTTGTTGATGAGGCCTGCTGTCAATGGGTGGTGTTCCTGATGTTGGGGAAATGGATCCGATCCGTGAACCTGCACACCCAAATCCACTCTTTTAACTGCTAAATCCATCCACCAGGATCAACAGTTCTGGAATCCACAGGCAGATCTGGATCTTTTAAACAGGGGGTAGATGGTAAATGCAGTTAAATGCAAATAAAGGTAGACTACCAAACCTGCAATAAATGTTCAAGGGGGGAATTATTAAGAAGAGGGTCTAAAACACAGCCTAAGTCATCCTTGCTTGCAGAAGGCAGCAGGATGGCTCCCAGGGAAAAGAGAGGACAATAATGATCCCATTTATGCCAGATAACAAGTTGTACCTATTGGACTTTTGGACTTTGATTGATTCAAATAAAACAACAGGCTCAAAACTCTTGAACCTTCCCTTGTCTGACAACCAAACTCAACACAGTTTGCACAGGAAGGCTGATTTTACTTCAGTTCTGCTAACAAGAAACAGAACCAGAGGAGCAAAGAAATCAAAAGAAATTCAATTTACAAGGTGGAGAAAAGAATACCCAGAACACCACAAGAAACAGCACCTAAAGAGGTTCCAAAAGGGCTTGGAGCAACCTGGGACAGTGGCAGCTGTCCCTGCCCATGGCAGGGTTGGGATTGGATGGACTTTGAGGTCCCTTCCATCCCAAACCATTCCACCATTCCATGTTTTTATGGGCTATTACTTTGATGCAACGTCCATTTGCAAATGGAAATGACATTAAGTCAGAATAAAAAACCTGTTCTGGTTTAAATATGACTTTAAATATCTATTTTTCTGCTCACTTGCTGTATGGTGACCTCACCCAGGCTGTAGCTCTGTGGCAGTAATGTCACACAACCTTGAAATCCATAGAGATTTATCTGTCACAGGTTTCAAAACAAATATTCTGTTTCATAATGCACACAGGGAAAGGTGAGACTGTTTGGTCATTATAAAGTAAACTTACTTCATATCAACAAAAAAAAAAGAGAAAGGAATACATGCAAATTAGGACTAAAATTATTAATGCAATGAGCTCATTTCAGTTTATCCCTGTTACACATGAGATGTAAGATGGTGTGGATGAAGTTTTATCATTATGAGAAAATAATAATTGCCAAAATGATCCCTCAGTTTTCCTGAATGAAAAATCGAGATGTGGGAAGTTACAGGGGAAAAAAAGAGGTAAAAAATAATTCTAGGGACAGGTTTTGTAAGTAAGCATAACCCTTGAAATTAGTTTCCAGGAGCAATCTTAAATGTGGAAGTGGA
The DNA here is from genome assembly GCF_047830755.1 of Zonotrichia albicollis. Taxonomy (NCBI): domain Eukaryota; kingdom Metazoa; phylum Chordata; class Aves; order Passeriformes; family Passerellidae; genus Zonotrichia; species Zonotrichia albicollis. Next base: position 3,374,482 of record NC_133828.1, on the reverse strand, counting down.
AGCTCACACTTGTATAAAGAATTAGAGGAATATAAAAAGAAAGGTCCCTTTATCCTTCACTTCATCAAAAAAAAATCTGAGCTACTTCTTTAACCTCATCACTTAAAGTCAAGGGATTAAGACTCCATCTTTTACAAAATTAGAAAAGAGATTCTTTCTGTCTGCCTGGATACTGCACCCAGGGCAGCGAATTTGGTGACGTTTGAAATTGGTCTGAAGAAAAAGATGCAGAGCTCCAAAGAAAGAAATGTGTTCCATTGAAAGAAATGCAGAATTCCAAATGGGAAGAGCTGGATGCTGTGGGGAGGCATTGCCAGCGCTGGAATTTGCAAACTTCCACACTGCAGGCTATGGGAGATACAGGATCCTCTTTGATTCTAGTGATATTTTCATTATTTCACTATATTGCATTGATTTCTTTTGACTCACTGGTTCTCTGCTGCTCTTCAATATTTCAGAGTGTTTCTAAAGAGCCCAAGCAGAAACCAAAGTGCTCTGATACTTTAATATTTTATTTTATAACTATATAATACTCAATTCTAAAATACTTCTACCAATACAATTTAAAGTTGTTAAACCTGTCTCTTATCAAAATCAGATGAGGAATATTTGTGTCTCATTTATCAAAAAATATCAAGATGAAAGGAAAAATTAATTTGAGGACTACTTTCCTTTCCAAATGCATCCTTGAAGTCAATAAATGCTAAGGAAGACCAAGACAAGCTTCACCTACTTTTGTCTGGGTTTTTCCTGGTTCAGTTGGTCAGGGAATCACAGGATAATTTATCTTGGGTGGCACATTTAGACCCAACACCCACTCACAAAAAGACCAATCTCAGAGCCCAGGGCCCCCTTAGAACACCTCCAAGGATAATCTTCCCTAAGATTCCCACTGGATGCCTCTTCCAGCACTTGACCAGCCTCAAAAAGAGAAATTTCAAGCCTGATAAAAAATAATGGTCTTTTTTTTTTATTTGTTTGTTTGCTTTTAGGTCCTCGGGCTGATACTTTGATGGGATGGAGGCTCAAGTTCAAATGGACATTCTGGCCTTTCTGTAGCTAATAATGGAAAACAAAGCCCTTTTCTCAGCTATCTCAGCTCTCAACTCGACCCTGCCCTCAGTGTAGACACTAATCAGCTCAGAGAATCTCTGTTCTTTTATTTATATAAAATTTGAGATGAAAAAAAAAATCTCATCCAGAAAGAAATTGTGTTTCCCAAATTACACTCCTGGCCTTCAGACTTGGCATGGGACTAACTCTTCCATTTTTGGGGAATCTTAATCAGTTCTTCCTCTACTTCTGTCTGCTGAAACAAGACTTCTAGGAAAGGGAAATTCCCATTTCTCTTGAAGGGAGACAATAAACTCCTCCCATCTTCTCCAGGAGAGGTTCATAATTTCCCATCACAAAACATAACATAGTGTGTTTCATGCAGAAATTAGGGACTTACATATACCTTTCCCATACCCAAAATTCCCCTTGATATCAATATTTATTGTTATTAGATAAAGTCACATCACCAATTTTGACCTTTTGATGGTATTTTTCTTTTACCAGTTTTATGCAGATTGGCGTTTTTCCTTTCAAACTTTCTTCCTACCCATCCTACACGCCAATTTTCCCAAAATTCCTTTTTCTCAGGGTAAATTTGAGACGGGAACCTCTGACTCCTGTGCACTATGATTATCTATGGGAAAAGTAAAACTGAGCCAGCTCTAGGGAGAGCTTTTCCTTTGGATCTCTGCAGGGACCCAAGGGTATTGCTCCTTTGATATTATTTTTTTTAGGAATCCTCAAGCCTGTCTGTGTGCAGTGCAAAGTTTATTGTGATACGACCATGTGGTAATAATATAACAAAGTCCAGCATTAAAATATTTCTAAAACATGAAAAATGGGCTGTTCATAATGTTAAAGAAGGACAAGCAAATTTGCTGACAATGTGGGTAATTTCCTGAAATCAGAGTTCATCTTGTAGCAAACCCATGTTCTGTGGACAACAGAAACAAGCAGAGCATAAATCACTCACTCTCACACACAATCTCCTCTGTCCTGCTAATCTCGTGGGTTTGGGATCACAGCAAAGCACACTGAGCCTCTTTCCATACCCATGGAAAACAATGGAAAGGCTCCCCTTGACCTGGACATCAAGGGATGACTATTTCATCTGGCTGTAACACCACCAAGGTCTTAAAACAAGACCTGCAGAGAGATTTTTACCCAAAAAACCCCATAATGAAACTAGGTAAGAAAGTGTACTTTTAATCTATACAATGAATACACAAATGTAAGAAAGTCCCAAAGCATAAAAAATGGATTTATCCATTTTTCACACCTGGAAAATGGGTTGTGGAAAGTTCCTCCTAATTTTATCAATAGTCTTAAATGTATGATCAAATATTCTGATTTTGTAGACATCTGTATGTAGAGTATATTGTATATTATATATGTATATATTTATATTAGTTTAACTGTTGGAGCATAAACACTCCCCATAACTTTGAGAACATATATATTAAAACTATGACCACATTTGCATTCTAATGTATTAATATTTTATAAATCATTGTGAGGGTACTGTATTTTGAAGGGCATTAAAACTCATTGTGCTCCTTGGGATTTTGCAATTTCACGTTTCTAAAGTAGCAACTTTTTCTTACTCTTTATAAGAATTTAAAACAGCATGGTTTAAATGTGGTACCATTTTCTGATTTGGGACACGTTCTACTCTGAAATATTTTACAATTTAAACATTTCTTTTCAGCAAGACAAGAAAATTTTGGGGGGCTAGGGCCACGTCCACCTCTCCCAACCTGATTCTGCATTACCAAAAGAGAAATATCCCTTTAGCACAGGGAAAGTAAGGCTGGGTAGCAAATAAATGAGGTACAGACATGAAATAATGGAAAGCACAGTAATCAGAAGACATGTTTTATTATTACAGGTGGAGATAATGTTGGGAAAAAAAGTGTGGGAGAATGCCTTGGGCTTGTTTTAAGACCAACATAAAAATGCAATACCTATATGTTTGCTTTAGCATCTTTTTTTGAAAGTAAGGTTTATTTTTGCCCCGTATTTATGTACTCTTCAGATGTAAAAACAGGCTTATTGACATATTTAAACGTGCCAAATACTTGGGATTTAACATGACCGTGTCTGAATGCGAGGTCATTGTTTTGCTTACAGCAAAAAAATTTCCTACAGTCACATAAAAACTTCCCCTTCCATAACCTTTCAGTGGGGTCAATAAAAAATTCTTCTGCTGACCTACAGCAGGTTTCTAGATTTTTATTATCTTTTAGAAAATAGGTTAAAAATTCAGGTAAAAACTTTGGTCCACTCTAAGGTCTTTTTTCATATGACCATGATTATTGTCCTGACACATCAAAGAGTCTTGCAGGTATTTTTTTAGGTTCTACATCTCAAACTGCAGGAGAAAATTGTATTTATAATCCTCTACCATTAACCTACATTTCAGAAAGAAGTAAGCCTGAAAAGATGTGTAAATGCTCCATAAAATTTGTTTTGAGGATTTAATGATCGTTTACCTGCTGTTAGGCAATATTAATAAAGATCTAAAGTACATGCAGCAGAAATAAGAGTAATTATACAAATTAGGTAGCTTTTCTCTTGAATTTTTAAACTCAAACTTGGAATAAGAGTAATGCCCCACAAATAGCCCCATTTTAATCAACAAAAATCTTTTTAATGTCCATGGTAGGAACAGGAGGATTAAATGCTGGCTAAATTTTCAACTGTGCTCCACAAGGAGTTGTCCATTTTATGACAGCAAAGTTAGAAAGCCCATTATAGCCATAAGAAAAATATTTTTAAAAAGTTGAGAAAGAAAGCAAAATGAAATGTGAATATTAACTACACGCCCCAATTTCTCCACCCACCCTCCAGTCATTTATAGGCAGTTCATAGAAGGTCTACTGGATTTGCTATCACACAGTGACAGAACAAAATATTTCAGTACTTTGCAAACTTGAAATTCTGTAAGTGAAAACTGTAAGGTCTTTGAAATGTTGGTATCCAATACAACTTCTACAAAATTATCCTTCCAATTAGCATATGCTCTTAAAATAGTCTCTGAGAACATCTTCCAGCACATTTCTTTTTAAATATTATTATTTTTAATAATCACAGAGTCATACGATACTTCTTTTTTAATAACAGTTTAAAAGTGAATGCAAGGAGTATAAATGCTGTTAGAACATTTTTTTTTTTTAATTTGATCATTCAAATGAATACCTGTGCTACCTTTTTGTTTGTTTTGGCAAAGTTACCTGAAAATACTGGAGTCAGATCTGGTTCAGGTAATCTTAAGTGCTTTTGTTCATTTCAAGTAAGAATTATACCATATGCCATGCTTGAAATTAGAAATTAATCATCACCCACCACGCAGACAGTTTTGATAAAATTCCCTTTTCCAACTAAAACAGTCATACAACGCTTGTAGCTTCATTGAAACACCTTGTTCCCTCAGTACAAGAAAGAAAAAAGAGCAGAATAAAAGCTGATTCCATTAAAGAAGGGTTGCAACAAAACTTTCCCATACTTTTACCAAGATAGCACTGGACAAATGTAGGGAAAAAATGACTTATGAACCTTGCACATAGATATCCCTGCCTTGAGTTGCACCACAGTTTTACTCACAATTCTTTACCTACACTTAATTTTTAACAGCATCTTTATGCACAAGGAATGGGTTGAGATTTAATTAATTAATCACCCACTGGGACTTTTCCCTAGATAGGTTATTCTACACAAGCTCATCCAACCAGGCCATAAACAAAAACTGTATTTTTGTGCTCTAAATCATCCCCTAACTTTTGGGGACTGAAATAAAAAAACCTTTTAGTGCAAGACAAAGTTCCTCACTGTCAACACGACATAGAGGTGACAAAATAAATGCATCAGCCAAAAGGAAGGAACACTGGGAAGAGAGCTGGGTCACCAGTTACACCCAGACTGCAGAGGAAGTAAAACAACCAAGAAGGAGCTGAAATTGTTGTCTGATCTCTTTCAAAGGGAAAATTGAAATGAGATGGAGATAGCAGTCAGCGCTGAGCTGCTTCTGCCAGCAAGGAAATGCAGAGCCTTCTTTGTATCTGACTTCACAAACCCCACCAGCATCCCCTCTTCGGAAAACTTTTCCAATATTTAATACCTGTGTGGGAGCTCTACATCACAGAGAGTAGGAGAAATTTACCACGAGCATTATCAGGTCATTCTTTTGGTCAGCAACAACTCTCAGACACAAACTCCAACACTGAACCAATGTTTTCGTTGTTAAATGTACTCCTGAGTTTAGAATGCAAACCCAACACATATAATTCAGGGGTAAACTCCACCAAAATATATTTTGTTCAAGCAGAGTTTGCCTGATTAAAGGAATATGTATGTAAACACAAATTTTCTAAAAATCAACATCTCACCCTTTACAGAAATATCTGTTTTCACACATAAGCAGGAGGAAAGACAGGCAGGTAGCAGAAAGTGGAAGGGGTTAAATAAATAAGGAAATGCGGTGCATGAAGCTAAATTTGGAGGAATATATTTGTTTTAAACATTGGTCGAATAGGGCAGAGACAAAGCCATTGATATGCTGATCACTTAACAACACAGAGTAGAGACAATATAAAACTTTGCTCCTACATCTGATTCAAGGTATTGTTGAATAGCAGTTGTTAGAATTTATACAAATAACTATTCCTTTAGTCTATGTTTATGATATTTTATTAATGTTTCTACTATTACTATTATTATTAATAATACAGGAGTGCTGTTTTTGAAAGCTGCATTGTGTTCTTGCTGAAATCTGTGCTTTGAAGAATTTCCTTTCAAAATTGTAAAATATTTATGCGATAAATCATCAGATGATTTAAAATTAAATCATTCTGGTTGTATTTATGTTCATGAATCAAATGTGACTTTTCTCGCTTTACATAGGTCTGTGCTGTTTTCAACCTCAACCTTTGCAAGTGACATTTTCATTTAGAATCTTATCATTTCATAATTATTACCTTTCAGAACTCCTAGGGAGAGAACAAAAGCTTCCTCTTTGTATTTCCATTGTTATGTTTCTTTGAAGAACAAATTAAATTTCAATCCCAGACAAAACAAACTTTTAAAGTACAAAATAAATTGGAAATTACGTGAAAAAAATAACAAGCTGTGCAAGCTTAAAGCGGCCTCTGGTGAAAACAGGTATATTCTGGATAATTTATTACAGTGTTTTCTTTGTTTAACCAGTAGATCAAGCTCAGCCTAAGGAAACATGGCAAACTTCTCACTGAAGGTGATCTGAGCTGCTCTAAACTGACACAGGGACTCTTGTGATCCTAATAAATGAGAAGGGATTGTTCATACCCCCAGAGTGACTATTCACCATCTTTCAGATTATTGTTACCTTTTAATTGTCCTCTGAGCTGTCCAAAGAGGAGAGATCTGAACATTTCTCAGCTCCCTTGCAAAATGTGGAGCAACGCTCCATAAAATACCACATTTACACAGTTGTGACTAATAGTAATCCTTATTATCATCAGATCCTTTCAATTTCACTCCAGTGGGCAGATTATTTTCTTTTTTTTTTAGGTAAACACCATGGCTCAGATTCATAGAAAAGGCACAACGGTAAAATGGAGAAAACAAAATATTTACAAGCCTGGAAGACACTTTTGCTTTTTCAGGGAAATTTCGGGTTTTCTTATGGAAACAAACAAACTTTGCGTTATCCAAAAAAAAAAAAAAAAAAAGAAAGAAAAAAAAATCAGGCTGGAAGTAGGAGGAGGAGGGGGGAGAAATCAAGGGACCTGGAGAGTGTTCAAGTCCCAGCAAGGGACAGGGATGTAAGTGGCTCCTGGCAGCCCCGTCCGGATGAAGAGCCGGGGTGGCGGCACTCGAAGGCTGGCAGAGCGCGCGGCGCTGATGGCAGCGAGGGCGAGAGAGAGGCACTCACCTCCTAAAACAGTGACACCTGGGCGAGCCACCCTCCCTCCCCAGCCTGGCATCACAGCTTCCCCAGCTCACAGAGCGGTTTTGTGGCACCCACCAACACCCTGGAGCAGCGAGGAGGTTGGGGATGGCACGGCCACGCTGGAGCCCTGTGCCCCAAATTGACCTGGCGCCTGCTTTGATTAAAAGCTGTGAGCCCGTCGTGTTTAACGTCCAAATCCACCAAAATTCACCCTTTCCAAGCTAAAAGTAGCTGCTCAGTCCAAAATTATGAGCAAAACAGAATAAAATAATATTTTGTTTGGACTCAAAAAAGTAACTTATTGAAAACAAACGTTACAAATCTATTTTATCTTCCCCCTGGAGCCTTGCAAAGAGAAGCAATATTCAGCTGATGTAGTTTGTGTGTGACCACAGTTGTACATTAATCTCGGTGATTTAATCTGCAGTTGTACCTAAATGCTCTTGGACAGGCACAAAGTGCCACCACGGCAGGGAGGGGACACTGAGACACCAAAACCTCCTCATCCTGGAAAGGGTTGGGGCTCAACTCCTTCATTATCAAGGTCTCCAACCAACCTTGAGCACCTCCAGCTGCCTGGTTTTAAATACACCACTTTTTCCAATCCATACCCTTCCAAAATCACCACTGTATCATCTCCTAACACCTCTGCTACTGAAACTATCTTGCAATTTTTCCAGGTTTTTTCAATTCCCTAGTGTAGCATCCCTAAATTTTTTGCCTGATGTAGACATCAGCCACAAGGCCAATATTGCTGTGTTATAAGTGACATGGGAAAGAGTCCCAAATCATGTCAGCCAGGGACATAAACAACTTAATTTTTAATCCTTTCCACTGATATCACTGTTTCAGGAGTGAAAAGAATAAGATATTATTTCAGCCATTTGATCTTCTTATTTTGGATATGCACTGGATTACTCAGAGGTTTTAATCCAATTAGGGTTGCCTCTCTCAGCCTAGACAAAAACCAGTGGGGAGATCCTTCTCATTTAAGGACATAACTCACCTTAAATAAAGAAAGAAACTGATTCATCTATATTCCTCACATACAGTTTTAAACCTGCTACTGTTCAATACTGATCTTCAGAGAAATTGGTTTGCGTTTTGCCTTTTTTTTCTTTTTTTTTATTTTTTTTTCAGAGAATAAGATGTAAATCTACTGCCATCAACTTTGTGTTATTCCAAAGCTCTAAGAAGAAAACCACCTGGTATTTTTCTTCAGCCCCTCTATATGCATATGCAAATCCAACAGCTTCAGGATCTGCCAAACTATTTACCAAGTTTGTCAGGGAAACAGCCTCCGAAACAATCTTCTTTCAAAATAATTTTCTGTGATTCTAAATTCTTCCTCTGAACGCTATTTTTGTCTCTGAAAGCATATTCACCCTTGCAGTCTGACTGCTTGTTAAGGAAAAAACAACAAGAAAAACACTGAAATCTCACTGTTGGCCTATGTTCTACTGCCAGTGTTCAAACATCAGGATCCCAACAGTATCCCAGCGCCTGAAAAACATCTCCCTCTCTTTGAAATCTGCCTGGGTTGTGGATGAGAAATTGCCAGTAGAAATTACAACATTTGCCATGACTGAGATGGGGTGGGTTTTTGCATTTGGATTGAATGAAACCATGGAAAATGTTGTTAGTAACAACTCCAGTGTTATAAAAAATCACCAAGTGACAGATTTCGAGATTAAAAGGAAATATTAAAAATCCCCTTCAATATTTAAAGCTTACTTAACTAGTAGCACTTCACTTGACACTGACTCATGTCATTTTCTTTCATTCCTCTTTTGATCCATGCAAAGCAGTTACACGATTGCAAATATCTTATCATGTCACCTTCTCATATGGATATGAGATGAAAGAATATTATCTCAAGCTGAGTGATAAGTCCTGTACCAAAACTACGGGTGGAATCTGCACAATCTGATGCTAAATGGGAGCAGGGGGAGCACTGGGCATTTTTTTTTTCCCCTGATATTCTCTGTTGAGGATAGTTGAGAGAAAGGGTCTTATTTTAATAGGTTATTCAAGGCTCCTAATTAACCATTGAGATTTTACACCAGGTTAGCTGAGCTTCTTGTCAAGGCACAGGGATCACTCAAATTGCTTTTATTTGCATGATTACGAAGTGGCAAACCATCAATACTCCTTCACCTCTGATTTTAAACATGCAAAGGGCATCAAAAGGCCTATTAACATGAAATAAAATTAGCCCTCATCTGTTTTATTTTAAAGGGACTCTTCCCTCCCCCTTTTCTCCCCCCTCCTCCTCCTTCCTTTCTTATTTAGGGAACTGGGTTCCTTTCCCATACTTGGTATGTAGTACATCTTTTTTTCTCAGAGTTAATTCTCCAAGTCTGGTCTGTCAGCCAGTATAAACAACACTTGATGAATGAGACTCAAGGTGTTTAGTCACCTGAAGCAGCTGTTTGAAGTAACTCTACACACAGCCTGAGGCCCGTGTTTTCACAGCTGTGGGAACTCTTCAAAAGCTTTTCCTCTTGGCCTGCTCCTTTGCTGTGGCTTTAGACTCTTAGCGCAAAATCTGGACAATTTCAAAAGGGCACAATGAAACTAGAGACAGCAATTTTTGATGATTTTGGGCCAAAAAAAGGGCCTAGAATAAATAAATGAAGTACATTTGAAAGTGCTTTACCTAGGTGGGCTATATATCTAAGAACTGCTCGCTCTACATGTGCCCATGTGCTCACTTATAAAGGGGACATGGGGGGGTTCAAGCCCCGCTCTCTGTTTACAACTATTTTCACTTTCTCCTCTGATGCGGCAGATTAAAAACAAAATGTTTATGGGCCTGGAAAAGCGCATACCTGAAATAAACTCAGCAAGTTTCTCAAAGTTGGAAAGCTCTCCTCACTCATAAACAGACCTGCAGTTGATTGGTGATCTGTGCTCCCCGCTGGGAAGCTTTGGAGAATTGGCCTCGTGGAGGTCGTGTGATTGCTTCTCCTGGCTCCGGGGCTGTGCCTTCATGATGTGCCTCACTGTGTCCGTGTAGGTAGCCAAAGAAGTGATGGGCCCAAATAAAAAATAATAATAAACCAAAAATTGAGCAAGAATTGGCGCTGAGCTGGCAGGGAAATCGCAGTTTTGTGAACTCAGGACCCGATCGCGCAGCTGGGCTGAAATATTATATGCGGAATGAGGTCATGGATCAGAAAATGGATTTTATTTGGAGGTGGGAGTGGACTGCAAGCCTCAAAGAGTGGTGATGAATCCGCTGGAAAATCCTGAGCGCTAAATGGCCGGGTTGTACCTCCCCTGGATGGACACATAGCTCCTCATGGGCTCAGACAGGTATTGCTCAGCTCCATGAGTAACAGTGGGGCCACCACATCAGCACCACAAGGTGAGCAGTGAGCATCCCATGGGAAACGGACACGGAAAATAACTCCAGCAGAGCACTGACGTGAGCCCCAGGAAGGGATGTGAGTCGACAGATTTCATCGGGGAGGTTGTGTCAGGTGGATGCTTAACCCACTGAATAACGCTTTCCACTCCTGAGCTCACCCAAACAAGGAAACACGGATACATCCAACCTCAACTCTCAAACGTGTCCAACAAAAGGCATCAGGAAGCTCGCCAGGAAGAGTGAGGATGGGACAAACTACTCCTGAGACAGTAGAACAAACATGCTCCAGCCGTAGCTGTTTTAGCACCACATGCCTCCCACACATTGCTCCATAAATCCTTCTTTTCTTGCCTCTCATTTTCTCCAGTTTACAAAAATTCTCATGTTAACAGAAAACGTTTAGTTTAAATTGATCCTCAGCCATCCTTGGCATGTATTACACACGCTCACTCTTTTATGTTTTATAGCTTATGTCATCCTGTATTCATCATTTAGTGAAGGCCTTATATTTTTGGCTTGCCGTTGCCCCTTATCAGATGATAAAATGTTCCCTCAGGAGGGAGAGAATTTTTATGAATTATGACGATAGTATAGAAAATAAATTACTTATTGGCACTACAGTCAGGCTATACATGGAAATGTGTTCTTCGAAAGTTTAGAGAATCACAGTATCACAGAATCCTGGAATGGCTCGGCTTGGAAAGGACCTCAAGGACCACCAAGTTCCAATCTCCTGCCGTGGTCTACATGAGAAAGGTGAGCGTGCCAACACTGTCACTACTCCCAGGGAAGGGAATTCCCTGAGGTGAGAGTGGCCATGGGGTGACAAGGACGGTGTTTCTGCCTGGTCACTGGTTTAGGATGAGCCCTGGGGATGAGCTCTCCTGGGGTCTCAGCACAAAACTGCCTGTTCCCTCTTGATTTTCAGTTTCCTGCGTCAGAGGTGGTGGAGTTTCCAGCTACTTTGAGAATAGCGAGGCATAAACATTTACAAAATAGATAACGAGAATTTGAACATAAATAAGACTTTTAAAATATATTCTATGGCATTGCCCACACCTGGATGCCCACAGGTCCCTGTGGTTTTTTATGATATGAAGGTTAGATGGTCCAAACTACATCCTGGTCATTGAGTTCACCCTTCTAATTTGCTCCCACCCCATCCTCACTCCTGACCTACCCCGGGAGGTTTCAAGCAGCCAGCACCAAAGCACATCTTGTACTACCAGAGACACAGCTGGGCTGGTCCCTTCTCTGCAAAAACATGACATAAATTCTGACACTGGTCACCATACATGTCAACAGAGTCAAACTTTGCTAATGAACCACTGCAAAATTCCAAATAAATAGACAAACCTGCAGCTGAGCAGCATATTGCAACTCTTCCCACCATGCACACATAACAATTATCCTCAGAGAGGCTTGCTGTCCTTCTCATCAGCAGCAAATTAAGGAAGAAGAAAAGTTTTAGGTAGTTGAAGATGTTTGGTTAATCTTAACTAGAAAAGCATTTACACTGCCAGAGCCTGGAACTACAAAGAACAGCCCACGAGCAGCCAGGGGAGTGTTCTCCTCAGGCAGTTACTCCAAGACAAAAAATGGCTTAATTTAACTTTTTAGGTAAATTCTGTTCAGATGAGTGAGGATTCCCTGGCAGCATCTGTGCAAGGCCACTCACTTCTACCCATCTCCCAGGTAGAACCAGTTCTGCCTTTTGATTTTGCTCTTTGAAAAGCAGTTTCTCAACCCTGGCCTAATAAACAGCCAGTGACTCCCAACGCAGATTCAGGGTTTTGTCAGAGCCATGGGGCTCTCAAGGGGACATTCCTGGACAGCACCACAGCCAAGGAGGATGCCACCTTCACGATATGGACTTCTCTGGACCATGATCTCTGAGTTCCTTGGTCAGCCAGCCCAAGGGCTGAGCCACCTTTTGAGTTGGAATAGCTTTTAAGGGATATAGAGCTCCAAGGCTTATTTTTTTCAAGGGAAGCTAAATATTCCATACAAGCTGAACAACAGAACCCTAAGCCCCATATGAACAGCAAGGTAAACATTCCCTGGAGCATTTTATGAGTTCCTTCTCACCACAAATGGCAGCATTTTACAACGTCATCTAAGTGAAACACATTCAACAGGTCACCTATGCAGCGTGATGACTCTGGGATCCATTTGCTGTGACAGAGCTGTGCCCTTCCAACCTCGTCAGCTGGATCATTTTTGAGGTGATTTTATAGAGTTTTTAGATGAAAAGAATGAAATCTGGGAGGACTGGCTTTAAAGCAATAATATACTTTTGTTATGCAATATTATACCTCCATTAGCCAATATTCAAAATAGTTGAATGCATAGGTAATGGCAACTATATATAGAAATGGTATTTTGTCTTTAAAGAAGTGAAACCCATTAAACTTTATGTGATGAGATGTTAAAGTAAGAATTGTTAAGAGAACCTTACTCCACATATGCATGTAAATGGCTTTATGGGGATATCCTGTTGGAGATGATGGGTTCCTTATGAGCAACAGCTCCTGAGCAAAAGGTTCCCTATCCTGTAAACACAAAAATGTGAGACACAGCTGGGAAGTTTGCCTAGAGGCAAGGTTTCAGGTGAGTAAAAGGAGCAGCCAAAGTTTGAGGAAGAGAATTCAGGAAGACCTATCAGTACCTTTGCCCAGAAAAGAGAAATGGAGAGATAAAAAAAAAAAAAAAAAAGAAAGAAAGGGAAAGAAAAAAAAAATGGGGGGAGAAAAGGAAAAAGAACGTAATTTACTGCCTAACTTCTAAAACTGTGGTGCAATATTTCAGGCTGAACACGTATGTGTACATATTATATATAACATGGTGGTTATTAGAGACGCCAGAGACAGCACAGTGCAAGGTTTTTCTTCTCTCTGTCTCTAAAACATTTTCCCAGGTTAAGTACAATTCCCATGGCCATCATAATGGTTCATCTGGCTCTCAGGCTGGGTAGTGGTACTGTGCGTTGTGTTTGGCTGTGAATACCCCTGCACCCAATGATTTCCTTTTCCATGACATTTCTGAGAAACAAATACTGGACCTGATTCACGTCCAGCCACAAATATGAATCAAAACCCAACACAGAATTGGATACACGCTGGAAATTTGATAACTTGTGAATACGAATTTACTCCTGTAGCTGCTGAGCTGCTAGTGGAAATCTGGAGCATGCTTGGAATTGCAATTTTTGCTGTCCAAAAACGTGCATAGCTTGTTCCCTATAATCATGTTTCTGATGAAGTCAAAGGCAGAAATCCCACTGAAAGGGCTGGGGAGGAAGGACTTTGTTTTAAAGACGTACACTTTATGGAAGCTTTCCTACTTGCTGTCCTTCCAGTGTAAAATATGAGTCAGTCTAATCCCTTTCTTCTTCTGTGTATTAATAGAGACTTGAAAAAAAGAAGTTATAATTTTTATAAATTGGAATGTAGTGGCCCCTGTTTTGTAACACTTGCCAAAGCGTACGGGGTCAAACCCAAACAGTCCCCCATCCTGGCCAGTTACATGTCTTGTTTAAACAATAAATTAGTGTCAAAGTTTCCAGTAATTAATTTCTTTACCAATTTACATATTTCATTCCTTTTTTTTTTTTTTTTTTTTTTTTTTTTTTTTGTGCTTTCATGTTTTGAAACTGTAACTCACTAACATCTATTTAAAGCAACCTCCCGTACCCGGTGATTGATGTTAGATACAACAATTACAATGCCAGTACCAGGGATAATTCTTTGCAGATGTTGTCAAATTACAGGTTAAATGAGGAAAAAAGTTCTTTTCTTCCGGCCACCCACTCTAGCTCCCTTGAAATAGGTGCACATACTGTATATCCTGTGCTGTAGGTGCAGTAATTCCCTGCCCAGTCACTCATCTGGTTTAAATGACTTCCATTTGCCATTTCAAAGGATGACAGAACACTGTGTTCAGATTGTTTTGCAGGTACCAAAAACGCAGTAACTCTGCTTTGTGTTTTAGCTGGCAGAGAGAAGTGAGCTCGATCTGGCAAGGCTGTGCTGGTTTTCCCCTTAATATAAATAACATTTGCCATTGTGGAGAAAAAAAAGAAGAGAATTGGAGGTGGGGGGGTAGAGAGAATGGAGAAAAAAAGAAGAGAAAAAAAAAGCGAGGTTAGATTATTTTAACCCTTCATAAACCTTTGCACTCTTTGAGATAAAACAGGATCCTTGTCTTCATGTTATAATCATAACAGTGTGTGCTTGGTGTTGACAGCAGAAAGATTGAGCATAGGTCCTGCAGTCTGGGGAGAGGTGATGAAACTTCTCCATTACCCATCCCTCGTAGCAGGAGAGCCAGGCAGGGTGACATTCCCCGAACACAGGAGAGGGAAGGGAATGAGCCATGAACAGAATGTGGAAAAAATCAAGAACAAGCTGAAGAACTGGCTCTGCCTGCCCTTGTGTGAGCCGGGATCGTGCTGTGCTCGGGGGGGAGCAGAGTGTGCTGCTCCTGGGCTCAGCCAGCAAACCTGGCACAGCCCACAGCCATGGCCAGGAGTGGGACAGCCATGGGTGTGTGACACCAAGGGGAGCTTGGCCACCTGGCACCAGTCCTGGGCACATTTGCTCCCTGGTGCCTGGGATGGCAGGGGCAGGTTTTGGTAGCAGGAGGGCTATGGTGGTGGCTTCTGGGGGGAGTTCCTGCAAGTGGAAGCTGAGGCAGATTTGCTGGCAGGACCTGGGACCCCACTTAGGACCCACAGTGGGGCAATTCCTCAAGAACTGACCCCATGGAAGGAATTCACAGTGGGGCAGTTCCTAAAGAACTGATCCCATGGGAGGGACTCACAGTGGGGCAGTTCCTAAAGAACTGATCCCATGGGAGGGACTCACATTGGAGCAGTTCCTAAAGAACTGATCCCATGGAAGGGACTCACAGTGGAGCAGTTCCTAAAGAACTGATCCCATGGAAGGTTCTCACACTGGAGCAGTTCCTGAAAAACCGACCCTATGGAAGGGACTCACATTGAGCAGTTCCTGAAGAACTGATCCCATGGAAAAGACCAACACTAGACCAGTTCCTAAAGGACTGACCCAATGGAAGGGACTCACATTGAGCAGTTCCTGAAGAACTGACCCCATGGAAAGGACCAACACTAGACCAGTTCCTAAAGGACTGACCCAAAGGAAAGGACTCACATTGAACATTTCGTAAAGAACTGCTCCATGGAAGGTACTAACACTGGAGCACTTCCAAAAGGACTGACCCCATGGAAGGTACTCACATTGAGCAGTTCCTAAAAAACTGCCCCTATGGAAGGGACTCATACTGGAGCTGTTCCTGAAGAACTGACCCTATGGAAGGGACCCACACTGGAGCAGTTCCCAAAGAACTGACCCCATGGAAGGGACTCACAGTGGGGCAATTCCTGAAGAACTGACCCCATGGAACGTACTCATGTTGGAGCAGTTCCATGGAAGGGACTCACATTGAGCAGTCCCTGAAAAACTGACCCCATGGAAAGGACCAACACTGCAGCAGCCTCTTCCTAAAGGACTGACCCCATGGAAGGGACCCAGATTGGAGCAGCTCATGCAGAACTGTA
This sequence comes from Zonotrichia albicollis, assembly GCF_047830755.1. NCBI lineage: Eukaryota > Metazoa > Chordata > Aves > Passeriformes > Passerellidae > Zonotrichia > Zonotrichia albicollis. Next base: position 3,358,549 of record NC_133828.1, on the reverse strand, counting down.
GCCCAAGGAAAGGACTTGGAGAAATTAATGGAGGGCTGTCTCCTGTGGAGAGAAGCCCAGCGTGGAGCAGTGGATGAGTGTGGAGACCAGCCCCTGAGGAGGAAGGAGCAGCAGAAACATCCAAGCACTGACCACAGCCCCCATTCCCTGTCCCCCTGCACCAAGTGGAGGAGGGAGAGAAAACTGGGAGTGAAGTTAAGCCCAAGAAGTGGGAGGTGTTGGGGGGGGAGGCATTTTTAGACTTAGTTTTGTTTCTCATTATCCTTCTCCAGTTTGATTGGTGATAAATTGACTGATTCCCCCAAGATGAGCCTATTTTGCCCATGACTGTTACTGTGAGGGATCTCTCCCTGTCCTTACCTTACCCCATGAACTTTTTGTTGTGCTTTCTCTGCCTTGCCCAGCTGAGAAACTGAGCAGGTTTGGTGGGCACCCAGTATCCCACCATGGCCAACCCACCCCACCTGGGAAGTTCCTCAGTTCCCTGACAAAAGGATGAGATTACATGAAAGGAGAATCACTAAAAATCCCGCAGTGGGAGCCAGCGCAGGATGGGCCAAAGCATCTCCATGGCACAGGCACACCCCTTTGTCTCCCAGCAGACTCTGGAGCTGTCTCTGCATCCCCAGTGCCAGGTTCCTGCAGGCTTGCCATGCCTGAGCCCTAAGGCTTTGAATGGGATTTCCATTTTTAATTCTTTCCCTACATATGTCAGGCTCGTTCTCGCAGTGTACAGGAATGAATCCTGGCCTGCAGAAGGAAAACAGGAATAATTTACAAACAGAACCAGAGGACAGAAAACCAGGCTCTCACACTTCACACTTTTGGCCAGGGATTTGGATTTTTGTGTGGCCTTTTCCTCACTGCATCTTCCTTCCATGTGGGATCTACAACAGCAAATAGAATAAACCTGACAGGTAGGACAGACAGGCACAAAACACCTGTGGTAACCAGATATTGCTGTGGCCAAAAAGATCAGGGATGGGTGGAAATATATTGCCAGTTATTTGGGTGATGGTGGACCTCCCCACTGCCAATTTGTAATATCATCTGTTTCATAATAAAACCTCCTCTGAGGCCTCTGCACAACTGTGTGCGAGGTAACTGTTGCATGCTATTCCCTAAATAATTATGTTCTCTAAATATTCACTAAATACTGCCTTTCTTTACTTTAAATCAGGGCTCTTTCTCCTCCTGGCTATGCCAACATGCATCCTGAGGTATCACCACCCCAGCCAGTTTATTTTTAACCTCCCAAGTTTAATAATTTTCTGAAGTGAGCTGCAGGGTGGTTTGTGAGTACTGAAGGCAGGAGCATGTGATTTGTGTGCTGAGCCTCAGTGTCTTGGCTTTCCAGAGGAAAGCACAGCTTGCTGATGAAGTTTGTGGTTTTCCTGTTTGTTGTCTGAAAAAAGGGGGAAAAAAAAGTGTGTGGAGGTGGGGTGCCAGTGGGCAGAGCAGTGTCAAAAAGGGAAAAAAATTAAAGACCTAAAGATTTCTTTCCAAAGAATTAAGATGCTCGAGCCCCATTTGCTTGAGGGGTTGAAGAGGCTGCAGTGTCCTAAATGGAATAGAATCAGAGATGCTGCTTTTTGAAGCACAGCCTCACGGTTTAAACAGCATTTGACCCAAAGTGCAATGGTCATGGGTGCTGCAAATGTGGCTGCAGCTGCTGGAAACTGAAGGGTTTTGGTCTGCCCCAAAGTGAAGCCAAAGAGCCTTTGCATGTAAAAGAATGTTTAAAGCTCTCCAGCAGCTTCTGCCCAGCCAAACAGGCAGTTTCTGTAAAAGGATCAAGAGCTTCCTGCCAGCCTCCCTCCCTCTGTTTTCTTTTATTATACACTTTTGCCACATTAAGTGATTTTAAGACCAAAGGGCTTGCTTTCCTGGTAAAAGAGGGTTGTGAAACAGGAGGGGTGTCTAATCTGTGACTTTCCGGGGTGTAGGATGTGTAAGGCTTGGTTAAGGATTTGGTAACGGGGTGGATATTCCCTTCTGTGAACAGATTTACCCAAACCAGTCATTATTTACTGAACTCTTTTAAAAAATGTAATAATTAACATGTTTCTGATTTTACTCCTGGTGTAAATTAAACACAACAGTTCAAAAACGTTACTGTGAGCACATTTAAAGAATCAGCAAACAGCAGTGGCATCAATATTTCATGGACAACTTGAAATTTTGCTCCTACACCCTGGCAGCTTCCAAACCAGCTTCCTGCCACTGCTTTTGCCAGGGAGACTCACTGGTCCACAAAAAGGAAGAACAAAACGGCCACAAGTTTATCAGAAAATAAAGACAAATTCCTGCTTTTGCCAGGGAGACTCACTGTCCACAAAAAGGAAGAGTAAAATGGCCACAAGTTTATCCGAAAATAAAGACCCCCTCAGCTGATAGAGCAAATTAATTCCTTTGAGGTTAATGTTGATGCTATATCCTAAGCCTACAACCAGGTGGATTCCTGCACTCAGCTCTGTCTGTACATTCAGTTTTATATTTGTACAAAGGATGCATTCCATAAAAGTTTTGTTTGCAATTTCCCAGTATTGATTTCCATTGCAATGATTTCAAAGCCCTGACTGTGTTTAACAAAAATACTTTTTCCATGGGGTTACAACTGAGAAACCAACACTGTCGTATTACCAACATAACCATGTACCAAATCCTTGTTTGGATAAAGTCATTTATTTTTTGAATTTATGGCCGAATTTATATTGCTATTAACTAATAGATATCAATAGTTAAAGAGATTTTATAGCATTCTGACGTTCAGTATGTTATTCAGGTTTAAAAGGCTCTGGGAAATGAATGAACTATCTGAGCTGAACAACTTTCCAGTTGTAAAAATGCTTCTGGAGGTACAGAGAACTCAGATCTAATACTTAGTCTTGCTTGTTTAAGCACATGCTCAAATGTGGACGGGTTTTTCATCTTTTAATCCTGACAGAACAATGCAGCCTCCTCAGAGCCAGTGCTAAATGAAAAAGTGACAGACATATCTTATTAGGGAAGATAATTTAAGTAATACTTATTTTTAATGCTTCACTTAAGCAATACTATTTTATGTCTTCAAATACATACAGAACCCTTCCCTTCCCGTTGTTGATTTATCTCCCAGCTTGCACAGCACAGATTCTTATAAAAATAAGATTTTGAGATGATTTAAGTCCCCAACATGCTGTAAGAGCTCTATTATATATCCCCCAAACACAGTGTGATGGATCCTATTTTCATGCTATGCTTCCTCCTTCACAAGCACAATTTCCATTTGCCAGATAGCAACCCAGATAAAAGCTCTAAAACAAAACTAAACTTACACACAGAACTCTTTGAAAAGGATAATTAATCTTATTAAATACTCGGGAACCTGGAGAATAATCTGTGAGTGATACAAATAATAGAAAATTTCCTAAATAACTTTTGCTCCTGGTAAGCTTCCAAGCAAGTAATTCACAAAATATGACTTTCTTCATTGGAGAGGTTATAAAAATTTGTTTGTTGGAGGTAGGGAAGGAAATGTAATTAAAGGCTAAATTCAGGCTCACATTTCATTTTAACTAAAAGAATATGTGTGATTTGGATATAAGTCACCTAGGCACTTCCTTTTTTTTTTTTTTTTTGTTAGATTTTTTAAAGCAGTGCACATTGTCAGCAAATGAGATTATCCAATAGCAGAAGTACATCTGGCTGAGCTGACTGTGCCAGGTAACCTTAAATAGAAACTCTGCTGCACTTAACTCTGTTGCAACACTGGGCTTTGCTGGTAATACTTATCAAAAGTTCCCCTTTGTAGCATTTCTATAAAAAATAAAAAGGGAAGAGGTGAAATGAAAACATAAAACTTGTTGGGGTTTTCTGTATTTATAAAAAAGAAAAAAAAATCCCTCTGCAGTTGGAAATGCTTACAAAGGCATATATAAAATCCAGCAACTCCAGTTATTTTTAACTGCATATGGTCTGCATAAAATGAATCTATAGATCAGGGAAGCAATAATGAAGGCAAGTTAAAGCCCTTAACAATTTAAGTATTTTTGCTGGGTCTTGAATTTACAATGTCTTCAGGTAATGCTTCAACATCCAAAGCACAAGCAAAACAAATTTCGCCATCATTGGTCTTAAAAAAAATATTAATTTGTCCCCTTGGCAATTATTTTAATTACAATAGTGAGATCCTCATCTCAAATACATTGCACACATGACCTTCCATCAGTTGTGACTTTTATCCTGACAGAAGCTGGTTTTCTGTGAGACATATTGTGGGGATTTGCACTGTCTGCTACGTTTTAGATCAAAATCAAGTTCTGGATCCTCAGTTCCTCACAAGTCACTTCTAAACTGAGACAAAGCTTTCGTTTCTGGGGCTGAGCACTCAACTTAAAAAACCCATTTCTCCCCAAAGGCAAATGCTATATGAAAATAAATTAGAACCCAAATGTTGCTGGTCAGCTATCCTGAATATATAAATAGGCAGTTTCATGTGGAGAGAAGTGACCTGAAACTTTGGGTTTAATCTTTGACAAGTCTTGAAAATGCCCTTCTTTTTGTCCTTTCTCAAGTAAATTTCAACTTCGTTCTGTCTTCATTATACCAGCAAAGTTATGCATGAAACAAGCTACTGTACAATATGAATAAAAATGGCAGAATCTCACCCAAAGTGAATTACCACAGGGGAAATAGGACTTGGAAAAGACTGCACCAAGAAAGCATGTTTGAACAGATGTGCCATTACATGCCCATAATTCATTTGCAAACTAAACCATTTCTCCACACTTTTAAAGTCAATTGTGCATTTTGAACTGTTATATCAACTATACATTTGAATTTTCAACTTGAAACAAATGCACAAGTGTCAGAGAGAGCCACCTATGCAGGAATCTCCTTTTGCAAGATTCCCTTTGGGATATAAAATTCATACTCTTTGAACACAGAATTCTTTTTTTTGGATGTAATGTTGTGAGGTTAAATCCTCCAAACAGTTCCCTGTGTTGATGCATCCTGGATGTTTTTAACCTTACATACTTTAACCTAAAGCTTGATGGGAATTGTGTAAACTCAAACTATGGCTCTTTACTCATTTTCCCAGTTATTTCCCCCCTACCCCGGAATATTCCCTATTCTCTGATCCCTAAGTGAAAAACTAAAAATATGTTTGTGCAGAAATATCAGTGATAACGACCTTGGCTTGTGCTTTGGCCTATCACATCCCATGGGTGGGGAAGAGCTCCAGTGAAGGTGAGCTGAAGGGCAGATGTGCTTTCTGAAAGGGCTCAGGAAGTTTTCCTAGAGCCACACAGAAACAGTGAACCCACCCTCAAAGCACAGAAAACTGATGAGATTCTGGTCAGCTAAAAGCTTATAAATAAATGTGTGGTGCAGCTTCTTTCTGGTGCTAAAACAGGTGCCTTGGTGGGGTGTGGTGGTGGGAAGGTAAGTGCACAAATCCTTGAGGAGCCAGGTGTGACTGTTCTCTGGGAATTATGCACAGAGCATTCCAGGTGTGGAGGCTCACAGAAATCATGGAATCACACAGTGGTTTAGGTTGGAAAAACTCTCTAAGATCAACTCCAACCATTCCCCTGCACTGAAAATGCCTCCACTGCCCCATGTCCCCAAGTGCCACATCCATGTGGCTTTAAAATCCCTCCAGGGATGGGGAATCCAGCACTGCCCTGGGCAGCTGTGATCCCACAGCCTGGAATTTGATGTCACATGGACTCAGAGCTGAATTTGGTTTTCATCTGGAGACAGGAAACATGGATAAATGCCTATAAAATATTCCTGCCTTAACAGAGAGAGTTCAGACTTTTCCATGGGTGACAGTGACTGACAACAACACTGTAACTCATGAGTCAGAGAAGGAAAGAAAAAAATTGACCACAGAAACTGGCATACAGCTATTTTTATATGAAAGAAAGGCACTGCCCCCCTACTGGCTGTGCAGAGGAGGAGTAGGAAGGATCTCAGCCCCCAGTGTCTGGTCCTAAGGACTCCCACCCAGTTAACTGGGGGCATTTCAGGTTTGTGTACCTCAGAGGGGGCTCTGAGTCACCCTGGTGCTGCATCTGTGTCTGATCCCCTCCTGCTCGCAGGGGATCATGAAATCAGAGCCATCAGGTAGGATAACGAGGGGGAGGAAGGAGCTGAGTCACAGCAGAGCTGATCAAACCCACCAGCTGCTGCATCTGGGGGAAACACGGCCAGATAAAGGGAAGGAATCTGAACTCCTCGCCTTCCCACCTCCCATAACCCCACAGAGACCCTCTGGACTAACACAGCAGCCAGAAAAAGGACAAGAACTGAAATCCTGATGGTCCCTGCGCTCTCCTGGGGTGACTTCAGCTCATCAACCTCTTTGTTCCACAGGAGCTTCCAAGAGCAGCAATCTGCACAAGGAGCTGTGGTGACAACCTTGGGGACCCAGGAAACATTCCCAGATATCCCCCATATCCCAGATACACCCCAGGTATCCCTAATATGTAACACCACACCTGACAACCCTTCAAACCATCCAGTCCCATGGGCAGAGCTTCAGGCAGTCAAACTCAGCTTCTGGGGTTTTCTACTTCCAGAGCTGAGCAGGGTGATACATACAACCTGTGTGACCTCACCTATCAATTTGGGAATTGTCAGTCTCCAGGTAGATTGTTCTTCCCCCCCGGAATTATCTGCTGACCTTCCTTGCCCTCTTTCCTCTACCCCTTGCCTATGAAAAACCAAAAAACAGAGAAGTTCCTGGGTTTTTCCACCTTATTTACACTCAAAGATTCCATATCTTTTTTTACAGTGAACAGGACACACCATGCTTAAAGATTATTTTAAAATAAATCTTCCTTTAAAAATCAAAAAATTATTCCCACAGGAATCCAGATGACTGCACAGATTTTTGATCCAGCTTTGTTAAACAACCAACTAACCAAAGACTTGAACCAGAATTGGAAAAATATATTTTTCCTCTCAGAGTTCTGAAAAACCCTGGTTTGGGTGTTTTGCCATGGGTTTTGACTTTCAGTTGCTTCTGTGTCCACATGTGCAAGTGAAGTGCTGAGTCACAAGGAAGTTTTTCCAGTCGAGTTCTGTGCCTGTGTGAAGCTCACAGCTCTAAAATCATCACGGAAAACATCTGCATGTTTGGGTGCTTCTCTGAGCTCAGCCTGGCACTCAGGTTTTTGGAGAAGCTCCCGGGATGAAGTTCAGCAGCATTTACATGATCTGACCCCACCTGCCCCAAGGTGCAGCTCCTGATGCCAGGATCAGGATGGGGAGGTCCCTGAGTGCCGGCTGATCCCATTTCACAGCCCTGGGCAAGGAGACAGCTGAGTGTAAGCAAACCAAATCCTCCAACTACAAATATCCTTGCTTCTCCTGTTTCTTTTTTCCCAAAATCTTATCATGTGAGTGCAGCATAGTTTCTTGGTTCAATAAGAATAATAATGGCTCAGGATGCAGGAAAATGACTCACATGGAGCCAGTCCAGCTCTCCTAGCTGGTTCTAGTCAGGTCACCATGAACAGATGACCCTTATCTTACTTTAAGACTGTGAATAAAAATCTCTCCCCTCTACACCTCGGCCAATTCTTCTTACATTATGCAAAGTATCTCCCTCCCCACTCTCACATTTCCGAGCTCTTCAAGTCTGCATCACCTTCCCTGAAAAAATTCCCCACACATTCATCCCTCCTGAGTTAACCTCTGAGTAAATCCTCTCCTGTGCTCTGTAATTTCCCCTTCCTTGTACCTTTTCCTCCTCTCTTTGTCCTGTCTGAATTTTGGTTTTATGGCTCTCCTAGCTCAGGGCCAATGCTGCCATATGCTTTGCTTTCTCATGTGTTGTTGCACATGACCTACATCCCACCCAAGCCAAAATTGCTTTAAAACCCTCGATGGATTTGTACCTCGGACCCTTGAGAGATTTCAGCTGTATCTGAAACCAAAGCAGAAAATAGATCCTTTCTTAATTTTTTTTTTTTTTTATATCACGTTTATAATGTAAACCACAGCAACACTTCCTAAACCAGGAATGCTAAACTGCTCTTGCTTCCCTGACTAGACAGTTCATAAAGGTTTGGATTCAAAACTGCAATTTTTCTTCACTTTTCCCAGTAATAAAAAGAACAGATCAAATAGTAAATCCCATGTTAGTGACCTTTCTATTCCCTTGATAGTGCCTTTGTGGAGGCCCTGGCCGATATTATGATGAAAGCAGTAACTGAAAAACAAGACATGAAAGGAAAAATAATATTTTGTATTGTTATGTGAAAGAGAAGCCATTACAGGTCTGGCTGCAGAGCAAGAGCCAGCCCAGCTTAGCTTGAAAAAGATGTTCTCGTAACAGGGGAATAGTTTTTGTTTCACATTTCTGCCTTTTTTTTTCTCTCAGAGACTGAGCAAAACAAGGAGCCTGCAGAAGAACAATTAACCTGCGTTCCACTTGAGCAAACTAAGATTAAGAAACAAAGTGGCAAAAAAGCATTGGTGAACTCCAGAAAGGATTACAAAAGCTTAGGGACGATCAGCCTGAACATCCAACCGTCCCCCAACAGCCACAAACTCAGAAAGTCCCTAAAACACAACTTAGCCAAAGCCAGGAAGGCATACCAGGCCTATTCTTACACATCTTCCCAAACTGGCCACTGCTGGAGACAGCCTCCTGGGCTAGAGGGAATTTTGGTTTGGCCCAGAGCAGCCTTTCCTATGTTAGCACTGAGGGTCACTGGCTAATCTTTAATAAAAGCAGCCTGGCAACAGCAGGGTTAAACCCACACAGAGCCCCTCACTCCAGTGCTGTAACCTCTGGCCTGCACCCTCTGCCACAGTTCTGCAAATCTGCCTCAAAAAGTGATTGCTGCAACACAGCCCTGTGGAAAAGGAGGTGAAAGGAGGGTCACACCTTGCAGTAATGAAGGTTGGGAAAGGCCTCTGAGATTGTGAGGCCTGATTGCACCTGAGGGAGACAGCAGGAAAGATGGAGAGGGACATTTCGGAAGAGCCTGGAGTGACAGGACAAGGGGGAATGGCTTCATGCTGCCAGAGAGCAGGGTTGTGTTAAAGACAGGGAAAAATCCTGTACTGTGAGGGTGGGCAGGCCCAGAGAAGCTGTGGCTGCCCCTGAATCCCTGGAATTCTCCAAGGCCATGTTGGACAGAGCATGGAGCAACCCAGGATAGTCAAACCTGTTCCTGCAGTGACAGGGGGGTGGAATGAGATGAACTTTAAGGTTCTTTCCAAGCCAAATCATTCTATGGTTTTATGACCATCGAGTCAAACCCAGTCTCCCTTCCTTGCTTTGTAGCTTTTAGGGTTCAAACGGGGCCGAGCTTGGCAAAACTTGATCAGAGCATGGTCATTCACAATTGAAATGGTTCCCAGCTCACTGTTTTCACTGCCAAGGCTGTTTTCTGAATCCAACACCCTCCGTGCTCCCCTCTCTCTGCTCTGGAGGCATCTTTGTTTGGAGCCAGCCCACGATGCCGGTGCACACACAAAAGCACTCGAGCAAAGAGCGAGCTGCCTTCCTGTAATTACCATCCATCCCTCTACCTGTGGGTAGGGATGGGAATAAACCAGCTCCCCCCCACCCTTTTTCTCTGCAGAACCTCCAATTTTCTGCTGCTCCAAATTGCGGGTAGCAGCCGATCGAGTTGCAGCTACAGCAGTGTGAAACTGCGGTTGCATCACCACCAGCTTGCAGACACTGTTACAAAACTGAGGCAAGACGAGGCTCTGGGAGGTTCATAAATGTTTCAACATAACCTGAAGAGAGTTACGAGGAAGCTGGGTCTAAATCTGGAGGTTTCTGGATTTGACTACGTACAGCTTGAAAGTCAGTCTTGTCAAGCCTGAACATAGAAAAACCTTGTCAGCCTTTAGTTGATATGCACTGGAGGTTTTGTATTGAAGATCCTCGCTGTATTTTTAGGTTCATTCAGTTAGAATCAAAAGACAGCTTAGGGGAGACAAGACTGCATATACAGAGTACAAAAACAGTGCAAAAAATAAAAGAAAAAAAAAAGAAAAAGGAATAAAATACACTCGCACGAAGCCCCTGTGAGCACAAACTGCAAGCTATGGTTTGCTGAGTTTAAATCCAACTGTAGCTACTAGTTATCTGCTGTTCTGATAAATATTCATGTATCATATGTTCATATCTGACTGCAGGAAAAGAAAAAGGATTCAGAGAGCTTTGTCTGCCCTGTGAGCTTTTTATCTGCGCTTTAGTAACCTTCTTATACATTAGTAAATAAGAACGTTTCTCTGCTCAGACTTTAACACTTTTATTATCCTTGCAGATTCAGCAAACCTTTGTTCTAAAATGCTTTGTGCCCATTAGGGCTTTTGATTATAGATTACACCACCATTTGATTTTTTTTTTCCCTCTCTCTCATGGGCAACATATTCCTCTTTCATTGAGCAATATTCAGAAACTTGGAAATCTAACCTGTGTTTTAGTCTCAGGACAGGCACATTCTTATGGTAAAAACCTCCCCAATTGAACTTGGGATGCATTCAACTCTTGTATGGTTGATACTTGGCCAGGTTAATTATGCAATCACCCCAAGTAGAAGAGGACAGCAGGATACACGAGCATTTTTCAAAGACTTGTTTTCAGCACAGAGACAGTTTTCTGGAATCAAATAAAGAAAATGGAGACTGTCTGTGATTTACAGCGAACTGGCACGCTGGAAATGCAAGGATTTAAAAGATCAACAGGGCCAAATTTGCAGTCATTGAGGGAATGATTACAGCATGTGGCTACACATCCAAGTTTAATCAAGCCACCTTGGGTACCAGCAGCAGAGGGGCTGTGGCAGCAGTGCCCTCAGTCTCTGGGGACCCTGGGGGCTTCTCAGGAGCTGGCCCGACCCCAAATCTGTGCTGATGGGGCTCCACGGACCTTGGCACACCTGGAGGATGAACTTGGTGGGGTTTGCACATCCTGAGAATGGAGAGGAGATCAGGCTTCCTGCAGCATCCATTGGGGACATGTGGGGACAACGGGGGTCCTGCCTCGGCACCCCGTGTGTGTCGCTGCAGACAGGGGAGCAGCCCTCAGCATCTGAAAATCACAAACCAGGATGCAGAACTGGCTTTAAAACCCAAAAACTGTCTTGGGTTTCATTGTTCGGCTCTAACGGGGTTCGTGATTTTAAGCTTTTTCTTAGGAAACACATGGGCTGGAAAAATACTTTATAAAGGGCTGCACGTTCAGATTAACAACCTTACTGCAGCCACTGGGGCTCCAAGGACAATAGCAAATATCACAAGATTTGTGCTAAAATTGCAGAAGTTGCCAATGCTTAAAAAAATAATTCTAATTTGGCCTAAAATGTGAACTATTTATTAGCTAAATCCTATGCTGTCAAGCTTGCTGGTGATCCTGGATGCCTCTAAACAAACCAAAAACACCTCCAGAAAAAACCTGATTTCTCAGAGGGCGTGTGCTCTGACACAGTGTTATAACAATTTAGGCCAAAACAATTATGAAAAGAATGCAATGATCCTGACTTAACATTAGCCAAAAGGCTTGGAATTTTCTTTTCTTTTTTTTTTTTATGAACTCCATAATGTCTTCAGTGATCATCACAAGGAGAAAAAAAAAAAAAGACTGAAACAACCAAGAAACCCACGGTAAGAATGAGCAGTAAAATACAGAAAAAATCAATTTGTATTTTAACATTTCCCATGGCCCTTGTACATGCAAAGCTCCATTCCTGCACCGTCTCTGCTGGTCAGAAGATAAAGCCATCCTTGTCATCTTCTGCTAATACTAAGAAAGGCAGCAAGAAATGAAAAATCAAGTCCCTGTCATATTCCATTGAGCACGCTGGCTAGATACGGATGTCTCGCCCCCATTTACAATCTGAACCAAAAGATTTGGAGCCAAGAAAGCAGCTGGCACAATAAAAACAGTAAAAGCTCTAGCTGGCACCTCATGCTGACAATGACTAGCCAAATCTCCATGGGGAAAAATGCCAATATAGATTTCTGTGACAAAAACAACAAAATAGATTTTTGTCAATGTACATAGATTTGACAGGAAGTCAGACAAATCTATCAATAATGAGTGACATATATCTGCAATATTCCCAAACAAAATGGTACATTTGAAGACAAACTGAGAAAATAACTAATTGTGTTACGCGTGACACAGATTCATCTGGACTTTTTGATCACAACATTGTAATTCATTAATGCAGGTTAATTCCCAGTTTTCCTGGGAAGAACTGACCAGATACACAGACATATTTCTAAGTGCTTTCTCAAACATCCCTCAAAACACTAATGTGTCAGTGAGGGACAAATTAGTTCTGAGGATCCTGCAGTTGAAAATCAAGCCTTTACGAGATGGAAACCTGAATTTCCTCCTCTGGAACAAACTTTTAAACCATTATCTTTAGTTCCACACTTGAAAATAATATACAATATACAAGTGGATGATGGAGAGTTGCTACATAGGATTTTTCCTGAGAGATAGCACCTTGAACTGTGCAAACAAACGTATTGCCACTGTTCTTCTGTCACCAAAAAAAGCTTTCAAGGAATTACAATTTCACTGCCAGGTGCTTTCTGTGCTGCATCCACATGGAGACCATGAGAACCAAGCATCCAAGCTCTTGGGAAGACCTTAGTCCTGTTAAAACGTCAGCTGAGGAAGGGAGGAAATGACTATTTAAGAAACTTCATAGTAGAAAAAATGAATTTAACTAAATTTGTGTATTGAAAACCAAGCCTCTTATCACACACAGCACCTTGGTGAGTACATGGGGATGAATTATTTATCCAAGATCTCCAGGTGCACACAAGTTTTACCCAACCTTTGGGACAGGCTCTGACAGAGCTGGGATGATGCAATTGGGTTCAGAAGCCACAGGGAATTGCCTAAAGTGTGTGTCTAGCAAGACAGCTCTGCAAACAGATGGCAAGACCCAGATAGAAAATGCTTTTTAAGTGAAAAGTCAGAAACTCATGAAAAAAAATGTCTTGCTCATAACAAATTCTATAGAGCCTTCAAAAACATCTGAGGTAGTTGTTATACATAAATGGAGGCGCTGAGCCAAAGGCAGCTTGACTCAGGGGGAAGTGTCTCCAACACAGTGCTCTGATTCACCAGGAAGGGAGCACTGCCCTGGATTCCAGCAGAAATTGTGACAATGGGAAAGCTGTGAGAGCCACTCTGTCTCCATCCAAACCCTGGAGATGTGGGAAGTCCCTTTACAAGGAGAGGGAGATGGAGCACAGCCCCTGCCATCCCTGTATCCCAGAAACTCCCAGGTCAACAACTCAGCCTTGGACAGGGAACCTCAGAGGGCGTCTCTGATATCTGCAGCTCTTCTGCAATACTTTACTAATACAGAACACTCCTTTTAGACTCATGTGTCAGGAATTTTGAGGGAATTTTGAATAAGTTAAAGACAGGACATCTGAGATTTTTAGATGATGTGATTCATTTTTCTTATCTTTACATGGGCAGGAAGGGTGAGTTGGGCTCACATCTTCACCACATGGCTCAGAAGTTCTGCAAGACCTCCAAATACAAGACCTTTTAGGGATTTATTGACCAATAAAGCACTGCCAACAGCGATATTATCTTTTTGGCCCAATCCTTAAATATTTCATCTTATGGACTCATGTGTACACTTTCTTAGCCAATCATGTCATGACACACAAACCTACTGTACTTCATTCCTAACTTCTTTACCTTCATAACTACTTTTATTTTTTCTATATCTTAAACTGTAAAACTCTAAACTTTTCTCTTCTTAACGTGTCTCTGCTTTAAACTATAAATCCACATTCTCACTTCTAGCACCTGAGTTTGGGAGCCTTTTCCAAGGTCTCTGATCAAATCCTATGTTTTATTCTAAGCTTTGGCTTACAGGCTCAAAGTCCTGAGAATTCCCTGCATTTCAGATTCCAACAGTCATGATATTCACAATCTGAACCTATTTTAAGGTAAATTTAAGGAGATACCCTAAGTAATACAACCAGGATGTGACAGCACCACGCAGCAAATATTCTGGGGGACATTAACACCCAATGGCTGAGTCATTTCCAGCCAATTCTGTGTTTTGATTTGAGCAAGCAAAGGGATTTGAAGAGATTTCCCTGGGCCCCAAGGGCCAGGCTGGTGGATGGGGGCAGAGGTGGGTGCTGTGAGCAGTGACCCCCAGACCAGCCCTGGATGGAGCCACAATTTTGCTTTGAGAGTGAACAGAAGCACAGACAGACCCAGCCCATGATGGCGTCTTCAAAATCTACACAGAATCTCTGCACAAACATTATGGTCAAGACCATTCCTTTCTCTAGGAATGTTACTCCCTTCGTTTTTTTTTACATTCTTATTTTTAGTAGCCTTATCAAAAAAAAAAAAAAAAAAAAAAAAAAAAAAAGGGAGAATCTGTAGTTTTGAATCCATTCAGTTTTGTAAGGGAATTTCCTCCTCAAAATGAAAAAACAGAAAAGAAGTAGGTAATGCTTTAATTTGTTATTAGGAGTAATTACTGTCTGGCCTCGAGGGGTTACTTGTACATTGGTTTTAACAAGAAACCCATTTAACATATATTTATCTTTGTAAATTGTCCTGAATGATCAGCAAATACCTAATCATCTGCAAAAAGCTGTTTAAAACACCCTTACCCTGATAACAGGAAATTACAACATATGAGACCAAAGAAGCTGAAGTGGTGGTTCAAACCATGATAGACATTTGCAAGGAGGCAAGAAATGGGTGTTTTCATATGTTTGCTTTGAATCTTTTCCTTTGCTGATGAACACATCAGGACAGACCCACTGTGATCCTGTCATGCTTGGGAAAGGCAAGATCCAGCATCTGGCGAGTCCTGAATCCTTGAGGAGAGCAAGGTCCATGTGCCAAACCAGTCAAGCAAAGCACAAACCCCTGGTGGGGATGTTGAGAGAAATCCTCAGACTTTGAGGCTCAGGAATGCTCAGGATGAGCAAAAACATAAAGAAAATTCCAATACCTGAAGAGTGAAGGGACCTACTCAACACTGTTTTTGTACTCCAAGAAATTGCAAATTGTATTTCTTATTTATTGAAGGCCCTGTGACATGGTTGAAAATAAAAACAGACTAAAGCTGGACCTCACAGCTTTGCTTTGACACATGAGAACAGACGTGCATGTCACATCATTCCTCTGCTCATGTGAGCAGACAGGGGATGGGAAAACACAATAATTTTCCTCTCTAGGGACTGCATAGCTCAGGGGATTGGTAATAGCACACAAGCCTTTCAGCCCTAAATCAATTACTCAGAATTGACTCAGGTTGTTAGTAACTGAGTCTGTTTGTTTGGCTACATAAAATACACAAAATTTAAACACATAAAATATTTTCACTCTCACAGTGAATGTTGGGCTTGGCTCAGTGCAGAGCACAGAGGTGGATGGACACCTTCCCACCTTTTCCTACTTTCAGTGTCCAATGAAACCAAAATCAAGAACCACACGTGGAAATGATCCTTGGAGTTTTCATAGAGCTACGAATTCTCTCACACTCTGGACAAAACACTCTCACAAGTTTCTTTACAACATCTCTAAAGTCAAACAAGCTCACACCCCATGTTCTGGACTACAAAAACCCTCAGATGAGCAGATTTAGGGGTAATGTCAAGAAAATTTTAACAAATCTGCTTCCAGTGCTCTGTGTTAATTAGGAAACAGAGGGGTTTTTCAGTAGAAAAAGTAAATATCATTTTACACAAAGCATACTTTCCCTCTCAAGAGATTCCATAACTCCATAACAATTCATATAAGCTTTATAAGGAGCCAATAAATACCCAAGTGCAGGTAGCATTCAAAATTTATCCAACAATAATCACCAGCTCCCTGATGCTGAGCTGACCATGGATACAGAACAGGAGGATGAAAGGGATGAATACTTGAAGGGGAAAATTCCCATGAGAGTTACCAACAAATAGCAGGCATTTCTTTATACATTATTTTTTTTTCTCCTCGCAGACCCAGAGAATGACCAGGAAGCATAAAGGCATGTGAAAATGTGTAAAACAAACACAGAAAGTTTTCAAAACTTTCAGAAACCTCAGAAAGGTTTATGTTTGGTTTGAGGAATGCAGGAAAAAAAAGAAAATACAGGAAAAAAAGAAAGAACAGTTCTGGGGTTTTTTTGTTATCTCAAGTGTTTCAACCGCCCTGATTAATCCACAGGAGTTTGCTCTGTGTGGACACTTGGTAGACAAGGGTTTTCATCCCATGAGTGGATCACAAACAAAAAACAGCAGACAAAATAACAAACAGAAAAAAATAACAAACAGAAAAAAATTATGTTTGTTCACAAACAAAAAATAACAAACAAAAAGTAAAAAAATAGCAAGAAAAAAACAAGACACACCTAATAACCAAAAAACCCTCCAAATGACAATATTTTATGCATATAAATCACATGGAACTGAAAATTGAGACCCTGTGGATTTATTCCATGCTCAAGACCCCAGATAGGAACCTGTTAAATATCTGTATTGCTCACAAAAATGCATGAGGAACCATAAGCTATATATATATATATATTTAGTTGAACAGATAAAAAGTATTTTTTATAGAAAGTCCAGACAGTTTCTAATTTTTTAAAGAGCTATAGATGCACAGGCACATGCAGCCAACGACAGCAGACTTTTTAGATAAAATTGATTTAATACTTGTAAAATCCTTGTCTTGCTTCCCTGTTTTCCAGGGCAGGTCTGCACAACGAGGGCAATACCAGGTCTGAATTAGCCAAGGAGCAAAACAGAAAAAAATTAGGGGAAAGTGGGTTTTAGGGGAAAGTTGGTGTCTGGGACCCAAAATCGGGTGATGAAACTTGAGTATGGAGTGGCAACACAGGTCAAGGTATCCTGGTGAGATACCTTGACCTCCAGGCAGGGATGCAGGTGAAAGATGGGGTGAAAGATGTTGGGCAGCAGGGACAGTCAGGGAATTTATGAACAGGAATTACAAGAACTGGCCAAAGTTTTAACAGCCTTTTCCACCCAACTCAAGCTTTTCCAGAGCCTTTCAAAGTGCTGCTTTAAAGGCTCAGCAGTGGTGCAGGGCCCCCCAAAAACCCTTTAGAGATTAGCACAGCTGGTGAGTCTGCAGCACACCCAGGTTAACTCTTGTATACCTCAAGAAATCAAAGAGGAGCTTGCAAAAATGCGGGGGGCTGTTAAAAATAGCAAGAATCTTCATTTTGGAGAGCTGCTAGGATGGCCAATCTTGTAATTTCCATAGTCAGGATTATCTGTGAGGCAGGGGCTGAGCAGGTTTTGAGAAGTCCAGAAAGTTTGGACACCACTCTCAGGCACAGAGCTGGGTTCTTGAGGTGTCTGTGCAGGGCCAGGAGCTGGACTTGGAAATCCCTGTGGGTCCAAACTAACTCAGGACATTCCCTGACTCTGATTCCCTGCTGAGGACCAACCTCACCAGCTCACAGCCACAATTCCAGGTCCATCCGGGTCTGCACCCAGCCCCTAAACCAGATCCTGCCCAGCTACAGTCACATGTGGCAATTATTTCACAGCAGTTCTGGTGAGGCTTGCTTTCACACCACAGGAATGACATTCCAAGCTTTTATTTATTTCTTTATTTGCCAGACCCTTAACGTTCTCCCTCTGCAGCTTTTTGGCACGTGGATTTACGGCACTGTCCAAAAGTCTAATGCTTTTCTTTGAATATACTTGTGGACGTTTCTGATCTCACTTTAATTGGGCATGCTTTAGGCTCACATAAAATATTAACATCTCAGCCAATGAAAGTCAGTGCCCAAAGCTCAGATGGTTCTGAAATTAATATAACCTTGTTTCTTGCTCACAGAAGCCACAAAAGATCAATTCCAGAAGACTTTTTTTTCCCAATATCTGATAGCTCATTTTATCTGGGCAAAACATGCCTGCTTCATGACCTTCTGGACATGCTGTGATGCACATCTATTGTTTGTGGAGTTGAAATAAGGACAGAGCAAAGCTTTTGATGCAAAGATTATTTGGGGAGAGTTTGATTATTCCTTCAGCTGACTTATTCTTAGGCGCTCGCACCTAACGATTTTTCCATCTCAGAAATCAACAAGTCTATTATTATTTTAAAAGTTAAATAATGTTGATATAACTCTTTGTTTATGTAGCTTGGTTTCCCTCAGAGCAAGAGCATTTAAACTTCAGCACTGTATGTGAGTGCAGGAGTGCCGCAGACATCTTTTCATTAAAAATCCTTTCTTAGGATTTTTCCCTTCTGAGAAGCTGAGAGGCTTCAGAAACAAAATGTAAACAATGGTTCTCTAGTGCTGTGGAATGCAACAGGTGCATCTGTGATTGGTCTCGTGTGGATGTTTGGAATTAATGAAAGGATTTTCATGAAAAGATGTCTGCGACGTTGACCCCTCCTGGGATTCCCACTGCCACCCCTCCAAATTTAGGAGCAGATTTAGGAACTCCCATTTAAAAACCTGCAGCTTCCTAAATGCTGGCATGTCCAGGATTAAAATCCAGCAGGATGAGCAAGTGATTGGAGAGCTGCAGGAGGAGCTTGGCCAGACCCCTGGGCAAAGAGCATTGGCTCCAACAGGGATGGCTCCAACACCAGAACCAGGAGTAGCCCATTGTAGTGAGGGATGTCAGGGCTGCACAAAGTTGTGCAATTAGTTTCTGCCTTAATTATACTAAATTTTGCCTTTCTGCAAAGACAAAAATGTCAGTGCATCATTTCTAAAGAGAAATGCTGAGGTACAATAAACCAGACAAAAATATCAGTGCATCATTTCTAAAGAGAAATACTGAAGTGCAATAAATCAGTTTGATATTGATACTGGATGGGGTTTGGGGCTACCTGGCCTTGTAGGAGGTGTTGGGATGAGTCTTGAAGGCACCTTCCAACCAAAACAATTCTAAGGCTCCGTGATTTTGGTTTTCATAATTTTTGGTTTTGATAATTTTGGTTTTCACTAAAATCAGCCATGCTTTTCTTAATTTTCAGCATTGGGATCAAACAGCCACTTGTAGATAATGTTGGTTTTTGCCATAACGTGCTCTGATTCAGAGCAGAATCCAACCATTTCCAAGAGTCCAAGCACTCCAAGAGTCAGAGGTAGTTTTGCCACATGACAAACATCATCAATTCCTAGAGCAACCACAACTGAAGGCAGAGCTTGAAGAGATTGGGAAATGCACTTTCCTGGATTTCAGGATAGGCTGGGAATTGTACTTCGTGCATTTCAAAATCTCCCAAAGTAAGAATGCACAATGTACTTAAAACCATCTCCATTGCTAACAGTATCACCATGTGGGTCTTCTTTGCTAACTGAGTAACAGAAATTAATTAACCTTTATATTTGCTTGAAATGCATTTTCTTACTTCCCCTCCGCTTTGATAGTTGTAGCTTTCAAAATAGAGACAGCCAAGTTCAGAAAACAAAGTATTCTAAGTAAAATAGCTTTTCTTTTTTTTGTTTGGGGTTTTGTTTGGGGTTTTTGGGGGTGTGGGGTAGTGGTAATTTCTTTGTAGGAAACAGGACTTTTCCTAAAAAGAAAGAAGTGGCTAAGGGGGGAAAAAAAAGAGATAATTTTTATCTGTAATAGGAATGAGAACTCGATAATATTTTTATTGTTATTTTTCATTTCCTCCATCTGAATCCACTCTGGGAATAACATTCAAAACACGAGACCATTAATCATGCTAACTTCTGTTAACTCCTGACACCTCTCTTGTCCTCCCATACCACAAAAACCCCTCAAAATAAACAAGAAATTAAGTTCTGACCCCTTGAGAGAGACCTCCCAGGGTCCTCTGGAGGGTTTGCCATGGTTATTCATTCCACAGAGAAAGTTCTGGGATGCCTTTCTGATGGCTCCAGCCTGTAACCCTGAGACAGATAAGCTCCGAGCCGGGGAACCGAGTCCAAGTCAGGAATTTATGGGAAAGCATGTGGAGCAGATGGTGGAGGAATGAGAGAGGAAAGGAGACACAGCTGAGAGAGAGTGAGTGTTGAGACTGTGTCAGATGGGAGAAGGAGGGAAATTATGCTGATCTAGAAATGTGCAGTGGAACTCTTCACTATTAGATGAGTAAATAACCAGGAAAAAGCATAATTTTCCCTTGAGGTGTTCCAGGGCTTCCATCTCCACCAGGTGAGAAGAGGCTCCACTATTAATAATCCTTTTACTGATCCTGCAACCTTCCCATCAGTGCCTCCAAAACTCACATTTCAGGTTCAATCCAGCCCTCACTGACTGGGACCTTTAACTCAGTTCTCCACCCTCTGCTTACCATGGATAGTGAACTCCCACCAGGATGGTTTGAAAGTCACTTTTCTAAGAAATTTTCATTTCTTTTTTGGACAGGAGAAAAAAAAGTAACATCCTGTAAATTAGCCTAAATTCTAACTCGTAATTCTAGTAATTTTTAATGATGGTTAGTGAAACAATAGCTTCCCTCACTTCTCAGTATACCTGCTGCTATTCTCCTTTGAACACTTCTGAAATTATTACTACCTGAATTTATTACCTGAAATTATAATAAAATTATTATTATTAATACTTCTGAAATAATAATAATAATAATAATAATAATAATAATAATAATAATAATAATAATAATAATAATAATATTCTTATTTGAATACTTCTGAAATTATTATTATTGGGTAGTAGGCAGAGATTTTATTTTCAGCACATGCAGCACAAGCTGAACTGAGAATGAACATATATAATGCTTGAAAAGAGAAGAAATTAAAACAAATGAAACATTCTTATTAGATGACTTTTAAAAGTATGTCTGCTTGTCCATTTTATATTGTGAGCTTATCCTGATTTCACTGGAAGAAATTCCCTTTTTAAGCTGGAGACTGCATAGGAGGCCACACTGAAGCTGAAGAGGAGAAGCTTTTCCACTTCACCCCCAAACTCACAGCCCCCAGCCAAGCCAGTTCCCCCCACGGGCAGAAATCCTTGAGCTCCCACCATCAGGGATACCCCAAAAGCACAGCTCTGATGCCAAACTCCCTTCTCACACTTTCCACCCCCAGCCTGGTGCCAAGGAAGAGCCAAATTCTTGCTGCAGGCAATAAAATGTTCTTCCCAAGGGCCAGGGACAGATTTCCACACACCATTCCAGCCTGGCAGATCCAAAGGGATCCCAGCCCTGGTGATGCTGCTGTCTGTGCTATTAAACACAGGATCCAAGCGACAGAAGTGTCCCTATTTCTACCCACAGGCTGTCCCACAGAAATAATGCACAGGGAAACACCAACACCACCACCCTGCAGGCTGAAATCTCAGGGGAAAGTCGGGCTGGAGAGCTCCTTTGGGAAAATCAAGGAGCTTGAGAGTGTCAGAGAAAAGTTCTCAGCCTGCAAAGGTGTTTTCTCTCTGGTAGCACCCAGGAATTCAGGCTGTGTCCCCACGGGGCTGCTCTGGGATTTATGGCTGGGTTTGGGATGGTGAGAGCAGGGCTTGAGGACACAGAGCAGCTTCACCTTTCCAAGAGCCATTTTTGGCACTGAAATTATGGCTTTGAATCTGGTGCTGATCACCACGAGTATCCTGGGCTTGCCTTAGAGTTCCTTCCAGCCAGGTGAGAACAAGCAGGCTTCCCGCTATCACTACACCTCCAGCCAGAATAAAACATAAAAAAAACCCCTAAAATTACCAATAACCACATTCTATCTGTGTCACAGTAGTTGCTAAAGCCCTTTGGTTTCCAGGAATTTCCTTAGAATTCCTTCCAGCCAGGTGAATACTCCAGCCTTAGAGTTCCTTCCAGCCAGGTGAAAACAAGCAGGCTTCTTTCTATCACTACACTTCCAGCCAGAATAAAAACATTAAAAAACACCCCTAAAATTACCAATAAGCACATTCTATCTGTGACACCATAATTGCTAAAGCCCTTTGGTTTCCAGGAATTTCCTTAGGATTCCTTCCAGCCAGGTGAGAACAAGCAGGCTTCCCGCTATCACTACACCTCCAGCCAGAATAAAACATAAAAAACACCCCTAAAATTACCAATAAGCACATTCTATCTGTGACACAGTAGTTGCTAAAGCCCTTTGGTTTCCAGGAATTTCCTTAGGATTCCTTCCAGCCAGGTGAGAACAAGCAGTTTTCCTGTTACCACTGCACCTCCAGCCAGAATAAAAGCATAAAAAAGACCCCTAAAATTACAAATAAGCACATTCCACCCGTGACACCATAGCTGCTAAAGCCCTTTGGTTTCCAGGATTGCCTGAATCAGAAGGATTCCAACCCAAAAGAAGTGAGGAGTTCAGGCAGCACAGCTTGGTCCCAGTCTGAGGCTTGGTGCTGACCACACATTTGTACCCCACGCAGGCAGAAATTCCGGGATGGAAGCTGTCATACACAAAGGCCAGACACCACATCATCCAGGACACCTGCCAGTTATTCCTCATGATCCAGCATGATTTTCTGGGAATATCAGGGAGTGCACCAGAACTGCAATTGCCATTTACCCTCCAGTCCCAATAAAATAAAATAGAGTGTTTAAAAGGGACAGATTAGTGACAGCCCAAAGAAGCTCATATAAACAGCAATCTGTTTCTAAATTCAAGTTTTAAACTTCTGAAGTCTCGACTCAACAACATCAAGCAGAAATTTCTTTTTTCTGGAAGCAACATTCCTCTTGCTTTCTGCCCTGCTAGTGAAATATTTCAATTTCAGAGCCCAGAAAAGAGGCAGAATTTTTGCTTTTTTAAAAACCAGGATCAGTATGGAAAAATAAGCAACCAAACACACCTCCCCTTCACAATCCCTTATAAATGTTAAAGAAAATTTGCGTAGGAATAAAAAATTCACTTGCACTTTGGACAAATTTTTCTCATGCCTTGTTTTTGGGCAATCCAGTTTTATAATTCCTTACTTACGGAATTATACTTATGCCTAGTCTGAGCACAGCTGTCTTCTTGCCCAGATGTGGCCACATCTGGGTTTGTGCCAGCCCACTCATGTGTGTGGTGTGAGAGGGGGATGAATGAGAAATGGTGGAGGCACAAGGGGAGTGTTTCTTCTGACTATGAGACAAAATCAAGTTATAAAGTGTTTTCCTTCAGAAAAAGCAACTCTGACACCTGTAAAAGCATCAATTCAATTTGAAGAGTGAGTGCTACTCTTCAGACATGGACTAGAAGACAATAATGGCAGATCTTTGCCTTTTTACTCCAAAAGAAAGATGCTGGAGTCTAGCCATGCTGAGGATACAGCACCAAAGATAAAGATTATTCCCTAAAGGATGATGTCAACATAAAAACAAATGGAATAAGAATAATTTGCCATGGAGAAATCAGATTTAAAATAGACGCAAGCCTGTGTACTAGAGAGTAAGAGGCTGGAGAACAGGGTGCAGGTTTGGCTCTCTCAGTCTTTAGATGGATTTTAAAAAACTGAGAAAATTGATCAGAACAGGTACTTGGAACAACTCAAGAAGTTCTTTCATGCAGATTTACAGATTTATGAAATGTTACAAGTATTTTCATTTATTATTTTCATAGGACAAGTAGCAATGGCTTTAAACTGACAGAGGGCAGGGTTAGAGTAGAGAATTTTAGATTAGAAAAATTTCTTGGCTCTGAGGGTGGGCAGGCCCTGGCACAGGGTGCCCAGAGCAGCTGTGGCTGCCCCTGGATCCCTGGCAGTGCCCAAGGTCAGGCTGGACAGGGCTTGGAGCAGTTTGGGACAGTGGAAATTGTCCTTGCCCATAGCAGGGAGTGGAAGAAGATGGAATTTAAGGTTCCTTCCCACCCAGAATATTCTGGGATTCCCTATTTCCAAGCCATGTTCAATACTAACCCTAAGAAAAGTGTTAGTTTTGTTGCTCCAGACTTCTCTCATTTGCTTCCACTTCTCATTTTCCATAATGAGAAAAAATGCTATTTTCTCAATATCTCATATTTTGGTTTAAAACCAGTATTGCTGGGGAAGGGTCATCAAGTTATCTATTTCCAAGTTACAGTATCCATCTATAGGGACCCCTATAAATAATTAAAAATGGCAATAGCCATAATGGCTTTTTAAGAGTACAAATGAAGACACATTCAGAGTCTTTAAGATTGTGCCCTCTGTATAAGAACAGGTTTAAGGACTGGATTGTTTCAGGTCTGCAGGAATGCTCTTAAAGGAAAATAGTAAAAAGAGCATAAAGGATTTCAAGGAGGACAGTGAGTTTGTGAGACAAATAATTTCAGAGTCAACAGATAGATGATTGGATGATAAAGTGGAAAAGAAACCAGAAAATTAAATAAAAATCACTCCGCCATTTTTCCCTACTATTTACACAAATGAGTAACAACGTTACCTTAAATTTCTTGTATATCAGGTCATTTGATATTATCAGAAGATAAAGAGGGCAAATATTTCTATTTACATGATGAACTTAGAAGTGTGTTGCTTAACTACCCTGCTGTTTTTTGTTGTTATTTCAATCAGTTTATAAACCAACCACTCCTGAAGTTATATATTTGTTCTGTCATTTTTTTACAGGCCAATTCCTTAAACTGGAAGTGAAATCACTGGTATGAGTGGTGCATTCCCTAATGATGTCATTGGTTGTAAAGGATGAACAAGCCAAGTGAGCCAAAAGTCAGACAGACATTTCTGAAACCATTTCTTTCAAAAGCAGCACAGATCACATACCTTACTCTTCACAAACCAGGAGATTTTAATAATTTATTTCCCTCAGGAGTTTTATGACCCTGGGGATAACAAATTTAGCTGTCTAATTATTAAAGTGCTTAAGACTAGGAATAGATGATTTTTCTAATATTCCAATCGTTATCCTCATCAACACATCAGATCTGGCTAAGATTTAACACACTCAGTGTGGCAAAACCCTGCTTAGAAGCACTGGCTGAGGCTGCTGAAGCACTTCAGAGCAGTCATAACACAGTACAGCAACAGCAATAATCATACTCTTATTTTAATTGCATCCATCTGAGTTACAGTCCAACACAGAGCAGTCCACATTAGCAGTGCTGAGCTGCTTTGAGCTATTAATGTCATGTTCCACCGTGGGGTATTTCAGGGGCTTGTAACTTTTTCTCCTAAATGCACCAGATTGTTAAAATTCATTGCTACATGTTTATCTCCAAGTAAATAATAAAGGGACTGAGAGTTTTTAAAAAACAATTTTAGCCATTAGCGAGATAGTCTGGTTGATGTTTAACAGATCCTGTTCTAATCCTTCCTGTGTCAGAAATTACAGCTAATGTTAAATAAGGAAGCACAGAGTTTCACAAGCTCCCGAGTACCCTGCCTTTAACAGTCCCCACATGTCTCAGCAAGATGAGTAATTGTCCATCAGCCTATGGTTCATTAGGGATCAGAAATCAATTGAGTGGGAGGGCCCAGCATAGCAGGTTATACAAACCTTGGCTGTGCTGGATTCCTGATGAATAGAGTAGTTGGGAAAGGGAAACTTTAATCTGATGGCTCCAAGGTAGTTAGGCTACTGACAGCCATGCAGTGCAAGGCTAATTGGGCTGGCAAGGAACAGAGGTAGAGGACAGGGTCCAAGCAGAGAATCAAATGCTCCTTTGGAGCTCCAGGGCCAGCAGAAAGCTTGTCTGGGAGGATGACCTACTGTATAAATGAAAGGCTCACAAAAATTAGCCAAGTAGAGAAATGCTCCTTAGACGGAAAACATGTTTTATGGCCGCGGTTAAAAGTGTGCTGCTGCAAATAGCATCTCTGCGTGTCACAGGCCAGTTTCAGCCTGGATTTTATCACCTATTAAAATTAAAATCATTTTGGCTGAATCCTCTCTCTCCACGGATGCTGTTTCCTCTCACATTTTCTCTGCTGTTTTGGGAAGGTAACGAATTATCAAACCGATAAGATTTCTTCTCTTTTTCCAGGATGCACAGCTCCTTCCCATTACCTCCTTAAAAGCAGGATATTACTGTCGTCACCCAGACACAGGGAATGTGAGAAAAGTTCAGCATCCATTTCCCTGCTCCATTCTGTACAAAATGAATTATGGAACAGGCAAAGTATTATAACAAGACAACGATTAAGAAAGATATTTGGGGAGAGCAGCGATCTCCAGCAACAGATGAGCTCTCTTCCTGGTGC
This sequence comes from Zonotrichia albicollis, assembly GCF_047830755.1. Lineage (NCBI taxonomy): Eukaryota > Metazoa > Chordata > Aves > Passeriformes > Passerellidae > Zonotrichia > Zonotrichia albicollis. Next base: position 3,332,470 of record NC_133828.1, on the reverse strand, counting down.
CGAAAATACTTGATTTAGACTCCTTCAGCAGAATGAATAGGGTGAGCTAAAGTGTCTACATCTGCTCAAGGCTGCATGGCTTTAATCACTGCTGGCCTTAGTGGTCTGCATATGCTTGCAGAAATTCTTACAATGAGATGAATAAATACATGAAAGCGTTTGCCCGCATGACGGCACAAGGCAGAGGTTCTGAATAATGATGGATGAACCTCAGAGGAGATCATAGGTTCCATTTAGCTGAGTGCTGCCACATTAGGGTAAGAGCCCTAACTACATCAACCACTTAAGCCTGCACAAGTGGGCTGCAAACTGCTGCAGGAGCCACAGCTCTGCCATTCTTGCCTGAGTTTGGGTGAGAATAACGGGGGCAGCAACAGCAGGATTTTAGGAACTACCTCCAAGCAAAAAAAAAATCCTTAGGGAGTGTGGAAGAAACTCAGGAAAGTTGTTGTATGGTATTTACAAGTTCAGGTATTTCCAGTGCAACTCTTCCTTGTGGGCTTGAGGAGAGCTTTGGGGAATGTGGTTCCCATCACAGCGGAGCAAGGAGCCTGTTCTCTTCATGCAGTCACTATAAAATACTGATTTCCTGCCATGGAATAAGGGGAAGGGGCAAGTACAGCCATATGAGGGTCCCTGGAAGTGTCCAAGGCGAGGTTGGACAGGGCTTGGAACAATCTGAGATAGCAGAAGGTGTCCCTGCCCTTGGCAAGCGTGAAATGAGATGATCTTCAAGGTCCCTTCCAACCCATTCTCTGATAAAACTCATGGAAGCCTACCAGGACTTTTTCCAATGAAGATAAAAATCTTCTAAAGTCGCTTTTGTGGAGCTCCCAAATGAGCTCAAGAGCAGTGATTTGTAACTCCTTCTAAAGGAAATTTAACGAGTGGGATTTACCACTCTGAGGCTGCGAGTGTCCTGCTTCCATATGGGACACAGCCAGGAGCTTGTTGATGATTTCTCCACTTCTTTGAACTCATACTGCAAGCATGCAGCGTCTCCTCTGCACATACTTCACTTTCTATGAAAAATATTATGTGATTTGCTCCTATGAAAGGTCCTACTACATCCTGACTTGCAGAACTAAGTGCAGAGCTTGCATCCAAGAGTACTGGAATATTTACAAAGCCTCCCTATGATTTCAGCAAGCTCTGGATCTGGCTTTATATGGGCTGGATCTTTATTACCCAAGCACATACAAGAGTAGGTAGATTTTTAAAACCTTGTGTAGACAGCTGTGATGACAAAAAATGAGTCACATACAGTGTCCTGCAAGGAATTACTCAGATTTTCCTTTTCTCATTCTTAAGGAAAAAAAATAAATAAATTTTAAAGCACTAGAAGTAGTACCATTAATTTAGTTTTGTCGTCCATAAGGAAGAATTTTCTGGTTTCTGTAAGTTTTCTTTGAAGTGACTCTTGGTAAAGACATGAATACAAGGGGCTGGAATGCTCACTTCAGCACAGCCCAATCTAGAGCTAGACAAAGACATTCCTGCTATTTAACTTTCTTTTTTTTTTTTTTTTTTTGGTTTGATTTTTTTAAAGTTGTTTTGAAACTTCCATTTTTATGTGAAGCTTCATGACATCCTGAGTCAAAGCAATAAATGCAGCACATTTTCTGGGTCACAACACTCCCATCCCCTTGAAGAAATCATGCCAAATAGCTGTGCCTGTATTCACTCAAAATAATACTTCCTCTAAAAATGCATGACATCTTATATGATTTACATCATGTTATGCTGTGGATTAGGTTAATGACTTCTTGTGCTTCTGTGAACCACTCAAAGTACCATGGCCCAGATTATTATTTTATATAAAATATAAATAGAGTATATTGCTGAACTGGTAGGTTATTTAACACATGTATTTCCACATGGGTCTAGAAAGAGGGGTGGGGACCAACGTGTAACAAGCTCCTGCTTCCTGTGTAAAAATCAATGTATTCCACTGCTTCCCAGAGCTAACTGGGCTATTTACAGATGAGAATTAAATGCTTTTCTAGCTTTGTTCTGGGGTTTTTATTTGGAATGTGTGTATGTGTGCCTTGAGTAGCCAAGTGCTTCATTTCAAGCACAGTGGCAGTTGTAAAAGTAATGCTTAAAGAGAATTTTTTGGTCATCTTCTACAGCCCTCTTTGGATGAAATTCAGAATAGGGAAAATATTTGCTTGACTAAAAGAGTAGTGAGCAAACAGATCACATCAGGCATCCTCAAAATAACTTAATTTGAACAAATTGCTATTATTTTTCTTCATGTGCAAAACCATTTAAAACATATACAAATATTTCTTCTAATGATAAGATGCATTCAGTTAATATCAGACTTTAAACTGGAATTTTTGGACTCACTAAATCACTCACAGGTGACAAATAGGTGGTGTCACAATGATCAGGTACACTCTGAAGGTAAAATGAGGATAAGAATTAATAGAAAAGAAATATAAAAGAGGCACAGACATTACAGAGAGAAGGTTTAAATGAGATCTTAGGAAGAAATTCCCTGTGAGGGTGGGCAGGCCCTGGTAAAGGGTGCCTAAAGAAGCTGGGGCTGACCCTGGATCCCTGGAAGTGTCCAAGGCCAGGCTGGACAGGGTTTGGAGCAACCTGGGACAGTGGAAGGTCCCTGCCTTCCCTGGAAGGGAGTGGAACATGATTTTTCAAGTTCCTTCCAACCCAATTCATAGTGGAATTCTAGGGTAATTCATTACTTTTCTTTTTAAATCTACTGTGTTCACATATCCTGTATATTTAACTCACATTTTTCTCATCACCCTCACCTGGAAAAATGCATTAACAGACAGCATCATGGAATAAAGAGAAATGAGGATAATCAGAGATCCTCACTTCTCAAAAAGAAAGGATCCAAATAGACCAGCACTGGAAACATTTGAGAAAAGTTTCACAAAGTTGCATCAAATGAGAGATTAAAAACCCAACTCTCTAGTGTCTAATAAAAAAATGAGTCAGCACACTCAAGACAAGAGGTACCAAGTTGCAACCTAACAAAGCCAAGTGTTTGAGACACACATTGCACAACTGAGCTGTGGAACTCACTGGGAAGGTGAGGGTTTTAAATGGGATTAATTACCAGAGTGTCTGTGCAATGAACAGCAGCAGTGGAGCAAAGAGCACAGTGATGTGGCCACAGCTGTGTCACCTCTGCCTTGTGTCACCTCTGCCTCACTGCCAGCATCAGCAGGGTGTGCCAGGGGAGTCTCTCTCTCTTCCTGGCCTGTTCTTACACTTTTCCTTAGAAACTTTGGAGACAAGCTATTGAACAACTTTGGGCTTTGTGGAGTCACACCTCACACAGGAATGAAGAAATACACTCACTCCTACCTGTGACATACTGATAAAACTGACACATTTTCCTGGATTTCTTAAAAAAAATATTTAGAAATAATGTGGGGGAAAGGGCCATTTCTGACCAAAAAAAAACCCCACTCGTTTTTTGTACAACATATGCTTCCATGGATCTTCAGTGAAACCAACATGAACTATGACAGATTATCATCCACAGATTAGGTAGAGGATGCTAATTAATCTTTGGAAAATAAGAAAGACTGTTTCAATGCTTTTCTGGGGCCTTTTGTTGCAATCAACTGTAATTCACCACAGGAATAATCCACAGAGAGGAAACAGGGGCAATCCAGTCCCTGATCACTCAAAACAGAGATTGGGTGATTTCTCCAAAATATCCTTCAGAAAAACAAAACTTATTGGGATCAATCCAGAGGTAATTCGGTGAAATTTAATGGCCTGTGGTATACAGGAGGTCAGACTGGATGATCTAATCATTCCCTTTGGCTTTAAACTTTATGAATCATGCTCGAGGTGGAACTGGTAATGGGAGTCATCTAATGGGAGTGGACATTGAAGCAACAGCCCTGGTGCTTAGGGGAGCAGAGAAAGCTCACAACATTTGGCTTGAGGAAGATGAAACCAATTAAAAAAGCTTCCCATAAGAGGAAAAAACTGCCAGAGTGGATTAAAGGGAGAGGGGTAGGCCTTGGTGTTCGGCATGAAAAAGCTGAGGCCTGAGTTTAGGCTAAGCAGGGAGAGAAATGAGCATGGCCAAAGTCATGCCTGACCTCAAGTCTTTGGGGCAAAGCAATTTTTCCTGCTCTGAGCATCCCTTTACCCCCCTCACCCCTGAGTGAACCCACTGGCTCTGGCAGCCACACTCCCTTTGCTGGGGGATTTGGGGATTTGCCACGTGGAAGTTGGGGTTCCCAGTTGTCCCATGTCACTGTGCATCCTCCTCATCACCTCAGCCTTTGGAAAGGGTTATGGCATGAAGAACTTTCCTTTTTCAGTGCTCTGGGCCCCTCCATGGCACTCACACACAGCCCACCTTTTTTTCTCCTCATAAAAGTTGTCCAAAGCACCATTTGGGTTCGTTATTTTCCGAGCCCAAGAGTTGCAGACTCCCAATTGACCTGGAGGTCCTCCAACCACACAATGAAAAGGAATAATAATTTCAACCACAACAAAAAAATTAATTACAATATTGGCTTCCTAAAACAACCACCCATGACACAGCAAAAACTGCAGTTTGGGCTTGAAGGGGGAAGAAAACTTGGAGCTATTTAATGAAAACTTGAAGCTATTTAATAAAATATCTCCAAGTTTTTATTATATAAAATAACTTGCAGCTCGTGGGGAGCTTTGTGTTTGCCGAGAATTAACACGAGAACAACACCAGCACAATTTGCTGCTCTGCATTTTTCAAGTTCTTCCCTCTAAGAACTGTACATTATTTATAGAAATAGCCTGATTTACATGTGGCTCCTCCAGAGCCGCCGGACCGCGCATCCAGAGCTGCTGCATCTCAGCTTATCTCCTGGAAATATCTGTTTGAATAGCAAAATGAATATCCCTCTGATCAAATATACAAGTCCCTCTGCATGAAAATCAATCCTCTGCACAAGACATATTTTGAAGATTTAAGTGGGGTCTAAGTACTGCTTAGTCCTTGTGCATGCACAAGAGTGAATACCACCCACAGGGAAAAATATGCCGTGGAAAAATTCATAAATAACTTCCAATAACAAAGACATTTGAAAATGTCATGATCTTCTTCACATATTTCATACACAGAAAATGTAGTATAAATTCAAGGAAAACATTAATAATTACAAGTTATTTGCTCAGGCCTAACGAGCAGCAGCAGCCTAAAAAGTACTGGCAGATGTCTAGGCAAAATAAAGATAAACACAGTTGGGTTCAAACCACTTTTTAAAATTCTAGACTGAGATTTACAGGCTTTTTGGATCCTGTGACTTTATGCTGTTTGTTTACGAGTTTAAAAATTTTAAAAGAGGGAAAAAAAATTGTTTGCTCTGCGAGCATGAGCCTTACATCTTTCTTTGCAGTTTGCCTGTTTATCCAGATCAAAATATAATGTTCGAGACATTTTCCTTCTGTTGAACATACCACTGTCAGAAGAACTTTGCCCACAGTTTATAGTTATTGTATGGAAAGTGTGCTTTGCAGCAGAGATAAAAAGTTAAACTGCTTTTATTGATAGAGTGGCTGTGAAACAATTTTCTTTTATTTAAAAACAAAAAATGTATATTAAATTTCTGCAAGGCTCCAACCTCCAGAACCAATTGTTGATTGCTTGTAGTGTAGGAGATGGTTCAGCTACGAAGATATGGTTCATGAATTTAGAGGGTGTGACTAAATAAGTGGTTTTATTTAACAGATCATTATACTATGCCTTTTCTCTAAAAATGTACTAACCAGAAAAGTTCATAACCAGCTCAGCCTCTGACATTCAGACATTTATATCATTGCAGAAGGAAAATATCATATATCAAAACAACAAAACACTGCTATAATTTCCTAAGTACATATTGTTATCTGAGAAATACTACAAAAAAATACTTTTCCTTCTCTCCATTTTAACAGAAGCTTTATAAAGCTGTGAGTTTTGGATTTTGAATTTTCTGATTTCACACCTTTTTTTTTTCTTTGAACATGGACTATTTTCCAGCTAATTCTTGGAAAGTCAGCATGCTGAATGCACTTCACATCCCATCTTTTATTTGCAATGCAACTCTCCAAAGGGAATTTTTTCTTTATTTTAGATTAGTGGAATCACATATAATTTTTTTTTTCATGGGCAGTTTTTAAGGAAAGGTTTGTCATAATCAAATTGGAAACACTGTCCAGAAAGTAGCAGGGCATGACACCACATAGCAATGACACATCAGAGTAATGATGAATATTATAACCTATAAAGTATCACATTTTGTTTGTTGCAAACAGAAACTTGCCAAAGACAGCGTGTTCTAGCTAGAGCTGTGAAAGAAAAAAAAATATCACTAATATTTGTTTCCAAAGATCTGCATGAAGCCATGGCAATTTTTATGAATATTTGCAAATCAAAACCAGATTAAAGTTTCAAAAATCTAATTTTTCTGGTTTTGGTACAATGATAGATTAAATGTTCTCCAAACACATCAGAAATTCAATGAGGTTTGAGAAATACTTCCTCCCCCCCCCAGCAAGTCATCTTCAGATTGAAAATAGTTTTCTTATATTATTTGCCTTTCTTTTCTTTAATCCCTTCTGAAGAGAGCAATACTTCCTGTTTTCATTCAGAATAAAAATAACAGCGAGGCAAATTGCATTCCAAATGTTTAACTTTTCATGAAACAGGTGAAAAGTTATTACATGCTGGTGAGATTTTTTTAAATAGGATCTTTATTCCTCGCTTAAGGGGGGCAGAGAGAGAGAGAAAGAGAGAAGAGATGAATGGCAGTGACATCTGAAAATATACAACTCCTTTATATTAAGAGAGTTTGGTCATATAAACCTTCTGTCTTGTTGCTCTGAGACCCTTTAATAATGTTTGATACCACTAAAGTTTATTGGTTTTATTCATGAAAGAAAAGAAAAATAAGAATTTTAAATAATAGGCTGATCATAAACCTGAGCTCAATGAGTGATGAAGGAGTATTTTCCTCTGGGGAATTACAGTAGTTGGAAGGGTTTGTTTGAATGTAACCCCAAGTTAAAAAAAAAATAAGAGAAAAAAAAAAGGATTAATGCTTCAGCAGGTTGAAGGGGAAAATTATTTTCTACATTAGTCTTGCTATGAGCCATCCTGAGCATTAGGTGCTACTGTAATAAGTCAAACTACTATAAGTGAAATAATGTTCTTACATGTAGTTTCAGGCTATTTTATAGCGAAATATAGTGGTCTTTTTAATTAGAAGATGTATAAGAAAAAAACAAAGTTCTTGATGCTGGAGTCAAGACCTGATTTACGCTTTGCTTCCATGGAACAGATTCCATTTTTTTTTCTTTTAAACTTCAGTCAGGGAAATTATTCTCAATTATTTTATTAAACAGGTTCTAAATATTTGAAAGGCAAAAAAAAAATCTTATGGGCAATATGAGAACAAACTATTTTGTCTCATTTTTTCGCCTGCAACTTTTAAAAGGCCTCCAAATTAGGATATTGCTTCATTAAGCTTTTGACATTTGTCCAGTTAAAACTATTGACTCATACTTTCGTTTCTTCCCCCTCAAATTACTACAGTGCCACAGCTGATCTAACTATATTTTCCATTTCTTATAAATAGCCACAAGAAAAGTATTAATTATCCTTGTACGATTTAATGCACCAACTGCCTTAACCTTTCAGGTTTCCTTAAACACCAGCATAACAAGGCATATCCATGGCAGCAAATGTGATTTATGACAGGAATCTTTAATTTCTGTTTTTAAATATGTTACCCACCGATCTGCATACATTTAAATTCGCCTGCAACACTTTTCTCTGTCTTGAGGCTGTTGTTTAATATTCAAGGATGATTTTTGTCCACATACATTTTGGTCTATGTCACCTCAGATTAAATTATTACTGTTTGCAGCCTTTTTGGAGCAGGCCTCAGGCCCTTATTTACAAGAATCAATGAAACAGTAATGAAAATCCATTTTTCATACTATCAGCTCTGGCCTGCTTTTATTTAGTTAGCTGTGTCTAAGCAAGCAATTCATTTTGTGCAAATGTCACGTTGATAAAACGGGACGAGCCACCAAAGGGTTAATCATGAAATAAAGCCTCTGCTTTCGCCAGCACCCCCCCACAGCAAAGCACATCTGTAATGGCAAAATTAAAAAAATATTTTCTTAATGCATGCAAAGTAATGTATATTGACACATAAGCAAGCCTTTTCATGATGAATATTGAAATATATATGCAAAGCACAGGAAATGTGTAACATGTTATAGATCTTTCAGTGTACATTTAGAGGAAATGAGCCATTTATATTCCACAATTTAGTGAATACCTACTGTTTATTGGTACAGAGCACATAGGAGTATATTTGTCTTAGTAATTTATTTAGGTAAATATATTTATTCTTCTAGGGGTTCTTGTGCTTTTTCTGGTTCTATAGTACTAGACATAAATATTTAACAATGCATTGTCTCAAATGTTATTCATGTAATTTATCAGGGGAAACAGTGGAGCTGGAATAACTTTTAAGGCTGCACCTTCACTTAAACCTGAGATTGATTTAAAATGTGGGAAACTGGGATGTTTCTCCACGTACAGTGAGGACAGGGATGCTTTCCCTGGGGGAGCAGGGAGGGAGTCACAGAGCTCAGAGAGGGGAAATGGCAGATGGGTCACTCCTCATCCCTGGGCTGTCTTCTCCAACCTCCCCACAGGAAAAACAGGAGTGAATGAGGGTTTTTTTTTTCCAAAACAATTACTTTTTCTCTGTATCACCTCATTTCCCTGCCTCTGAGGTCCCTCTCACGCTCCCTCAGCTGGGAAGTCACTTTCTGGCTCCATCAGAGCCATCCCAAGGTCTCCTCAATCCCTGCCTGTGTCCATGGGACAGTCCTGGAACCTCAACTGGGAGGGCTGCTCACAGCAAAGAATATTTCCCTCTGTCAACTCATTCCTGAGTATTGTATTTGCTGGGAATGTCCTGATGAAGGCAGGAGTGATGAATCCAACTCCATGTTCTCAAAGGCTAATTTTTTACTTTATAATACTATATTATACTAAAGAATACTATACTATACTGAAGAATACAGAAAGGATATTTACTGAATGCTAAAAAAGCTAATAATGAAAACTTGTGACTCTTTCCAGAGCTTGGCACTGATTGGCCAATGAGACAAAACAATTCACATGACACCAATGAAACAATCACCTGTGGTAAACAATCTCCAAACACATTCCACATAAGCACAACACAGGAGAAGCAAATGAGAAAAGAATTGCTTCCCTTTTCTCTGAGGCTTCTCAGCTTCCCAGGAGAAAAACCCCGGGAGAAAGGATTTTTCCAGAGAATGTGAGTGCCACATCTGAGGGCTGCAGCCAGCCAGCTCCTGGGCGTTCCAGGACAGATTTTCCCTCCTTTATTCCCTGGTGCCTGAGCACAGAGTTTGTGAGTGGCCTCCTGTCGGTGCCTGCTGACACCCTCTGCCCCACTGTGGGATCCTGAGCTCCTCATGAGCTCACTCAACCCCCTGAGAGCATTTTGGTGCTGGCATGGAGGCCATGAGGACATGGACTGAGCATCTCCTCTCCTGGCTCTGCTTTCTCTGTGTCTACAGCTCCCACCCTGCCAACCTGAGCGGGTTTGGAGCCGTTTCTTCCTCACCTCCCATTCAGGCTGGCACTGCTACAGCCTTTTTGGCCTGTAAATTCAGAATATTTCCTTTTAGATTACACACCAAGTACTGAAGCACTTGTCAGTATCTCTTTTTTTGTGATCACTGCCAATGCAACACAGTCAGAGTTTGGTCTGGATTAATTTGCTCCTAGAACTGCAGAATGATTTGAGTTGAAAGGGACCTTAAACTCATCTCATTCCACTCCTGGCCTGCTTCCAACCTGTGTTTCTTCCTTCTTCTGCATCTTTTTGTCCCACCCATTTGACCTCAGAACCCCACCAAGAAAATGATTTCCACCTCAAGGATGGGAGAAGGTCCCACACTGATGACAGAGCGGCACTGGGACATTGGCCATTTATTTGCTGGGACAGTGGCACATTTATTTACTCATAGAACTGCAGAATTATTTGAGTTGAAAAGGACCTTAAACTCATCTCATTCCACTCCCTGCCATGGACAAATTCCACTAGACCAGGTTGCTTCCCACCTGTGCTTCTTCCTTCTTCTTCCTCTCTTTGTCCCAAACTTTTGACCTCAGAACCCTACCAAGGAAATTATTTTCACCTGAAGGATGGGAGAAGGTCTCACACTGTTCTGCTGGCACTGAACAAGTGTTAATTTGAAGGAGCAAGTGGGAGAGAAAATACTGCTGAGAGATTTGCAAGGGGAAAAATAAAGGCTCTTAAGAAATGATTATTCATGGCATAATCTTGAAAATGCACTGCTTATCACTAGACAGGCAACTGGCCTATCATTCTCAAACTAGAAATTAAAATTAAAAAAATACCCAGCAACTCAAGATTCATGGAAAGGGGGAAAAAAAGAAAAACCAAGCCTCAGCTTTCTAAAAAAAATACTTCAGACACTGAGTAATTTAAACTTTGGGGACTTTTAAATTTTGACACAATCTCCCCAGAGATTTAAAACGTTAAGGAAGTGTAGGGCAGTTCTACAAGGAAAAATTCAGGGAAAAAATAACTTTTTCCCCAAATCACAGTGCAACTATATAGAGAGAAACTGAGTACAACTTAGGTTAAGTGTGGAGGTTGGATCTTGGTGCTAGCACAGAAAAAAACATAGATACTCTGGGTTACTTTAGAATTGGGCTTGGGCCAGATAAAAAAGGCCCAAGAATAATGGTGAGGTTACAGAAATAAAAACTGCACTTAATTTGGACTAACACTCCTCTGTAGGATCTCAATATATCAGATAAAAAATCATTATTTAATATAATCACTATAAGTGGACAGATACCCACACTGGTTTCTGTCCTTCAAAGAAGGGGTAGAGATGAAAAGAAAAGCAAAAATTTTCTTTTTGAAGGACAGCTGTATACTTCACCATATTTTGCAAATGATGGCTAGAGCTTCATATACATTAATATTTGCAGCAGAAATATTCCAATATATACACCCATATGGTGAACAAGACCATAAATTCTCCATAAAGTACTGTGGGAATTCAGATCAGGACCCAAAGCTATAAATTAGAGAGGAATTGCAGCCTGCAAGTTGTGAAACACTTTCTACACCCATGTGTCTGTGGGCATCCCAACAGCAGGACATCAATCCTACTCCATAAAAAATCCAGAATTCATCCAAAGCAACTCTCTGACCTTCCAGACAAAAGATCCAAAGAACATGTACTATTCCTGAATACTGTAACCATGAAAAACACTGTTTGCTTGGTTGGTTGGGGTTATAATGCCCTATAGTCTTTATTTTCACATGTTAAAACTCATTTCTGCATCCCCATCTCTCTCTGTCTTTCCTGGAAGTACATGCTGAAAGAGGAAAATAATTGTAGCCTTCTCCCAATAAAGTATAAGAAAACTAGGTGAAAGTCCTGAAATTTTCATTATAGCACAGGCTATAAACTTGAACTTCATAAAAAAAAATATATGAAGTCACTAATAATATAAAAAAAAAGTTGTCACAAGATCAATATCATATTACAGAGGGGGTTTTGCTTGTTTTTACCAGATCAACATTATTTTTTGGATATCACATGCTTGGTACATTGATCAAAATGTATACATTCCAATCTTATCCAGCACTTTCATTTCCTGTTTCTTTCTTTCTGGTTAGACATCTATTTTGCTTTTTGTGTTGTGCCATGTGCCTTGCTTGGCACTGACAAATTAATTTCCATTCTTTACATTTCCAAATTTCCAGCTGTGTAAATGTGACACCACAACTGCAAAGAACACCTGTTTTATTTTGTTTTTCATTTTTTGCCCACTTTGCACTTGTTTTAGAAGACACCAGAAAAATCCTCCACTATGACACTGGATGCTTTCAGTAAATAATAATCATCAACTTCTTGGATTATTACAAGGAACAAATGACAGCATTACAGCAAACGTGTTCAGCATTTATCACAGAACGGAACACGACCCTCGGAGCACAAATGGGCCGATTCCACTGCTGCCATTGTTGCAGACATTCTTTTATGAAAAATCTTTTCTTAGGATTTTTCCTTCTGAGAAGCTGCAGGTTCAGCAACAAAACGCAAACAATGGTTATCTGCTGCTGTGGGATGCAACAGGTCCACCTGTGATTGGCCCCTCTTGGATGTTTATAATTAATGGCCAGTCAAGACGGAGCTATGTCGGACAGAATCCGAGGGAGCAGCCTTTTGTTTTCATTCTTTTCTTTTCTATTCTTAGCTTAGCTGGCTTCTGAGAAGAAACCTTTCCCTTTCTTTTCTTTTTAGTATAGTTATAATGTAATATATGTATCATAAAATAATTAATCAAGCCTCCTGAAATGGAGTCAACATTCCCATCTCTCCTTTCACCTGAAAACCCCTGTGACCATGGTCACATGCTATTGTGGCTATTTCCAGAGAAAGACTTTTCTTGGCTCTACCAGAGCATATTTTTTCACTATCTGGCCAAAATTGTTGACTGCCTGATGGGTCAGGCAGTCCTGGAAGGGCCTGGATGCCGTTTGCAGAGCTGCTCTCCTATTTATTTACTCTGCTCCAACTCAGCCTCTCTCAGAAGGAACCCTTAGGGTTTACAGTGTCAACAGCCCCGTGCTGTTTTTCTGCTCAGCCCACAACTCATTCAACACAAGATCAAGAGGGGACTCTGTTAATTCGCATCAAGTTTTGTCACATAGCATTAAAAAAAATAAAATGGTAATTTGAGCAGCGTTGTGGGCTCGCTGTGCCCACTGGAAAATGTGATTCCTACACATCAAGGGAATGCCCACAATGCCATTCCAGCCTTTAAATTTCCTTCCTTCAGACCCAAATCACTCCATTCCAATGCTGTCAATGCAAAAAGCAAAAAAAAGTATTAGAAGGTGTGACGGTGATCACAGGGTTCTTAAGATGAGGGAAGAGACGAGGATCTGACTCCACGTTTCAGAAGGCTGATTTATTATTTTATTATATTTATTATATTAAAACTATTCTAAAATAATAGAAGAAACAATTTCATCAGAAGGCTAGCTAAGAATAGAATAGGAAAAAGTGAATAACAAAGGTTTGTGGCTTGGACAGAGAGTCCGAGCCAGCTGACTGTGATTGGCCATTAATTAGAAACAACCACATGAGACCAATCCCAGATGCACCTGTTGCGTCCCACAGCAGCAGATAATCATTGTTTGCCTTTATTTCCTGAGGCCTCCCAGCTTCTCAGGAGGAAAAATCCTAAGGAAAAGATTTTTCATAAAATGTGTCTGTAACAAGAAGTTTCTTTCTGCAGCATTAAAGAGCTGGAGATGAACAGAAAGTGCACCAGCTGATAGTACCTTTAGCTGGATAAAGTTGTTGTGTTTAGGTATTTCTAATAGCATGGAAGAAACAAAAGAAAATGGGAAGGATGAGAAGATTTCTCATGTCATCCAGAAATCTTGAGCTCTGAAAAGAAAGCCCTCTACCCCGAGCTAGACACAATTTCTTGAACACAAAATCCGAGAACAGAATTAAATGGGTTGAATACTCCATTTAATTCAGACAACTTCAAAAGAGAACATTCCATATAACTTCAAATATGTTTCTTTTCAGAAATATAATTTAACAGCAAACTACACAGCAGTAAGCACCTTCAGACTGAATATTTCCAGTTTTTAACAAACACATTTCTACTGCATAAATCCATGATGAACTTGAAGCAAGCTGGCATCATAGTTTGGGTTTGTTTGATATTATTTATTTTTATAAGTACATGTCCAATTTGGAGTTTGATCACTACCTCTTTTCTGTTGATCCTTAAGGATGAAATTAAAATTAAAGTTTCTTCACTTCCAATCTAAGTTGATACTTTATCCTTCTGATATTTTACAAGTGGTGGCAAGAGCTTTATCCACATTAGCATTTGCAGAAAACTTTTAATATACACACCCAACTATGTACTGGGAAGAGCCACTGCCTGTTAAACCAGGGGAATGAAACCCTTGCTATGAGCACAGGTGCCACCTCCCTGCTGTGAACTGGGAACCAAAAGAGGTCAAACAACCCATTATGGTAAAACAAAATATTCCTGAGAACAAATTTCCAAATAACAAACATGCAACAAAACAAAACAAAAAAAAAGGAACTAAAACTGGCATAACACAAATATGAAATGCATGCAAACCACTTGCCAGTCCTGTAATTCAGAGTCACAGAAGAGTGTTAATACTGAAATTCTTTAAAATTTCTGAATGTTAAGAGAAAGAAATAGATGAATGGGCTGGTAGGGATAACTATTGCCAAGGAATTTGCAAGTGGAATTTCAGTGTCCCTGCAGACAAATGGATCACCAACACCAACCCAAGGAAAAGGAAAGCTACAGGAGTTCTGGATTGTTCCTGTATCAGTTTCTGATCAGAGTGGAGACGTGCTGCTGCAAATACAACCAACAGAATTCCATTTACCCTTCAGTGCAATACTCACTTTTTTGGGATTCCCTACAATGGTCAAAAGTCCCTTTTCCTGGCCAGCCCCAAAATTATATTTTCTGCAGCTACTTTCCCTCAACCTTTATTCCTTAATTTGTATTTTTTTCCTGGCTTATTTAATCTATTCTAAGGTTTACCAAATGTTATTAACTTTTTCTGCCCAAACAGCCAAACATGCCACACGACTATGATAAAACTCAGCATAAAGCCTGTGCATAGTTATTATATTTCATTAATTATCCCCCTCTTTTTTTTTGCCTTTTGTCTCTTTTTACCCAGGTGGAAAAAGTAAAGTGTCTCAGCCCCATGGACACTCAATCCACAGTCCTATGGACAGCAGAGAAAGGAGAAGTCCAGATTTTCAGGCACTTAAATGTCCTTTGATGCTTCCTAGTCCTACTGATCTGGTGTTGTTCTATAAACTTGCTCAGAAGTTCAAAATTTTTTCAAGTCCTCCCTCCTAAAAGACGCTTCTGAGCATTGAAAGGAAACAATATCCTGTCTTTTATGTCAGCAGCAACAAAGTGGAGATGTCAAATACAAAAAACATTGCTAAAATATCATTATGATTACTAAAAGACAAATAAGTAAAAGTTCACAACCACTAAAGAAAAATGCCATTTGGAAGTTGAAAAAAAAAAGTTTTGCAGAATAAATTATTCTGTGAATATTAAATATTTCCTATTAAAAAAATAATCACATTCAGAGAAAACTAGGTGATGTGAGTATGCTTATTTATTTTGCCAGCTGGATGATATCAGTACTAAATGCAAAGGTTTTTTTTGAAGGTTTGGGTACAGAGCAGTATTTAGTCCTGCAAAAAACCAGTTATCCAGGACTGCCTGGATATGTACTTCAGCACAATTCCTTTTGAACCCTATCCCAAATCCTGGCTGCAAGGTGAGCCCTAAAAATAGAATTATCAGAGCTTGCACAATCTCTTTTCATGACCTGCACAGATGTCCAGTCTCACCTCCCTGTAATGAAAAGGTTGAGGGCTCCTGGGTCTAATGAGCATTAAAATCCTGGGGGTGTTTCTGTCTGTGCCCTTCAAGGGCTCACTCCCTCTTTAACCCTGGTGCCTTTTTGGTTCCTCCTGCCAAGCTGAGGCCAAAGCACTGAGTTTTGTGCTCACCCTGTGCAGGCACAACTGGTTCTGCACCAGTTAAACCCTCTGTGACCCATTTACAGATAAATACCCAGCGAATGACACCGGAGGTGTGAGCTGGGGTGGATTCCTGGGCTCCATTAGTGCAGCCCCCATTAGTCCTAATGACTTGACATCAACAATTATCCTCTTGCAGCAGGAGCAGGCGAGCACCTTTAAATACCCATTATGCTCAAAATTCGTTTTTAACTTATTTTGTTAATTTAAAATCTATCCAATGTATTTATCCTAATATCAGATCCTCGGGCCAGAGCTTGTTGTATGAAATGGATACACAGAGCTTGTGTTTAAAAAAAAAAAAAGTGACTTCATCCTTGCTTTTATGGGCCCAGTCGATTCAAAGGAATAGCCCCTGGAAATAGTAACTGCTGTGATATGCTTATGGCTCCATTTACAGACTTTCTTATAGGTTCATAAATGGAGACTAGGAGGAGGAGGGAAAGGAATAAAATTTAATAACTGAATAAAAATGTAAATAAAGATTTGCCTAAAATTACTTGTCCAAGAAATAATTCTCCCTCCCCCTTAAGCTAATACTTTGATAAGCTCTGAACAGTGATCCTGATTTGGAGCGTGACCTTTGAAAATGCTCTCCAGCTTGATTAAAGATGTATTAAATTTGTTTAAATAAACCTCGTTGTAATGGCACATCATTTGTAAGAAGCTATTAGGGGGCTGGAAACTGTGCTGCTGTATTTGCATGAAAATGTGCCCTGCTCGAATTGAGGATCTCTCCTGAATTAACCGCAAAGGAAAAGCGACACTTTCATAATTTTTTTTGACAAAAGAGGAAAAAAAAAAAGCCCCACAACTTACAAAACTTTATGCTAAGCTCCATGAGAAAGAAGGTAACTGCATATTAAAGCAGGCTATGAACACAACACACACTTCTCCAAACCACTTTCCTCTGGTTTTGTCTTAGATTTTTTACTTGCATTTCTTTTCTTTTTGCCTGCTTTCGTTTTTTGTTTTCCTCCCTGAAAAATGTCATTGAAAAGAAAAAAAAAAAGCCAATAACAAAATGTTTTCTACTGTGGTTTTTCGGCTGAAGGAGAGAAAACCCATCCCTTAACAGCAGAAAGAAACAGTAATACAAAAACTTAAGAGAGTGGTTGACATTGATATTAACTTTCTCCTTTCAGTGGGGTTTCAGGCAGGCAGATTTTGCAGCCGTTGAGAAAAGGGAAAATGTAACCCTGGATATCATGGAATTTATGTGATTAGGCAGAAAGGTGGATAAATAGACAGATAGATCCCATTCCTGCTTGAAGCATATAGATTGCCAAATGTACTTTAATTTCTTCCAATAGCTCCCAACTGAGTGAGTAACTGCTACGCTAATGAAAAAGTCTCTCTCCCTTAAATCAAATTTTAAATTAAAACCTTTCCCATTTCCCAGCTAAAGCCAGGACTCCAGGATATGTATGTGTACTCGGGGGCTTGGAGTCTTTCTTTGTGCTCCCTGTTCCTCACCACCCATTTCACATGTCAGCCTCCACGGCCATCCTGGCGCTCGCGTCCTTTGTCACATTCCCAACCAACGTGGCTCCATCTGCACCTGGGGCTCAGTGCTGGGAGTGCCACCAGCACTCAGGATCCTCTCCCACCCCAAACCCACCCTGCAGAGCATTTGGGGACCTCCAGAGCGATGCATTACAGACTTTAATTTTGCTCCTTCTTGTTTAATCTCGCAGGCTCTGTTCTCAAAGCCTCCTCCAAAACCACAGAGTCATGAGAGTCCCAGTAAATCACCAGAGTCAGCAGCTCTGCCTGATGCAGGAGGCCACTGGTGTGGGCAGTTTGCAGAGCAGGGAATGCCTGCCCTTTGATTACAGAACAACGTCCAAAGAATGAGATTTTAAGGATTAATATCTTTCTTTGCCGCCATTCCTTCCTTTCTTTTCCCCAGCTGACTGCAAAAGCTGCAAACAACAGAACCCTGAGCTTTGCAAAATCAGTGTTATGTAAAATATGTATAATAATCTACCAGTAGATCACTCATTCTTCATGAATATCAAGCACATGCGCCCACAGGTGATAAAAACTTTGCTGTGAGGTGAGCTGGGACACTTTAATCTGGATTCTGCTCCACAGGAACTCATGCACGTGGCACAAATCCTTAAAGGGTTTGAATAAAAGGTTTAACAAATGAATATCCAACCAGAACTAGAGGAAGATGGCAGATTAGAAACAAAACCTACTAACCCAGATTGCACAACAGGCCAATGATGTGGTTACTCTGAAAGCAAAGACAACAAATAACTTCAAGAAAAATACAAGAAATTCACCTTTACTGAACTGTACTAAAACAATGCATCCATAAATATCACACTTAGTAGCTAATTTTGGCATTGAAAATATCATCTGGTAGCTGCATTTTCCAGGCCCAGTTGTAGACTGTGGATTATTTTTCCTTTTACCAATTTTCCTAAAACAAAGTAAGAAATATCACCTGTGTTATGCTTGGGCCTGCTTCTGCCACATTCCTGTGTATTTACTTTCTGCCCTGAGCTGTCATGAGCCTAAAATCTGTCTGCACATGGGGGTTGTGCCAATCACCCATCTCTGGACTCTTCAAACCTCTGTTAACAAAACTCTGCTGCTCATATGTGGATCCTCACACAGTGGAAAGGATGAAAGTGCATTTGCAAATAGCATAGACCAACTCTTAAATTCTTTTGCATGGTAAATCCATGCACAACATTTTTCCACTTTTACATCTCGCTGTCCTTAGAGGATGCATTGGCTAATGACACACTTCTTTCACTGAAACCACACCCCAGAGTGGCCAGGACCATGAGTCAGGAGAGCAAACCTGGTTTTCCAGATTTTTCACAATCTCTTTAACTGAATGCAAGAACAAAATGCAAAGGTGCTCCAGGAGGAGAAATTCAAAGAACAAAACACAAAGGTGCTCCAGGAGGAGAAATTCCAATCCTGCCCAAGGGTATCCAGAGGCACAGGCAGCCTCCCACTTCCCCTGTGAGATCTCTTGGTGAACAGTGACCAACCTTGGCCAAACCCTTTGCAAATATTTTTCTGACCTAGATGGTCACAATTCCTAGCTGGTCACAACAAAAAAGGGCAGGGAGATAGAAAACATCCTCAGGAAGGAAGAAAATTTAGAGATCCACAGAGCAGAACCTTCAGGCATCACAGTTGTTAATTCACATCCCTGGAGCCAGCAAAAACCCCTGATGGTTCATCTTTTATTTTGGGGGCTGGCCATCCCATCTCAGTGGGAGCAGGGAGATCCACAAAAACCTGGCCTGCTGGGCAGCACTGAGCTGCAGCCTCAGAGGAACCCGGATTCCTTACAGCCTGTGCCATCTTCCCACGTCAACCAACCTCTGACATCTTCTCCTGTCTCTTCTTGGTTTTAATTTGCCATTCTAAATTGAGATACTAGAGCAGGTGGAAGCAACCCAGCTCTGGGCTAATTGGTTCATCATGCACGTTAGGATAATGCTCATTCTGGATTTCGATTAGGTCAGTGTGGAGACTGCCTTGGTCAGAGGCTGTAATGATCTGCTTATTAACTCTGGTGCAGGGTCCTTGACTGTACTCATGTTATTAGAGACTGCAGCTGCCTTCAGCCCTGTGAACCATGGAGTTTTATTGGGCTGTCTAATGTCCTGTGCTGGGCTAAGTGCTCAGTTTCTGTCCTGGCTGGCGCCAGGGTTTAGTTTGTTCCTTTCCCATACCTCCAGCCACACAGAAATAGTTTGTGTGTTACTCTGCTGGGCTTTATTCCCGTTCCACCAGTATTCATTAAATGCTCTGTACCATTAAGGAGGGTGTTTTCTTCACTGAACACGTGATCTGTTTATAATTTTCCTTCAAATTCTGCTATGGCCATCTTCTAGCTTTAATATTTTCAATTAGACTCAAAAAATTCTTCTTAGGGCCTGATCAAATCCAAAAAAGAAAGAAATGTTTTACAGAGCATAAAAATCTATTTGTGACAAGGGGCAACACTTATTTGTGTTGCAACAACAGGTATCCTGCTTTTGGGATATTTCAGCAACCCTGGCTCATTTTTGACAGGTTGCTTTCCACATCTGAGTACACTGTTAGCACTTTCAGTATTTCCCCATCAAAAATGTTTCCAGAAAAAAAAGACATTTTCTTGCTTAACTGACTCAAAGATTCTTCTTAATGCTCTCATTGCAATCAGATTTGATTACTGTGATACATTTTTTCTGCTCATCTTCCTCTTGTGGGTGTTAGTTCCTTTCACTGGATCAGCAAAACTTCTGCCACAGCCTAAAACTGCTGACAGCCACAACCTTGATTTCTAGGACTTGCATTGTTCTCTGCTCTGTTTCCCTGTTTGTTGACATGAAGCCCTTGGTTTCAGGGGTTTGATTTTTAAGAATGAAACTCTTTTCTGGGTACAGGGGCAGGATCTTCTGAAATGGATGGGAATGTCCCAGAGGTGTTGGGCAACTTCAGGGGGTGTGAGAAGGGCATGAGAAAATGATGGAGGGGTGTTCAATCAGTGGGAAAGCTGATTCTACATGTGTGCAAGGAGTAAAATGAGCTTCAATTATTTGCTCAGGTGAAAGAAGTTATAATTTTTCTAAGAAAAGTGGTTTTATTAAATAATTCCCTGAAGAAAACAGTTCTAACCTGGGCAATGAAGGGGTTTGTGCCAGGACTTCAATTCAAGATATCTTGGTCTTCTGACACATCCCTGATTTTCTCACTATTTCCATCCCCACCAATTCCCCTCTCTTTTTTCATTCTAGGAGGTATTAACACCATCTGAAGTTTCCAACAAAGGCATCAAAGGCATTTTGACCAGACAACTGAAGTGATCAGCAGTGCTCTGATTCCACTGCACCCCATGGCTGTGGTCAAACTCACTGCAAATTTATGCAGAATGAAATGAGACACATATGGATGAACAAGCATGAAAAATACCTCCCCCTAAGTGCTCCAAGTAAAGATTTCATTTTCACAGAGAACCATGCCTTAAATTAAACTCAGCTCGTGGAATTTCATCACGTAGCATCCTGGATATCAAACTGCCCAAGCCAGAGGCTCTCTGACCTGTTTAACCCTGACAAGCCTTTGTTCAGCTCCTAATTTAAACGAAAACTTGCATTTTTAATATTAATTGGTGCAGCTCATTTGTCCACAACACACTGAGTTTCACTACAAATTTCTGTTACCGTCACTCTCACTGATGTTTTCAGATGAGCATCCAACCACTCCAACAGCATTTGTGAACATACTGGGCTTTCACTTTTTGTAATGGAAAGGGATTTTGGTTCATTTGTGTTTTGAGGGTTTTCTTGAGAGGCAACAGGTTGGTGACTGTTTCAGGGATGTTGTCACAGAAGTCATTGCTTACATCCTTCACTGAAGGTAAAGACTGGAGGTTAAATGACCAAACTCACACTGCCAGAACTAAAGTAAACAAAACTGGGCACATTTTATTGGAATCTTTACATAAATGAGCATCATTTATCTAATTCCACCTGAATTTCAGCTCATTTTTTTTGTTAAAACGACTTTTGGCTACTCCTCTAATCACCTCCATCCCTTTCCCAAGCAATCCTGATGTCCCCAGACTCAACACTGTGTCACTCACTCACTGTGGGCTCATCTCATTTCCCCTGAAGAAAAACCTCTCAGCCTTCTTGCATTCCTAAGGAAGGAGGAACCTTGGTGAAGGTTTATGTCCCTTTTTTTTTTGGACCTATGGATTGCCTGAAATCCTGTTTCCTCATGCATCCAGAAGGAGTGATGCCTCATTTGGGAAACCTGCCATACTGAGTACACTCATGGTTAAGGAACAAATTATCAAGCATCCCAAATGCACTTACCCTACTGAACTTCCCTTTGTCCAGCTTATATGGCATTTAATTAAATAATGCTCCATTGCAAACTGTTAAAAAAAATTATCAGGAAGACTTTCTTGCAATAAATACCTCTTTCTAAAATGAAGGATAAAATTTAGTCCCTGACCAACATAAAACCCTTCCGAGTGTATTGTTCTGGAATTGCCATTCACTGCTTGGTTTATTTGCATCCATCCAGTATTTCCAGGATTTCTAAAGCACCCATTGCAGTGGCATCAAATGATCCATAATTTGCAAAATAAACTTTGCATGCAATAAAACTATATGAATCATGTCATCTGCAACGAATGTACCAGGGATCTGCATTTCAGAGCTACTAAAAATTTTACCTACTTCACACCTCACTTCTGTTTTGGTCATTTATTTTAACTTGCATTTGTCTGAGGTTTCATGACTTCATTTTCTATGCAAGTTTCTGCTCCATCACACCATGTATGGAAAGGGAAAAACACCCCCTCAAAGTGTTTTTTTGTATTTTTAGATAATCTGGGTGGAGTGAGGAGAAAATTAAGCAACATCACAAGAAGTGATTTATCCAGAAGCATAAGAAATTCTGCTTTGAGTTTGAATCAGAGGTTTCAATCCCAAGACAGAGATTTTCATAAAATTCCAGGCATTAAATAATGCAAATAAATAAAAAATTCCTAAATGTGCATATTTTTAAAGGGAAAAGAGCAAGGAGTCACAGATTAATTACCTGTAAATTCTTATTAAAAGGTACCAGCAAAATGCTCCTACACAGAGGAAAAGGGTGGGGAATAACACGAGTCATAATTTATCAAGGATAATTCCTTAACCAATTTTCCTAACACCTGTAAAATTCTCCAACAGCTTATCTTGTTCTCGTGCCTAAAAAAAAAAAAAAGTTTCAGTGTAAGCTTTAGTGATAGCTATCACAAATTTCCATGGGATAATCACAGCACAAAGCACTGTGCAAATGCACTGTAACTGTAAATTGTCAGTAATTGTGTAATGCCAGCACTGGTTATTATGGGCTGTATTTGATCCATATGCATTCTGCTTGCTTCACTTTGAGCCCATGGTGCCCAGAGTGATCTTAGATGGGAAAGATTTCTGCCCCAGACACAAATAAATCATAATGAGGGATGTTTGATTTGATTCCTGCAAAGCTTACAACAGGCCAAGTTAAGAATTTCAACTTTATACAGAGTTAGAAACTGAGGAATAGGTCTTGGGGGAGGGAGGGGCACCAGAGTTGTTTTGTGTGTTTGAGATGGACTTCCCTTGGTTGATGCAATGATTGCTCCAGAGAAAAACACTTTGAGAGATTTTATGTGTCCATTTTACTTGAGGAAGCCAGAAGAGAGCTCTGAACTGTGCCGCTTACAGACCCACCCGAGTACAACAGGACATAAAACCATAGAATCCTTTAGGTTGTAAAAAGCCTTTGAGATGGTGACATGGGACAGGACTGAGTACAAATTAAAAATCTTGCTGCTCTGCCAAGCATTTTGCAGAGTAAACTCTGTGCAACAAGCAAAACCAAATTTCTATGCAGCAGCAGGTGTTGAACTTAAAAAAAGCACACCCCAAGCATTCAGTGATTAAGCTCAGATGCCTTCCTTCTTTCCTTGCAAGCCGTTATCCACAGTTTCATTTTCTCAGATTTGTGGGAAACGTTTACAACTTCACCAGCAGTTTTCAGGAGCAAGAAGCCCTAAGAAGTCCTGCTACACCACCCCTCCACACCAAAAAACACTTGTTCTGCCTCCCCACTGAACAGGCTGATGATTGTGCCTGAGTTTTACCCCCTGTCAGGGACAGGGACACATGGGGTGGGAAACCAGGCTGCTCCAAGCCCTGTCCAGCCTGGCCTTGGACACTTCCAGGCACCACAGCTTCTCTGGGAAATCTGTCCCAGGGCATCACCACCTCTCAGGGAGCAATTTCTTCATAGTGGGCAGTCTAAATCCACTCTGAGCCATCCCCTTGTCCTGTCACTGCATGCTCTTATAAATGTTCTTTCCGCATCTTTTTTGACAGCTCCTTTTGTCGCAGACAACTTTTATGGAAAATCCTTTCCTAGGATTTTTCTCCTGAGAAGCTGAGAGGCCTCAGGAACAAAATGTAAACAATGGTTATCTGCTGCTGTGGGATGCAACAGGTGCATCTCTGATTGGTCTCGTGTGGTTGTTTCTAATTAGTGGCCAACCATAGTCCGGCTGGCTCGGACACAGAGCTGAGCCACAGACCTTTGTTATCATTCTTTATTATTCTGTTCTTAGCCAGCCTTCTGATGGAATCCTTTCTTCTATTATTTCAGTATAGTTTTAATGTAATATATATCATAAAATAATAAATCAACCTTCTGAGACATGGAGTAAGATCCTCATCTCTTCCGTCAACCTGAGACCCCTGTGAACACAGTCATATCCTTTCACACACTGCAAAACCTCAATTAGGTCACCCTTAGGATTAGGTCACCCTTAATCTGGACAATCCCAATTTTCCAAGTCTTTATCATGATAAAATCACTGGAGAATCATCACCAGCCCTGACAGTGCCCCAAATCAGAGCAGATCTGTGCCTGGTGTGGGCACTGGGTGTGAGGGCAGAGCTTCCCTCCCTCCCCATGGCACCAAGGTGAGGGCAATGGAGCCTCCCAGACAGGGTAGCAATTAGCAAAGTGACAAAAGACATTCCCAGCCTTTTGATGCAAAGTGCAATGACACCTGTGCAGGGAGAGCTGCCACAGGATGTCTTACATGGTGTCACAAAACATCCTGCATCTTTCAGATGATGTGCTACAGCCTCTTCCTCCACCAGGCCACAAACCATTTGAGCAGCCAGAGCTCATTTTGAATTAGGGTGACTGCTGGAAAAGGCACAAGAAAACAAAAACAAGGGTGTAGAAAGCATAACATTAGTCATGCCCATATTATGGCTATCAAGAAAAATTACTGAAAGTGGTCTGTGACACCTGAGGGGTGACTTCAGGAGGAGTCACAGCCACCTGGCAGGAGCTTCATCTTCCTCAAGAGTCAAAGCTTCCAAGGTGCAGGACAGCAAATTAGACATAGGTGTCTTCCAACAACCCTGGGAAGGCAGGAGCTGCTGAGCACACCTCAGTGCCAGGCAGCTGGAGCCCTCCCAAGCCTGCTGCTGTCATTCCCAGAAGTGCTCTCCTTGGAAGAGAATACCTCCAGGAATGTCTATTAAAGGACTGGAAATGCTAATTTGCTGGCACAATTACTCTCAAGAAATCTCCTGCCAGCGGGGAAGAAAAAAAAAATGACAAAATATCATAGAAATGTGTGCCTTACTTTTCACCTAGACCCAAAATATGCTTTGGGTTTTGTTTTAATATTTTATTTTGTGGACTAGTAAGTAGCATTTTGGGTTACTCCTGTGATAGTGTTCACAGACATTCTTGGATTGGGGAAGAGAGGAGGATCTGACTCCATGTTTCAGAAGGCTTGATTTAGTATTTTATGACATATATTACATTAAATCTATACTAAAGGAATAGAAGAAAAGGTTTCATCAGAAGGATGGCTAAGAATAGAATAGCAAAGAATGATAGCAAAAGCTTCTGTCTCAGACAGACAGTCCGAGCCAGCTGATTGTGATTGGCCATTAATTATAAACAACCACATGAGACCAATCACAGATGCACCTGTTGCATCCCACAGCAGCAGATAACCATTGTTTGCATTTTGTTCCTGAGGCCTCTCAGCTTCCCGGGAGGAAAAATCCTAAGGAAAGGATTTTTCATAAAAGATGTCCACCACAATTCCAAGTTGCCACTTGTACCAGCCCTCTGCGCACAAAATCCTATTTCATATGGTCATTCCCTTCGTCAGCATTTGTTTGAGAGGCTGGTAAAACAAACAGCAACTGGGCCAAAAATGTACACACAATTTTTTTTTTCTCCTTTCCTCCCTGTGCTGAAATAGCCAAGACTAATAATAATCTGGTTTCATTTGCAAACTCTATATCCTTAGGCTGATCATATGATTCAGTGATTGCAAAACAGAGATTAAAAAAAAAGAAGTATTTTGGTTGCTCGAGTTATGAAAAAATCAAGAAGTTACTTAACATCTGCAGCCAGAATTAAACATTTTGAGGTACACAACAAATCTGGGGTGAGCACAACAGCTCCTTGACTTGCCTGAGCCCTGATGCCAAAAGATGGAGCAGAGATGGTCATGGGAGCATTGACAATGACACAGAGAGGGGGATTTACTCACAGCCCCCAGAGGTGGCCTGGGGACTCAAAGCACAAGTTTGGGCTGATCCTGACCCTTTTTTGTCCACTCTGAGTGCAAACCAGATGTCCATGCACTTTTATCAGTGAGGGTGGAAAATACTGCTTTGCTCTGGAGAGACAATTCCCCCCAAAACAGCCCAAATGAAGTTACATCTGAGGTACAGGTGATCTCCAGAAAGGAAATATGAGGATGGGCTCAGCTGAAAAGCCAAGGGCACCCCACATAGTGTCTGCAAAGCAAAAACAAACCCAAATTCTTTTCCAAAGCCCATGCTTCAACACCTCCCCTTTACATTTCCCCCAGTTTTGCTAACACTGAATAAAGCCAACAACACTGGCTCTCAACACTGAGCTCATCAGCATCATCCCCTGCCCTCCTCCTGCTGTGATGCACCAGAGCCTGGCTTTGGATGCAACCCTCCCTCTTTACTTGGTTATTTTGAGATTTATTTCATGCAATGAGCCCAAAAGGCCAAATTCTCCAGTCTACTTTCCCTGGAAAGTGAATTATTTGCTGGCCTTCCAAAAACCACAAGAATTGGAAGGTGAATCTTTTCATTTCAGACTCCAGATCCAGCAAAGCTGAGTAACAAATGCAGCTGACAAAACTAATCAGAAGCTCTTCTGAGGTGAAAAATGGATTTCACAATTAAGAATCAATTAGATGCAACCCCACACTTCGATGAAACAAAAATCCTTTATTTTCTAATAATTATTCATTGAGCACCTCCTGCATTGACCACACACTTAGTGCTGTCCACTCTGCTTAATCATCTATTCAAAGGAAATTTCTCTCCCTGATAAGGAGTCAGGGTGGGTTTTAATGGCACTAAATTGTGGGTCTGCAAAGTTTGCTGCCTGTTACACTCACGGTGCTTTGGTAAAAGTAAAATCGAAGTTATAGACACCAGGATGTATCATTAAATAATTATATAAATATATATTAAATAATTAAATAATTATATTTATATAGTTAGAAATTATATATTTATTTTTATATTATTAAATAATTCTATAAAAAGAAATAATTGCAGAATTACAGGATGGTTTGGGACCCTCAAAATAATTTTATCCCACTCCCTGCCATAGGCAGAGACAACTTCCACTATCCCAGGGTGATCCAAACCCTGTCCAAGCCTGGCCTGGAACAATTCCAGGGATCCAGGGGCAACAACAACTTCTCTGGGCCTCACCTCCCTCACAGGAAAGAATTTCCTGATATTAAGTGTTGGTAGACAGAGTCTCTTCAACCACATTTAACACATAATCAAAGCCATTTCAGTTTACACATCACAGAGAGAGAAAAATGAGGAAAACGCTTCTGCTTGCAGCACTGGATCAGCTGCAGTCAGGGGTTGTCCAGGACAGAGCAGATTTCATCATTCCCCTTTTTCTTGTGATGCCTGTTTGGGTTCTTAGAATAAAAAAAAAAAAAAAAAAAAAAGAAAAAAAAAGGGAAATAAAAGCTTTCCCATGGTGTCTCAAAGGTAGAGAAAGGAGAACTGAGTTGGAATGGTGCATGCGGGGGCAAACACTGCTGAGCAGAACCCCAGGATGGTTTGGGTGGGAAGAGAGCTTAAAGTCACCCCATTCTACCCCTGCCATGCCCAGGGACACCTTCCACTGTCCCAGGAGCTCCAAGCCCTGTCCAGCCTGGATTTGGTCACTTCCAGATAAATTAAAAGCAATTCTGAGGCCAGACTCACGTCCTGCCTGTGCATCTCCAACACACAAACAGGCATCACCACAGGCCATGGAGCTGATACTGACAGAGGCAGAGGCTCACACAATGCTCCAGAATTTCTGCTGGATATAAATATAAATAAGCACTGCTGATACAATTGCACTGTGGGACTATTTGGAGATGAGTAGGGTTATAATGCATCTGCAAAATCAATTTTTCTATCTTGATTTAAAAGTCGAGCCCAAAGCAATTTTTGTTACTTTGAAATTTTTATTTTGCTTTATTAACTCCCCCCAACAGTTGAAAAAGCCCTTGGAATACACTTATTTCAACGTGCCTTTTGTGTTTGTCTCTGCAAAAGAAAAGTTAGTGCTGAATGTTGCCCTTGCCTGTGAACTGCACTTCTGGGGAGAAAATTCAGTCCCTTCCATTTGAGAAATGAAATTTGTTAAGTGCCTGGGCCACAAAGCAGCAATAAGACTGTTGGCAATTTGAAAGACCAAATTAAAAAGGAAAAAAAAAAATAAAAAGCAAACAGCTGAGACACCGGAGTCTAAAAATTATCTATGACACATGCATAGTAAAATGTTTTTACAAATTCTCCAAAGGATTTTTAATTATTACAGATTGTATTAATTAGGTAATTATGCAATAGATTGTTTTGGAACCATTCCCATCTATTATGTATGCAATATTATGTATACATGTTTTTTTAAGGACTGTCCTGTTTTATAAACTTCAGCTCCAGCCTGATCCTCACAGGGGCTACAAGGGTGCAAAAAAACCCAATATCTGCCAGGGTGGACACTTTTGGAAGCAGACAAGTGTCCTAAAGGAAAATCAGTGCAGTATTTTTTTTTTTTTCAAGCTACAAAATATTATCCTTAACGAGCATCTGAGGATTAATGACCATCTGGGAAGGGCTGATGGCTCCAAGAGCAGCTCAGGGCCATTAACTCCAGCTCCTCGTTAAAAGGTGCTTAAGGGCTTTATGTGCAGCCCTGCCCAGGTAAGATGAGCTCCTAGGCAGTAAAGCATTCACCTAATTGTTTCAAGTGACAATATGGAATTATGGCCACATTTTGGACTGGAATTCCCACCAAAACGTTCATGGAGGATAAAAGCAGAGTTTGGCAATGCTTTTTCCTTTTTTTTTTTTTTTTTTTTTTTAACTGCTTCTCTCTCCTTCCACTTTGTGATCTCCAATTTGAATCTATAAAAGTGGTATCATAGAATGGTATGGGTCAAAAAATACCTTTAAGGATCATCTCATCCCACACCTTCCATTATCCCAGGTTGCTCCAAACCCCATCCAACAAGGCCTTGGACACTTCCAGGGATGGAGCAGCCACAGCTTCCCTGGGAAATCTGTGCCAGTAAACAAAACTTACAATAACCTTGAGAGCAAACCAAGCATTCATCATCTCGAAATGAGTTTCTGCAGTTTTTAATCAGTCAGAAAAGACTCAGAAACCTCTCAAGAAAGTCTCTTCTTCTTGCCCTTCCCAAAGCCACACAGGTAAGTTTTACCACCTGTGCTAATGAGACACCAACACAGACCCCTCCTACATTTGGAAAGGAACAAGGTGAATGTGCACCAAGGTCTTTATTTAACCATTCAGTGATAAATGCACATCCTAAAACCCATATGAAATTAGAGCATGACTTCTCAGCCTTGCTGTGATAGGATTTGTGTCTGCTTTATTCACTTTCCCTACCTCTGTCCTCACCAGACCTCATTTTTTCAGGCTACATCACTGGAAAGATTGTCCTCAGGTAACAAAAAAAAAAAAAAAAAAAACCAAAAAACCAAAAAAACCCAAAAAACAAAAAAAAACCCCAAAAACACAAATAAACAACAAAAAAACAACCCCAAAAAACCAAACAAAAACAAATAAACAAAAAAAAAAGACAAAAAAACCCAAACCAACAGAAACCCCCCTCCCAAAAAAAAAAAAAACAAAAAAACCACAAAAAAAAAAAAAAAAAAAAACAAACAAAAAAAAAAAACACAAAAACCCAACCAGCAGCAATATTGACCAGGAAAAGACCTGGTGACTATTTCTTTACCCCTTTCCCACATCTCACTGACCCCCGAGCAGCTCTGCTGGGACAGCCACCTGCAGCACTCATGGGCTGCAGGACAGAAGGCAGCAGTCCCGTGTTCACAAATCAGACATAAAAGCAGTTTTTAATTTATTTAATCAACAGTGATTAAGAGCAAGAGGAGACTCTGTCCATGCCCTCAAGGCAGCTTGCTGGGAGAGGCTGGAGGGAGCAGAGTTCTGCTGGTGGGAAGGCACTGCAGGGAGGGTCAGATGGATCCCAAAACCTAATAGGAACTGAAAGCACTAATTGAGCCTGGAGAAGAGGCTGGAGGGTTCCCTATGACATTTGCAGGGGAAAAAAAGAACCAAGGAGAAGACAGAAAAAGAAGCTGGTTTGGGAACGTTTTGTAGACTTCATTAAAAAACATTTTAAAGAATGTGTGGTTGAAGAGAGACCATAAATTCCACTAGTCCTGTAAAATCCCAGTCCTCACTATAATATCCATTTCCAACCCAGCCATCAGGAGATAAAATCCCTTTACCACCTTAGTGCTTCTTCCCAAGAACAGTTATTGATCCCTGATCAGTTCTCCTTAACCTCATTAACACTCTTTTAACTGGCACTCATTCCCTGTGCCATCCAAGCTAGATATTCCCTTGGACTGAGGAACCATGTACAACATCAGTTCATGCTTCCAACACTGGAACTTGCTTGCCAAGTTTTCAAATGCGTTAAATCCTTAAATACGCAAAACAGAACACCCTCACCTTGGATTTCTAGCCAGCACTTGATATTTTCGCTCATTTTCTGATACATTGTTCATGAAAGTGGAATCCTGGTCTTCCCCCTCCTTCCTTTTGGCATGTTTAAACATTTTAAATTGTTACTCCAGTAGCCCACTAAATGATTTTGTTCTACTTCACCCACATTGCTTCATTTCTTGTATCACTGCTTGTCCTTTGATTACAATTGCAAATGGAAAATGTTTGAAAGTTGGTTTTGTTCTGAGAGCAGCTCGAAGCGAAGTGAATTAGTGGATCAGCCTATTTGGCAAGTGAGCCCCCAGCTCTGAGGGTACTGTAATAAATTTAACACTCACACACTGAAGCTCCAAGTCCACATTGCACAACCAACACCTATTGCAGTGTCTAATTTAAAGATAGTTGTGGCCTTTACCCCAGATTTGCAACACCTAAATAAACCGGGCTATTCTCATTAACCAAAACATTTCCTCAGTTCAGGTCTCATGAAACGAATTGGCTGTTGCCCCACTGAAGCATTAGGGGACAAATCTGAGAGAAAAGCAGGAAGAAGAGGCACAGAGGTTTATTTTGTCTCATTTAGAATGTCCTCAGTGCCCACAGTGACATTCCCACAGCAGAGACAGTGCTGGAGCCTTCCCTCCCTCCTCACCCCCTCCTCTTTTCTTTCAACCACCTTGAAATTCAGATTAAACAACACTCCCAGAATAAGCTTCTTTTTCTGCTGTTTCCAACCCAGATTCCCTAAAGCATTTCCAGCATGCACTTGTGGGCAACCCGAGCCATCAGCCTGGTGACAAGCGGCTGGCAGCGTCACGGCGCCGCGCAGGCCGGGCCTCCATCTGCATCCCCTGAGCTGTCCCCCAGCACAGCCCGGCCCAGGGGACAGCAGCACAGCCACACCTGGTCCCCAGCACCGATTCTGAGCGAGGAGCAGCTTGTTAGAGCTTGTGAAAGCTGCTCCTTCCCAAGCAGATGGGCTGGAGCAAAACAAACAGGAGCCATCCGCGGGCGCTTGGCAGAGCTGGCGCTGGCCTGACGTCAGGGCTGTCCCTGCTCCCCACAGCACAGCTGGAGCAGGGACGGCACATTCCTGTCACCTTGGGTGCTCAATTCAAAGGGATGATGGCTTGGTTTGACCTCAGCAGCAGAAGGGAAGGACAGCCATAGCACCAGGATGAGGCCTCAGCGCAATGTGGGGCGCTTAGCGCTGTTCAGAAACTGCTCCCACTCTTTTCCTCTGGTGGAATGTGGGAACTCAAAACATCCCTCTGGCTGTCCAGGACAGCCAAGACCCCTGCCAGAGGACTCAGAAATCTTGGCACAGACCCAAAACACCTGTGGTTTTGATTATGACCCCATGGAGCAAATCACCAACCTTATATGAAGATCAGCAAGCCATAACAGTTTAAGTAGAATAATAGTGAAGTTATCATGGGGCAAAAAAGTAGATTTTAGGGTTTTGGTATGGGGGTTAAGGAGGCAAGATGGAGGAATCTGGGCGTGTCCAGCCTTTCTCCTCCTTCTTCTTGGCCTCCATCTTCTGCTGTGATGCTGGCACTTTTGGATTGGTTTAGAGTAGAAGCTTACTGTCTAACATAGGTGATAGGTATTGGGAAGTAATTGTAAATATTGCACATGTAGTTTTTAGTATAAAGACATAACACTGCCCCAGGGGCAGGCAGAGTGCCTCTGTCTATCCTGCTGAGTGGACCTCAGCTGGACAGGAGAAAGAATTTTATAGATAAGAAACAATAAACAACCTTGAGACCAAGAACTGAAGAGCTCTGACTCCTTCTTCAAGCATTGGGCTGGGAAAAGAGAATTTCTGACACATCCTGGGATCTCTCTGAGCAGCTAGAGATCCTGACAGTGGAACAGCAGTTTGGAGGTCTGAACACCTCAGAGGAATACCAGAGTTTCCACTCTACACAGAATGGAGAGCCACCAGTGCCCACAGAGCTGGAGCCTGGCACCCTAGAGCTTCACCCAGCACCAGACCCACTATCCTGCTGCAGGAACAGCACATCTGTCATTTCTTACTTTTACACAAACAGCTCCTGGTGAACTCCTACAACCCTTTTAACTGCATCCCCTTGTCTGAAGATACAGAATTTAAAAATAAAGCCTGCTACCATAAACTGCCCAGCATGCTGCTGCTGCCACGTGTTTTGTCAGGAGATCAAAACATTTTAGCTTTGAAGACACAAAGTACAACTTCCCCAATCCATCAGAGGAAGAAACACACCCAACAGAAGCACAGTGTTCTCGTGATGTGATTGGAACTAGGTGACCTTTAAGGCTCCTTATAAACCAAATAATTCTGGGATTCTGTGCCCACTGTCAAGTTCAGTGTCAGAGGTAGGAGCAGACCTGGTCTGGTTTTAAATCCTGTGACAGAACTGCCCTTACATTGAAATTTCAGACTAGGAATGGTCTTTTCACACCACAGCCCTTCTCCAGACCTCTCATGCTAAGCTTTGATCCCATTTCCATGTAAGGCTCAAACATTGATATTTCCATAGAAAGATGGGTTAGAGAGGGACAAAAATGCCACCTTCACATCTGTTGCATGAAGCAACAGGGATTTTATAGCTAAAATCCATCTTTATGTACATATTGAGGCAAAAGGTTTGGCTTGACTTACTTTTAATGATTACAGACTTGAAATCAGGGCTGTTGCATAAAGATCCAATGCACCCAGAGCTTTTACTCTTCAGCAAGATATGAAAAGTTGTCAAGTATGTCAAGGTCAGGTTGGACAGAGTTGAATTGTTACAGGCATAAATATAAGATAAAGAGAGACCAAATTATGTACCTTTGGTATATGCAGTGATTTTTTCGAAGAGATTCAAGAGAGGTACCAGAGTTAGGAGTAATTTTAGGGTGCAAATATATTAATACATGGTTAAGAACAAATGAAAAAAGAAAGCATTCTTTCTTTTACTTCCCAGCTGAAAGTAGGTGCATTTTATGAGAAAACATCTGTGTAAAGCACACACAGTTTGTATGATATTAATAGTTCTCTCCCATACCTTAACAATTTCTCTAATAAATAACCCAGGCTGTACACGCACCATTAGTAAACCTTCAGAATCATAAAAAGGAAGAAGAAAGTTAAGCTAGTATGGCTAATTAAAATTAGTTTTTTGGAAGTTTAATCAATTAGCCCAGAGTTTTCAAGGCAATATTGCTGCTGTTCACGCTCAGTGGAAGCACTTTCAGGCAGCCCTTTATTGCAACATCTCTGCTCAGATGACCTTTACTTCATAAAGCACTGAGCTAAACATTTCATACACAGGGCAAAATCTGTTTATTGAAGGATGCCAGGGGACTGTCTTTAGGAATGTGATTTGGCTTCACTTGGGTAATTTACCAAAGACAGAAGAAAGTTGCAAACCTATTTGTAGGCTTCATTTGAAAGCCATGCCATTTCTTTGTAATGCTCCCTCATCTCAAGATTTGAGCTGTGGTTCTGCAAATAGACCTTCTCCCAGACATGCTCCGGTGATTGTCTTGGTAAACCAGAAAAAAACTCCACCACAAAAACACAGGACAAACAAACAAACATCCTTCCACACAGCAGATGCTTTCTCAATTACTTAATTTGACTTTTGGGTAATTCAGACATGATTTCAGGGAATAATATTTTCCAGACAGAACTTATTTATTAAGCAGTTTGTGGTCGGGCATCAATTAACCAAAACAGGCAGCACATCTTTGGGAGGCATTGGTTTCCCAATTCAGAGAGGGGGAGAGATAAGGGCGTTGACATTGCCACGGGGTCCCTAATTCCAAGGTGGATCCCCTGTTGAGGACCCACCCTGGAGCTTGTGAAAGCCAGACTGTTGAAACAGCACCTGACATTTCCCCCTGAACTCCGGAGCATTTGCTGATTCACTGCCCACACAGGGGAAAAAAAGCACATTTACAGCTCACAACAGTGCCCTGCCTGGCTGAGTGATGTGAAACAGATTTCTGGGCTCGCTGTGGAAATCCCAGCACTTCTTTTTGTGCAGCCCAGTTTTGAACTTGGCTTTTCTGCGGTGAATGGGATGAGCGGTTCCAAACCGTTCTTAAAAATAGGAAGAAATGCGTAAACCCAAAGATAAATAGTGTGAGTTCATCCTACTGTATTTGAGCTGCGTGAGTCTGTGTTGGGTGGAGGGGTGAGGATGGGTATCAGGGAAAGGTTTTTTAGCCCAGAGGGTGCTGGGCACTGCCCGGGTTACCAGGGAATGGGCACAACCCCAAGGCTGCCAGAGCTCCAAGACAGCTTGGACAGCACTGCCAGGGATGCTCAGGTTGGGATTTGGGGTGTCTGGGAATGGAGTTGGACTCAATGATCCTTGTGGATCCCTTCAAACTCAGGATATTCCATGATTCTACTCTATGTTCTGTCCTCTAATTAGGGGGCATTTTCTACAGCATAATCAGCAAAGCCTGAACCAGGACCAAGTTAACCCGTTTGTCCCATGCGATACTGAGGAATTCCTGGGGAAACGGAAAAACAACTCTGGAGAAACCTGGTCTATTGAAAAGTGACCCTGCCCATCTCATGGTATGAGATGTGCTTCAAGGTCCCTTCCAAACCAATTCTGGGATTCCAGGATTTCCTTTCAGAAAACCAGGATACAGTTATCCCTCCCTTCGCTATCTTTCCTATACTGAAATGTTACTGAGTGCTGAAGCTGATTTAAATCTTTAAAATGAAGATCTTTTAAATCTTTAAATGAATCCTAAAAATTGTGAAAAAAATTTTACAATTTTTTAACAAACTTGATAATTTAACAGATTATCAAGTTTGCAAACTTGCCTAAAATTAATTGTGGGAAAAAAAACCCGCTAAATATTGTGCCATAAAGACTCCATTCAGTCATTACTTTCACTATCAAAATGGGATCCAGTTTCCTCCCTTCCACTCCCTCTTTTCTCCACTTTAAATGCATTTTCATGGTGATTATTCTTTTAAGTAAATGCCTGGTACATATTCAGCCATAAGAGGAATATCAAACTCTGTTTTTCCTAATTAGCTGTGATTGTCTTGTACAAATTCTGGAAGAAGGAGCACCGCATTGATAATTTCTAGAGGTAAGAAGAATTTCTGTTGAAACAAGTGTCCCCCAAATTATATTTCATTTATCATTCTCTTTGTGTTCTCTTTGACAAATTCAGTGGTTAATCAGAGCAGTTAGCTGCAATGCACACTTTCTGCAAATTCTGGATATTCTTTTAAAAATATTCTTGCTTGTAAAGAATTCAGATCTATCTCTAGTTTTCTAATCATCAAGAACCTCATTTGTATTTGCCAATTCCTGTAAAAGATACATTCCCATAATCTATCAACGAATGCACATTTCAGGAATGGAAACTTAGGTAATATGCTATTAAAAGACAACTTGTATTAAAATAGTTATATTTCTCAGAATAAAGTGAAATTCTCTGTATGAACACAAATCCCAGCAAAAAATGGAATATTTTTTTAACACAGTTCAAAATTTCTTGACAGTTGCTTTAAGTTTAAATGCTATAAAATAATGAGACTTGTATTAACATTTGCCTATAATGATAAATATACCCATTATTCAAGTCATAAAAGTGAAAAATACCAGCAATATCCTGAAAAAAAGTCTTAAAAATTATAAGGCAGTTATGCTTATTCCTAGAAAGTAAACCAGACTTTCATAAATTCCCAGCTAAATGCTGCCAAACCAAATTTTATCAGTTTCTCTCATCCAAACATTCCATTTGCCTTCTTTCCCTCTGTTTTTGGGGTGGGTTTTGTTTTGTTTTCTGAGACTGAAATTAGCAGTGTTTATTCAAAACCCCATCTCAAAAAGCAAGAGCTGGGAAGAGGAAAAGCTCCCTATATTTATCAAATTCAGTAGCATCTGATGCAAGAGATGAGAACCACTGAGACAAAAATCATTAGTTATGTTTTATGTAAAGTGCTGTCTGGCCTTTGAAGTTTGAGAATAGTGGGACAGGACAAAAGTCCGTCTGCAGCTTTTTAAACTGTGACAAGGCTCCTTTTTGGGAAACTGAGAAACTTACTTTTTTTAACATGACCCAAGTTATACACACACATTTATATATAAAGTGTCATGAGTTATTTTGGTGATTTTGGACCAGCATCACATAAATAAAACTTAAATGCATGAAAGTCAATATTTTGCTTTTCTACTTCTCAGCCTTTTCCATCAATTACACTAAATAATGAGAATTTGGGAGTTGTTATTACAACCCTACAGCTTCAATTACCTTCATTCCAAAGAACGTTTTCAAGCCAAGAAGATTTAAATTAAGAGAAGAAATTTCTAACAAGGTGCTGAAGTTGGTCCCTGTCCTGGAGCCCCATGGAAGTTAATTCTCCCTGTCACCAAGAATCTTTCTTTTTAACCCAGTGAGAACAGAAAAATACTCATAATTGAGACACAGAAGAAAAATATCAGCTGGATATTTTGCTGTCTGCCTGTTCTCACCCAAGTTCACCACGGTCAGAGAATTCATAGAGTGCACAAAGAAATTCAGAAGGCAAAAAGCAGATGTCTGGCTTAGGTGGTTCTGAAATGCTTTCTCAGGTGCATTTTTGTATTGAATACAATACAATCTCACTGCTAGAGAAGGATTTTAAATACCTAAATCATATGAGGTATCTCTGCAACAGAACTCAGCTGCCAGTTTGCCAAAATCTCAACTATACATGAAAATTAAAAAGAAGCGAAACAAACAAGCAACCAAAAAACCCAAACCAACCCCGCTCCAAAAAAAAGTAAATAAAACTATAAACTCAGGAGATTCAGAGTTTCACTTTAAAAAGAAGCATTAAAGCAACAATTTCCATAACTCTTCAATAAAACCACAAGACCAGCCATTTCTCAGGTGGTAGCACCAACCTGGACTCTTGTCTACACCAAAGGTAAAATATTATTTAAAGTACTGGGGATCTGTGATGTGCATCCCTGACATATGCAGGGATTTCCACACTCAGATTCTGTCTATTCTTCCAGGTGCCTCCTAATTAGTTTTCCTAACTATTATTTTGGAGGAAAAGGTCCTCTGGTCCACAAACAGAAGGAAAGCTCCAGAATCATTATTTCCTAGAAGTTACCTAGAATAATTTATAACTTATTCTTGTGGGAAAAACCCACAAGGTTTTTATCAAGTTTATTAAAGTCTTCCTCGTGTTCCTGCCCTTCCCTATTTGGAGATGCCCACATCTGCTCCCAAGCTCTTCTTTAAGATGAGATATTTTCACTTCTGTTCATACTTTGCAGCTCATTATGTTTCCAGACCTGTTCTGTCTCGAGGAGTTTGAGCCATCTGAACCCCTTGGGAAATGCATCCTTCATGTTTGAAGCTCTCCAGGTGTTAATTTTATCTGAGACAACAGAATCAGCCTTCGAGCTGGAAAAACACAGGAGATGATCTAGGGCTTTGGCCATTCTTTAACATCCTCGCCCATAACAATTGTGGTCAAAACTTTCACTCATAGAATTCAAAAAAACAACTGCAAATTGCAAATGAAGTTTTTCCACCTCTTCTCTCCTTCTTCAGCACTAGATTTAAGTGAACAAAGGCCTAATTTTCAAGGGAGTTAAACAGAAACCACATTGACATTTAAGGATATTTCAGTTTCCACTTTGACATCTAAATAAGCAGTGAGATTCGCAGCCGTGCTTAGAGCAATGGGAGCAGCAGAAGGCTGAGAACATTTGGGAAGCTCTCCCCGAAATTCATAAAAATTAGCAAGACTAATTATAAGCAACTTCACTAAGCTCGATTCTTAGACATTTTAAATGACATCAGGGCTGAGCAAGGGTTTGGAATTTCTCAGGAGCACACAAAATGTAACTGCTAATCTAGAATTTACCTCTTTTTTTTCTTCTTTTATTTTTCTGTGCCCCAAGACATTTTTCAACTGCAAGTTAACACTTTGGGTTGTGGTTATGGAAATTTCCACCATGATGCTCAAGCTCATTGTCCCTTCACTGATTTAAAGGTTTTACAGGAAATTTCCTGCTCTGCTTCAAAGCGGCTCAGTCCAAAGTGATTGTTTTGAAGAGGAGACCCAAAATGGACAGCAGTAAGCAGATACTTATGAAGAATCAACGAAATTTTGATGCCAGGGTTATTTCCACAATTTTAACTGTAAACACTATCCAGAGAATCCACATGATCTTATGCTTGCCTCAATTCCACCAGGGTCTTACCAGCTTTATAAAAAATCTATTTCTATGACTACAGTATAAATGGATATTCAACTTTCATCAGAAACACACTGAAAAGCTGATGCCCTCCAATTTTCCTTTACTTATTTATGTTCTTTATTTTTCACATTTAAATCTTGTCATTTTAGTCCATTTCATAAAGAAACCTGCCTGAAAGGAAGTGCTCAGATTTATTGTTCTGTTTTACTGACTGTGTACCTGAAAACCTACAACTTCATGCGATCAGAAAGTAGATGAATGAACCCAGTCAAGGAAAAA
Source organism: Zonotrichia albicollis (assembly GCF_047830755.1). Classification (NCBI taxonomy): domain Eukaryota; kingdom Metazoa; phylum Chordata; class Aves; order Passeriformes; family Passerellidae; genus Zonotrichia; species Zonotrichia albicollis. The sequence continues at coordinate 3,293,675 of NC_133828.1, read as the reverse complement.
AAATAAAAGAAAATTCAAGGATGAATAAATGGCAACACACAATTCCCCACAGCAGCCTGACCTGAGCATCCCAAGGGAGAATCATTTTGTTAAGAATGAGTGCAGCATGTTTGGGAAACGGTGCACTGTCAATATAATCTTTACAATTACAGTCATATGATCAGTGCATCTGGAAAATAACAGTCAAGTGATTAGTCTGAACTTTGCCTGGATCGGGCAATTTTTACACGGCTCTGTCAAATGTCAGACCTCCCTTCTCCCTCACCAATTTCAGCAATGTTGCACCATGATTTCAAGCAGTGAATCATGCAGCCCTGTGCCAACCATCTGTTTCGTCTGCCCCCTCAGTGTCTGGAATGAGATGACGGAGGGCAGGGCAGGATTTCCAGAGTGGCCATTAATGTTCCTGGAGGAGGGGCCCTGGCGACAGATTTTCCATCTGAAATCATGGGCTGCTAAAAACTGGCAAGGGCTGCAGAGGAGTGAGTAGCAACATAATGCGAGGAAGAAGAATTAATAAAGGGACAAGGAAAGAGCAGAAGGGAGGAAAGGACTGGGAAAAGGAAATTTGGATGTGAAGGAAATTTGCAGTGAATTTGGATGGGGAGGAGGAGAGGTAAAGGAAATGTGATTATTTGAAGGAAGGAAAGCAAAAAGAAAGCAGAACGACCCCTCCCTATCCAATTCCCCTGCACCTTTTCTGCTAAGGTTGGGTTATTGTTCTTTAGTGAGGAACAGTTATTAAAATAGACTTGCAGTGCCCACTAAAAATTCCAGCAGTCATGGAAGAGACAGCAAGACGAGCACAGTAAAAAATGATGAACAGAAAAGGAATAAGGCAGCTATCAAGAGTTCCACTTGAACCCAGGTACTTGCAGAAGAGCAGGGATAAAGAAGAATACTGGGCTCTGGGGAGGTGGAAACATGGAAACAACAGGGTGGCTGAAGGATTCTTGCAGATACTTCCTTTCACTGGTCATGTGCTAAAAATTCTGATTGTCTCGCCAAAATATTTCTGAGAACTCTCAAAGTGCAGATCCAGCCTTCTTTTAGACAGACAGGAATATTTGGATAGAGAATTACCACCCTTTCTACAGAACAATCCCCCAAATGTAAGAAAAAATAAAAATCAATATTTTAGGTAGAATGATATGATACGAAACCAAAACAAAGCACAAACCAAATATACAAACTCCATCTTCATTTTCTGATTTTTGAGTTACACTAAGCATTTTCCTACTGTGATACTGAGCACAAAACAGAAATTCATTCCCCCAACTATCCCTGGTCAACATTTCAACATTACAAGTTGAGATGTCCCTCAGCAAAAAGGAGGGGTTGTGAATTGCACATGAATGAAGAGAGGTAGATCAACAAACTGGTCTCAGTTTCACTAAAGAAAGCAAAATATTGCTACAGAAATGCATCGTGCTTTTTTAAAGTTATCAAAAATGCAACATAAATCTAAGTCTGTGACAGTAAAAGCATTTCTCTGAATATCAACTCATTTTCTGAAGTAGACTAGTTGGGAATTCCAACTTACTACTATCCAGAAATAATTAATTAGCTCCATAAACCTAAATTGTACCATTTGATCTGTTGTCAGAACATTTGACATCCATAAAATAATAACAATATTAAGCACTTCAATCATGTATAAGGAAGCAGACCCTGAATTGTGTTACTTGGCTAACCCAGAGGTATTGTTTTGCCAAATTTGGCCAAATATATCACTATCAGAAGAGTTTTGTATTTCACACAAGTCATGTGTAATGCTGCTGCTACTGAACAGCACAATATTTCTGTCTAAGCACCATCAAAACATTTTTTAATATGCATATTTTGTGAGATAAAAATACAGCATCCAATTTTTCATAGCATTTCTGGGGTGATTATTGTTAAAAATAACTTTCTGAATGTTTATTTCTATGATAGGAGATTTTAAATACTATTCATGTACTGTATCAAGAAAAAAAATTAAAAAAAAAGAATAGTTCAAATATTAATTTACCTGGGATAAATGGATAAATTAACTAATTTTTTTTTTGGGGGGGAAGACTGATAAAGGCTATAAAAACACCTTACTTACAGCATTACAATTTTTTATTTCCATTAAAAATTGCAATATAAATATAGGTAGTTGCTTGCAGGTGGATTTTTTTATCCCTTGAAGTAAATTTTGGTGAACAGTTCCAATTAAAAAAAAAAATCCAAAATATTTTATTTTATGTGACAAATAGAAGTTAAATATTTTTGAACAGGAATGAACCAAATTTTTAAGCAATCATCAAGTTGTGTTCTGATTTTTGCATCCTCAATTTTGCACCTGCAGTCAAGCACAAAATTGTGGGCACAGTCAATTGTGAGAGCATCTCACTGTTTGATTGTACCAGCAAATTAAACAGTATCTGGTGATGCCTGGCTGCTGTCTGCTGCACCCATCGTGGAGCTCAAAGGCAAAATTAAAACAAAAGCTTTTAAAATAAAATGTGTTTGCATCTGAAGAAAGTTCCCAGGGTTCTTCCTGCGTTTAATGGCACATCCACACACTGGATTGGCTGGAAGTGGCCAAGAGACTCCTTTGTGAGCTGAATCTGCATCAAGATCATTTTGAAAAACAAACTTATATTTGGATTTACAATCCTGAGGTAAGTTTTCCTCCTGTAAAGACCTCAAGCTGATTTTCAGCACTTCTTTTCTGTTGTGACACTTTCCATCCTCAAAATTCAAAGTAAATACAAATATAAACTTGGTGGATTATTTCTGAGACAAGGCAGTAAATCTGTTTAATTTTCATCTTTAAAACCTATGGATTTGTAACCATTCCTATAGCTCAACCCTTTCTATCCTATGCTTGATGTTCTTTTCCTATCACAACCCCAAAAATGCACCATTCACATTCAGGATAAAGTTTGCCCACCAGTTCAGCTTGGCATTATGCAGCAGAGACATCTCCTTGTCACTGTTTTTGCTCTGTGGCAGCTTTCAGGAGAAGCTATTACTACTCACAGCAGTAGATTTGACAGAGAAAAATATGAATTTCATAATTAACCTGCAGTAGCTTTTTTGTGTTCAGAGAGGAGCAGCAGACTCTCATTTTTATCCCATTTCTGTTATCCCATAACACATTTTTAGCAGTCAGGAGCAGCAACAGGCTACCATTAATAGCAAAGTGGACCTGTTTGAGACCTGTTTGCCATCCCAATCTGATTGTCTGCTTGCAGTTTTGGGAACACAAACTCTTAATTCCATGTGGAATATGAGCATTCACCGCGCTCAAATGCCAGGGCACTTCCACCACTTCCCTCTGGCTTCTGCAGTTTCCTTTCTTCAGGACTCCTGTATTTCTCCTCTACTATCCCCTCCTTTTCTCCTCACCCAAAATGAAGTTGTTCTCAAAATTCTTAGTTTAATGAGGGGCCATTTTGGTGAAAATTGTCCCCTCATATATTTGCAACATTGATTATTTCAGTATTTTGTAAATCACAAGGTCATGGAATGGTTTGGGTTGGAAGGGACATCAAAGCTCACCTCATCCCACCCCCTGTCATGGGCAGGGACACCTTCCAATATCCCAAAAACCATCCGACCTGGCCTTGGACACTTCCTGGAATGGGATCTTCACAAATGAGACAATGAATATTTGGTCAGTGCTTCTTCCTTTGATGCTGGTAGTGCTCGGTAAACCCATAGCCCTTAACTGGGCTATACAGGAAAAAAGTGATTATTTAATTTTTATGGAGCAGGGGAGAGAAAAATAACACTAAAGGGACAGGCAAAAGCTATTGGATCAGTGGGAGCATCCAGAGATTACACTACTGTGAGAAGACACGTTGTTTTAGGAGAGAGTCAATGATACCTAAAATTTCATTAGGATGGCCTCTAGATTTTGATATACAACCAGTCAGATCCACCCAACTCGGATCTGGCTTAAACTGAATATCATGTATCATTTGATTCATATTAATAAGAAAATAAATTTCCCTTTCCACCCAGAAAGATCAAATAGCATACAATAATAAAAAGAATCTGCAATAACTTATTTTTTGAGTAAGACTGATGAGTTTGTTCTATTTCTAATATTAGCCAGAAGTCTTAGGGAGACAAGAAAGATGTAAACATTTCCCTGAGAAATAATCAAACAAAACAGTAAATAACCTCAAAACATTGTTTTGTTCTTCTAAAGATTGAAAAAATAGAAAATCCTTTGGTTTCTTGTCCTCCTTTCAGTCTCTGGTGGGTGAGGCTGCCCATGTTTGTAGTTAGGCAGGCAGCTAAAAGTCACGATAAAAGCAAATGTTGTAAGTACAAAGCACAGAAAAGCCCAAGTCTTCCTTTAATGCTTTACTAGCACTTCACTAATAGGCCCATGGGGTGCAGTCAGTCAATAATAACCCAATAAAATCAATAACGATAAACAAGAGTCAGTGTTCTAATAAAAGCAGAATTTTTAAAATCCAAACCAGCTGTTCCAGCGCTGTGCACAAACACAGGCCTGGTGCAAGGGCTCTCTCTGCTTCCAAGGATCCACGTTCAGCTGCCAGTGCCACAGGCAGAAGTGATGGACAGCACACCATCAAAATTTACTGCCAAGGTGAGCACACATATTTATTGCTCGCTTTCTTCCAGGATTTTAATGACACTCTCAGTTTGGGGGTTTTTTGTGGTTTTTTTTTTTTTTTTTTTTTGGCTTTTTTTTTTTTTCCACATTTACTTCATGAGGTTTATTTGAAACAAAAACTGGGAAGATTTTTCTGCACTATTTCCAAGCAGAATAGAAGGCCATTTATAAAGATTTTGGTCAACTATGAAACACCTTTCTTGGGTTTAAGTTGGACCTTTCCTATATAACTACCCAAGAAATAAATTCACTGTTTCTGTCCCCAAAGCAACAGCCACACACTATAGAAAGTTATTTGGAGAGTAAATGTTTTGGGGAGATGAGGAGGAACAGCACTGAAGAATCAGAGGTAATATCTTGGCTGTCATATAATTAAGAAAGATCTGCTCTTATAAAATAATTTTATATGATCACACCACTTTTGCTTTTAAACTCCACAAACATCTAAAATTAAAGTATATCAAAGGGGAGAAAAATAGCAACAAGAATCTCAAAGGTACACAATAAGTTACTCGGTACTGGTCAGAAAAAGAGATTATTCCAGCCTTGGAAAGTTCATTGCAACCTTGTCCATGCTACAGATGGCAGACCTAAGACCAAAGGCTCAATCCATCTCCTGGGGAAAAAAAAATTAAAATACCAAAATTTATATAGCTTTTAAGATTATTGAAATATGTAAGGATTATTAATTAATACTCTCTGACTTTACAACCAAGTCTAACTTAATATTTTAACATTATTCCTTTGATGTGTAGAGTTTTAATTTCTTTTTACAAGGGAGAGAATTGAAACACAGGTTGGTGCTCCATCCCAATTTTATACATCACACAAAGCTGTAGAGTACTTTGATTTTCCCACTAAAGGCACCTTGGTTTCCGAAAAGAAATACAAGACATTTCCAACCAGAAGTGGTTCAGCCTAGAGCAGATACCACCAATGAGAAAGAAACTACTGCTAGAAATCTTCAGCTGGTGACATCACAAAACCAAAACAACTTGAAAAGGAAAAAAAAAAAAACAAACAATTTGAACAAATAACAACTACCTGCATGGACACAAAGTAATGTTCAAATGTGTTACTACCACAAAGAGAAGAGAGTGAGAGACTCTTAGCAAAGGAATAGTGAAGTAAATGGGTTGCAACGATCCCCTAAAAATTTTCCTAAAAATTTGCAAGACAAATTCTTCACCCAACTTGCCTTGCTGAGTGTTTGGCCAGTGCACAATAAAGTCTGACCAGGAACTGTTACACAGAGGTTCTACCAAAATCTGATACCAAATTGACACCTTCTAATCAAAACTACAGCTGAAGGGAAATAAAGATTTTACCCCATTTTCAGTGGCACAGGTAAGAAAGGAAGTCACAAAGGATACAACTCTTGAGAAAAAAGTCTGGCCAAAGATAATTTTCAGCAATTACACCATAGTTGGATATCCTGATGAAAATTCTTCATCAGACAGACTTGGCTCTCATTTATACTCAAAAAATCCACCCCTCTAATGGCACAAAGGACGTGCCCTATCTTTTTCCTATCTACCCTTAGACATATTTTCTTAACTGGGTGATGAAATTTATCTTCTAATATACAGCTTCTTCTGAATGCTCTCTGACAAACCCCATCAAAAAGTGCTCTGTTCTGCTCCAATCATATGTGGAGTAATGGTTTACTCATTTTCTGCATGAAAAGATGGGCACAGTACTTTGCAGAAACCATCAAACCTCTAATTTCGTGAGCTCTTCCTACAGTGCTCCTTTTGCCAACATCATTAATTGCACATGCCTCTGCCGCATATACTAAGAAACACAGGCCTGGCCAAAAGCAGCTCCTGGCACCATCGCCACTCTGATATATGCACTTCAGCTTAACAATATTATCAACACATGGCTTTGAATCTTACTCAAAAAACAAAAAGTTTCACCGTCTCTGCTACTAGTGGAGAAAGGAAAAGTTCTCCAGTTTGAGGTATTGTTTAGGAGGGAGCAGAGAACACCTTGTTAGCACCAGCTGAGGGCCCACAGCTTATCCTTTTGGCTGAAGTAGAGTGGTACAAGGTTTCTAACATCCTTCAAGACGTCCATTATTTTACCACAGAGACACAAGGCCAAGCTTTTTTGTGCATTTTTATGAGGGAGAGGCGTGGACATCCAATCAGACGGAAAGGCGCGGTTACGCGCGCGCGAAGTGAATTACGCCGACGTCTGTTATAAATCTTTAACATAGCTCAGGAGATCAATTAAGATGTTCAAGCAGCTACAAAAAGGATGATTGAGGCAAATGGCAACATCAGGATGACCATATGGTAAGGGAATGCCAGAACTGCGTGGACATAAAACGCGAGCCATCGGAGCGCCACCGCTAACGAAACAGAGAGCGGGGAACAAGGCAAGATAGTTGGAGGAATATCAGGAGGAGGGAAGAACAGCATGGGATGGAGGATTCAGTGGTATCAGGCTTAAAAAAATGAAAAGGGCATTCTTATTCCTGTAAATCACAGGTTCAAGGTGTTGATGCAGAGTTTACAATCCCAACAGCAACAGTGTGGGTAAAGGCGTGGCCAAATGCTTAAAATAATTATATTCAATACAGGATCATCACCTGTAGACAGCAGTGATTTTATCCTCTTTCCCCTGATGCACAGGGATGGAATGAATTAACTGACTTGCCCTTTTGAGCATCTCAGACAGTTCCTCCCAAGACTGCTCCTTGAGCTGCCATTCCAGGTGCCACCACCCCTGCAGGACACAGCAGCCCATGGACAGCCTGCTTCCTATGCAGTTGTGCCTTTTGAAGGTGATAACAGCACCATTAAATCATCACTGTGCCTCCAAGGTTAAAAATCTTTCATTTCCTAAGTTCAAACTGCTGAACTGCTAGAGAGAACTGAGCTTAACTTTGCACAGCAATCCTAAACCCACATTGGGAATGAAAGGAGCAGCACAAGGTGCAAAACATCCCCAACACCTGATTAGGAAGAGGAAACAGTGCAGAACCCACCATTTGCAGAGCACCGTTCCTTCTCCAAGCAGGGGACAGCATTCTAACTATTCACAGTCTCAGGAATATATAAAATAATTTCATCTTTAGTGACATTAAATTCTGATCTGAAGATTAGGCTTGCTTAACCTGATGATTAAGCTCATTTCCCTCCCACTCTTACTCTAAGAGCTGACTTTAAATAATCATAGTAAAAATATTTCTATCACATTTTATAAGGTTGGGATTTTTTCACCCTCTTTGATGTCAGAAATATTAACAGGAAATAATACACTCAAGACCACATTTAGCCTGATTCTTAACAAACTTCCTCAGGCGCCAAAAATTTAAGAGTATTCAATATTTTAAATGTTTATTTTTTCAATGATCCATCTTTAGATTAGACTCTTCACTTACTAAGCAAACACTGCGTTAAATTTCAGAAATATGGTCATTTTCCATGTTAAAAAGCACAAGAAACATTTTGATAGAAAAAAAATAACAAATTTTCAAGGTAGTATTTTTGTCTATCCAGTATACAAGACTTCTTTAAAAGGAGGGGGAAACTGAGAATAAATGATTTTGCTTTCAATTCTAACTTGTACAGTGACTGAAGTCAAAACCAGTGAAAGATGAGGTTGTCAAGGTGAAGGAGAGCATTAAGACATTTTGAAAATTAACTTCTAGATATAGAAAAATCACTAGAAAGATTTTTATTGATTAAGAGTTATTCTTTTTTCACTCTCTGGGCATGTCCTGTTCTACCCCCAGAGACAGATGGAAGGGGATTTATACATGGCTTTCAGTCTGTTGAGATTCATGTGAGACCTGCCAGAAAGTCAGCAAAAGACCCAACAAACTCTCATTTGACTTAACAGGAAAGTGGGGAGAGAAGGCCACATTAATGTTTGGACGAATATTTTGTGCCACAGCTTAAGAGGAGGACACATAAAGGAGATCTAGGTTAGATATTAAGGGGAAATTCTTCCCTGTGAGGGTGGGGAGGCCTTGTCCAGAGAAGATGTGGCTGCCCCTGGATCCCTGCAAGTGTCCAAGACAGGCTGGATGGAGCTTGGAGCACCCTGAGATAGGGGAAGGTGTTCCTGCCATGGTAGGAGTGGGACTGGATGTGCTTTGAGGTCCTTTCCAACCCAAACCATCCTGTGATAACTGTATTTAATGCAATAACAGGCCAGATCAGTCAAGCATGCCTGTCCTCAGACTCTAAAATCCAAATCTGTCCATTCAGTCAGAGGAAACAGTCTATGAAAGGTTCAGGAACACCATTTTTGGGCATTTTATCACCAAGCAACCAGAGAGTTTTTGCTCCCCTCTGACTTGGGCACAGAGCCCTGATGGCAGCTCTCCGACTCTCTTCAACAGAGCAAAAGCTGAATTTCTGCCTCTAGTGGAGGGAGAAGCAAATAAGTGGGGGAAACAGCATCCCCTGAGTGATTGCCAAGAATTCCCACAAAAAATAAACACAGTCTGGTGGTTATGTTCTTAACAGCTGTGTTAATGGGGTTAAAGAAACCTTAAAGAAACTCCGTCTTTTTTTAAATGAGCCCTGTTCTTAAAAACCTGATACGGTATAAGTTTTGCTTTTAAACCCAGTGTGGTTTGTACCAGAAAAGGGCCACTCCAGCAGGCATGGAGACTCCTGAGGGAATGTGCAGGGGCCTCTGTCCCAGGAGAGCCATGGGCTGCAGGCAGGACAGAGAATTCCAGCACTGTGGAAAGTTTCAAGATATTCTCACACAGAGCTTGTGACAAACAAAGCCCTGCATTTGGGTGGAGCAGCTCTATGTGGCACCTCATGATTCTCTTCTTCCCTATACCTTCATTTCAATGATATAGACTTTAAAGTCATATTTTTTAAAAACATAATTGATGTTCCTTCTATTAAAAACTCCAAACAAAAAGCCCAGCAATAAAAAACTAAAATAATATAGAATTTTAAAAAATGTATTTTTCATTCAGGTTTTGTTTTGTTTGTGCAAAGAACTCATGGGATGAAATGTAGTGTAAGGAATCACCACCTCTGATCTCGTCCCCAGTCTCTTCTCAAAATAGGCAATGGTCCCAGTCCAATGTCAATAAAGACATTTTCCTTGAAATACAGCGTGGCAGGGCAATGCTGTGAAAGGCACCAAAGCAAAAGCAAAACAATTCCATGGGTTGCAATCCGTAGGTACTTCCCAGTGATTACAACATCAGCTCTTGCTTTCTCAACTTATTTATTGGTATTTCATAGCGCTTAGGTTCTCGTTTATCTTGTTTATCTTTGTTATCTTGTTGGATAACAGTCTTGGTTATCCATTGCTGTCGCATCTTTGTTATTGAATCCCCTGGATTTCTGAGGAGGTGGAAAAGCAGCGTTTACTGAGCAAAGTTGTCTTTTTGGCATTGTTAAGACAGTTCAGAGCCTTGGAGTAACATCACCTTGGCTGCCTTTGGTGTGTGCTTTGGGCCTGGTGAGATCCATGGGCATGAAAAGGGGATGCACAGCACCCAAAATTAATTTAACTGCTAATTAGCTTAATTAAAACAACTCAGAAAAGAGAGAGAGCAGCTATTGATACTTCCCAGGGAGTGCAAGGACATGGGTTTTGTTTGCAGACAGCAAACCTTTTACCCAGGTTCCCATCCTTTACACGGGTCTAACAACCTCTCCAGAGTCTCATCCTCTGACACCTCTCATTTGTAAAAAACAACAAATAAATGTGGAAATACACAAGCAACAGTCCTGTGCCTCTTTCATGTGGTCAGACTCGCCATCTGACATCACTCCTGAGACCTCCTACACAGCACAGCCCAGCATCACTGCTGCCCCTGACACGAGGCCAGGGAGGGTAAGGAAAGAAAGTTATCCCTTCATGACCCCAAAGGGACATGCCATGGGCTAGGGACATGAAGGGACCACCACAGGAACTGTGCAAGGGAAGCTTATATCCCCTGGCTCCCAAATCCACTGTTTCCTTTGGGCAGAGAGCCTGCCTTCACATTACTCCTCTGTTAGCACAGAGTTAACAGAACAGCCATTACCCAAATCCCTGGCATGCTCTCACACCAAGGGCACCACTGCAGCCTCCCCAAAAAGGCCAAGGAGATACTTTTCAAGCTATAATCAATCTGCCAAAATACAATACAATATTCCACAGCATCCAGGAGAGAAGAAAATAAAACAAGTCCTCAGCACGAGCAGCAACAGCAGTGAGGGTCTCCCTGAGCAGCGCATCTTGGAGAACAGTGAATCATTCCAATCTCCCTGCAAATGTCAGCTGCCTGATTCCCTGTGTCATCTGTGGCTCTGAAACGGTTTCAAGAAGGACCTGCTGTTGCTGCAGGGGGTGAGCAGAGCTGTCACAGGAGGGATGGAGAGCATGGAGCTGGGCAGGGCGGGCAGCACGAGCCCCTTCGCACCTCGCTGCTGTCGGCTGCTGCCACAGGTGCACGGACACAGAGGATGTTCCCAAAGCCAGGACCTGCCTGGAGACAGCTCTGTGCCCAAGGAGGAGCTGCTGGAGCTCTGTGCACCCCTCTGCTGAGCAAAGCATTGGTGGCACACTGTGCATAAACACCCATGCCAATTCTCAGTTACAGCACTCAATACGGGCAACCTATTGTGATGTTTGTGTGGGCCCCCAGGACGAAGTGAGAGATCTGACTCCGTGTTCTTAGAAGGCTGATTTATTTGTATATTATACGTTGTATATTATGCGTTGTATATTATGCGTTGTATATGTTATGTGTTATGTGGTGGTGTGGTGTTGCGTTATATTATGGAATGCTATACTAAAACTATACTAAACAGAAAGGATACATCAGAAGGTTTAACAAGAATGAATAATAAAAACTCTTGACTCCTTCCAAAGTCCTGACACAGCTGGCTGTGATTGGCCATTAAGTTAAAACAATTCACATGGAACCAATCAAACATTCACCTGCTGGCAAACAATGTCCAAGCCACGTTACAAAGCAGCAAACAAGAGAGCAGCAATCAGATAATTATTGTTTTCATTGCTCTCTGAGGCTTCTCAGCTTTCCAGGAGAAAATCCTGGGCAAAGAGGATTTTTCAGAAAATATCATGGTGGCAACCTGGTGTCTCCTGTTATCAGAAACACAATTTCCTGCTCCTGGCTGAGGTGTTAAAACAGGTATCCAAGAAAGTGGATGCCTCATCCCTGGAGGTGCTCAGGGCCACGTTGGATCCCCATCCCCATTTTGAGCATCCTGGTGTGGTGGAAGGCGTCCCTGCCTGCAGCAGAGGGTATGAAACAAGATAAGCCTTGTTTAACTCCCTTCTAACGCAAACCATTCTGGGATTCTATGATTCTACTCAGTCACAGATGGACATGCTCAGATTGAGGCCAGCATTGCAGATTCCAGCTGCATTTCCACCTGTATCACAGGATCCCAGGATGGTTTGGGTTGGAAGGGACCTTAAACATCATCCCATTCCAACTCCAGCCATGGGCAGGGACACATTCCATTATCCCTAGTTGCTCCAAGCCCTGTCCAACCTGGCCTTGGACACTTCCAGGGATCCAGGGACAGTCACAACTTCTCTGGGCACCCTGTGCCAGCACCTTCCCACCCTCACAGGGAGGAATTTTTCTAAATCTAAACCTGTTCTCAGTTTGAAGCCATTCCCCACATCCTGGCACTCCATGCCCGTGTAAATAATCCCTCCCCATCTTTCTTGTTGACTCTTTCAAGGACTGAAAGGCCACAATTAATTCACCCTAAACTGAATAAACCCTGCTCTCAACCTTCCCAAGGGTAGGTGTGGGGTCCCCAACACACAAATGCCTTGGCAGCCCTTGATTCCATCAGCCACACAGCAAAAAGAGCATTTGGAGAGCAAGTACCATCAGCTTCTGGGTAACACCAGTGCAAGACCCTTTACCTGAAAAGCAGAGAAGATAATAAAAGAAAAGTCTTGGAGATGATCCTACTGCAACTTATGCATGCATTACTGGCTGTGTAAAAATTGGAATAATCTCCTTCCCAGCTGGCTTGTAGCAAAGCTAAAGGAGAAGTTTAAACCTCTGTAGACACAACCCTCAAATTCTACTCCATGCACATTAGATGCCCTCAGGGAGATGTTGTTGCAGCTGTGCCTGATCCTACCTTTGAGCAAGTTTTTTTCTTGCTGCCCTGAAACTGCCTGAAAGCAACTTCTTGTAACTATTTAATTAGAGGTGACTGCCACTGCAGAGCGCAGGCTTGGGAAATAAGTCACTTGCACACTGCCACCTGGAACTGCTGCCATCCCAAGCATGGAGCTCCATCCAATGCAGCAGGGAAAGGGCTGGAGAGGCTGCAGGAGCCTCCTGAGCCTGTCCCAGGAGGGATCAGGTCCCTCTCTGCTCTACCCCCTGCCAATATTTCAGCAGAAGCCACAGGCTAGAGGTGGGAAATAGCTCAGCCATATCCTGCTTTGTTCACGCAGACTTAGCAAGTGTGAACCTGTCTTTGAATAAATGCACACAAACTGAAAATTATCTTCTACCAAGCAAGAAAGAAACCCTTCAGCTTTAGAGTTTCAAAACAGTCTCTTCAAGTAACTTCTATTTTTTTCTTATGATTTCACAAAATTCAGCAAAATCCCCTGCTTTCTTCTGTCCTAACTTTGGCTAAAAATCATGAACCAAAGTGACTTAAATTTTTGAGGGGGAGAAAACTTGGAGCCAAATGTGGATGAAAGCACCAGCTGAAAGAACAGACCTGCCAAGGAGTCTCCCCTGGCCCCCAGACTTTAATACCAACGATCCCTGACACAACCTGATCCAAGAGAGCCTTGGGGACAGAAATGGGCAGGACACCTCTGCAAAGGAAACAAACACCATGCTAAATCCTTCAGAATCCAAAGAATGGTTTTACCACAGCATCTCCACTCCCCACACGAAAAATAAAATTATGAGAAAGTCAAAGGGGATGGGAGACCCCACCACTGGGCAGGAGACAGCTTAGTCAAGACAGAAGGCAGCCTTGAGTGTTCAAAGAGCTGTTCTTTGGCCCCTTCTTCTCATACCAGATGGATTTTCTGGCTGAGACTTATCTGTAATTTTCCTCATAGCTACTTTACAAAGGGAACAGAGCAAAGAAACCACTTGGATCTGGTTTCTTAGAGCAGGAGAGAGAATATCCTCAGTGCTGTTTTGGATCTTGTAAGTCACAGGAGGCACCTTACCCCTTACCTCCCAGTTCAAGTGTTCCTAGCATTTCCTTGATCACAATCCAGTTTTTGCACTTTCCACTTGACTCTAAATTCCACAAAAGAGCTTGATTAGGTTCAAAAGTGGAGCTCAGGAAAGCTTCAGAAAAACCTCCTGAGTCTCTTAAACATGTAAACCAGAAAAATCCACGTGTTCCAGGTGCTCACACCAGAACGTGGGAATACCAGCTTGCCCCAAAGCTGGAACTAATCCAGCCACCTAAACCTCATCAGACCAGGGATGCTGGGAAGGGACTCTACACATGCAGGTTTTTCATCTGGCCTCATCCCAGTGATGTTCTGGCGCAGACCCAAAGGTGCCAAAACGCTTTGGTGTTCTAATCCGCGTTAAAGCCCTTGCACAGAGCTCTGTTCCACACTTCCCAAATCCTCTTTTCTCTTCAGCAGACAAAGCCCCCCGATTTTCATACATTCCAGAAATGCCTTATGTTTGATCCTAACAGCAATGATGACTCCACTGTCCTATTTTTGATGTCAACAGTGTCACATATCCGTGACCTTCTCACGTGGAAAGCGAGGGGGTTACAAAAGTGTAGCACAAACTGCTCCCAGTGAGCAGAGCTTTCTCCAATAAAGCATAACAAGTCAAAATTCCTGCACTTTCTGGGTTTTTAAGGGCGAATTCCAATTTGGTGGGGTTTAGGGGTACAAACGAGGACCTGGCTTTGATGTGTAAGTTATCCTGGACTGGTGAACTAAAAGAAATAACACAAGATTTGTGTGCCCCTGAGAAATCTGGCATTGGGCAGCACCCCCAGCTATCCTGGCTGGGCACTGAGCTCTGACAAAGCTCCCACAGTGACCCAAAATCTCCTTGATACCCCAGAAAAAAAAAAAAAAAAAGATAGTGTAGAGGTTGCTTGTGAAGAGCAGCCTCCTACAACACGGTCCAAAGACAGTCAGGAGAAACTGGACTGAGAATTATTAACAAAAAACCATGTGCCTCAAAAAATAGGATAACTTCTCTACCAAGTTTTGGCCAAAAAGCTTTTAAGACTACTTATAAAGTCATTAAACCAGTCATTTATTCTTGCTGCCCATTGGCTTGTGCATGTAGAAGAGACTGACTTTTTTCATGGTATCACTTCAGTACTGTACTTCCTTTTCTTTACTTTCAAATATTCCCACTTTACATGAATTTTAATGCCACGTATCGGCTAGGAAAGAAAAAATGCACTCAGAACACTGAATCTACTAAGTTGTTTTTGGAAACTCTTGGAAAACTGTAACACTACTGAAAGGAACATCAAAAAATAAGTGATCCCTAAAAAAAAATAAAAAAAGGAAACCCCCTACACACACATGCACATCCTGATTCATTCCCTACTACAGCAGACTTTAAGGAGAATATACTACTATAAAAGAAACATATCCTCACTTTTGAAGCCGTTTTCAATATACACAGAAATAGTATTTATACCTCCTCCATGCCTTATCTTCTACAACTTACATCTTTTACTGATGCTCACAGCTGCCACCCCCTCAAACACTGGCTCTATTCTTTAGTGAAAACCTTTCTAAAAATACAGAGGTGGAAAATTACCTTGCACTTTAAATCTATTATGTCATTGAGGACGGGAAATGAGAAATAAGGGAGTTGGGAAAGACACTCTCAGGCCAGAGAGATATTCATCTGTAATACAAACCACGTAAACATGTCATCTCTAAGAGGTACACGAGGCATAAAAGCAGTTTAATGATACAACACGGCGTTTTGCAAGCCCCAAATCTCGCAGGGTCATTGTCATTTCCATCCTGCTGCAGAGGTTACAGGCAGCGGGGCCACAGCATTCCCTGAGACCTCAGAACTGACCTCCAAATTTTTTCTGTGTCCCTTTCACTCCACTTCCAGCTCCTGTGTGGCCAGCCCAGCGTCCTCATGATCCATGAGCCCCACAGTGTGTTCCTTGTGGGACAGGGACACCACACAGCATCCCATGGCCCCAGCAAGGCACGGCAGGAGGATTTACCCCAACTTGCCTTTGAAGATGAAATGCTATCACCCAGATTTTCTTTACATGCTGACAAAATATTGTTTATCACCGTTTTGATGATCAGGTCCTTTCAAGATTAAAAAAAAAAAAAAATTAAAAATAAAATATGTACTAACTGCAAACAGTGATTTTTATCCAGGGGAAGCTGCATGTGCCAGGAGGCAGCAGCAAGGGTGCATCAACTTCAGTGAACTCACCGCCAGAGCAGCTTCCTGGAGTTATTACAAAATTCAGTTTCAGACTCGCTTGCAAGAAGACCACAAACCTTAATTAGTGCAGTAAGAGAGGAGTGGGGGGAACAAGCCCAAAGCCTCCTTCTGAATAATTGTCCATTTGTTTATCACTATCGCTTCCATGGGCTAATTATTTGCTTAAGAAAATACCTTTAAAATTCCCCTAGTAAAAATAAATAAATAAATAAGCCGTTTGTTTTTCCAGTGTGGGGCTTATACTTCTAAGTTTCAGCAACACAACGTACCAGATATTTCATGTTACAGATGGCTGTGGGGAACCAGAAATACTTGAGGGAGGAAGGGCAGGCTGTACTTTTTGTATCTCTTACCGAGAGCTGATGCCTTTTCAGCAAGAAATTCAGCAGAATCGCAGTGGCTCGCGAGCACTTCTCCAAAACCTGAATGAAGAGGCAGCTCCAGAGGCCGTGTTAATTGTGCTGGAGTGCCTGCTAATGTCGTGTTGGAAGTTGCACTCGTGGCTCCAAAACAGAGGCTGAAACTTTATAGTTTTAAATAAAAGTTTGGTGGCACTCAGGACATTGTTGGGATGCGTCTGAGAAGTGGCAAAAGCCAGAGCTGCTTCTTCATCCCCCCCAGCCTTTGCACAGGTACCAGGTCTCCCTTCCACATGCTCCAACTCTCCCTGTTTTGTGTTAACAATTAATTACATACATCTCAATTAGCACTCCAGCCCTGTGATCAACGACCTGCGTGCCTTTGAAGCACAGGGCAGCTCCATCCCTGCAGGAGGAGCCACCAGAGCCCTCCAAAGGGTTAACCCCCGAGCGAATTCTTCAGATGTGTAATTTAATACTTCATAACTGCTGAAAATTGGAGCCCACATAATTTATTTTCTTTGGTCCGGGCACATTTGCCTCATGCTTGGCTGTGGCTGACTTCAGAGAGAGACACACCTAAAGCCCTCAAGTGTCCCAAGTGGCCCGTGTCAGTTCTGCGGAGAGATTGTGGTGCTTGGAGGCAGCCCAAGGATTAGGTGTTCCTGAGAAGGCTTTTTTGGCTCCACGGAGCCCAGGGATGCCACGGGAATAGCCCAGGGATGCCATGGGAATAGCTGTACATCCACAGGGGATACGAGCGCTCCGGGACAGCCCTGGTGCAGAGGTACACGTGAAAATAAACACGTGAAAATAAACGTGAAAATAAACACAAGTGCCACCAAAAAGCACCGAGGGGGAAGGAGGCATTGCTGAGAGCAGACAGGCAAACAATTGCTTCATTGTGGAGCCCGAGTGAGGAATCGCAGATCCGAGCTCCACCTACAGTCCCCTTCGCAAAGCTGACTCCGCTGCCTGCTCCCGATTTCTTTTTCTTTAATTTTCATTTTTAATAGTTCTATTTTAGTTTTCTCAACAATTATTTTCACTGCACGAGCGACCTGCATTTCCTATTTCAGCTGAACATGTACACAGCCAAAGCTAATGCATTGTGCCAGTACTTTTAAGGTTAGTTTACTTTCTGTATTTTGAAAGTAAATAGCCTGCTTTTTTCTGGAATTTATTTTAGGATTCCATCACTATCATTGGCCTTCATTTGCCCCAGCTTCATATCGTCTGACAGTATTTCACATTTTTATTGCAGCTTGATTGCAGTGCAGCAGTTTCATCATTCCAGGGGAAAAAAAAAAAAAATATATATATATATATACAAAAAAAAAAATGTTTGTCTAAATTGTACTCTTGCCCTCCTTAAAAAAAATAAAAATTAAATCAAGCTTCATACATGACTGAGGTTAAAAGCAGTAGCCAGCCTCTGAAGGCATCAAGGAAAATATTCATTAAGAAAAAGCCTTGGACACAAATTCCAGCTCTGATGTTGGTGCCCACAGGGTCCCTCCCATCCCATTATCTGGGATGAAGCTTTCCCAGGAAGGAGATGGAAATCCCTCCTGGAAAAAAGCTGCATGCACAACCATTGGCCTTCAGGAGTTTGTCTGGGCAGGGCACCAGAGCAAGGCCAGCCTCCCCACACCATCCATGGGGAGGAAATGCCACCAACTGGGCAAACAGGACAGAGCTACAGCCAAAACTCATCTCCACCTGATCCAGGAGGGATTAGAATATTAGGGTGTGGTCCAGCTTCTGGGCAACTCCTTCACTCATCCTAATGGTTGGACTCAAGGATCTGAGAGGTCTTTTCCAACCTGAACCACTCCATGATCTCCTGCCATCCCCTACACCTGATGTGTGCACCTTGTACAAGGAGCTCAGTGTCTTAAGTAACAGAAGAAACGAAAAATAGAATAAACAGGTTCTTTGAGCACATGGTGCTCCTTCCTGATAGTTTAAGCCCACCCAAGCCCCTGTGCTGGATCAAATCAGCTCCATTTTGTACCCAGTCTCCTGACAGCACCAGGTCTAGTGAGGAGTGGAAGCCCCCTTCCATTAAAGAAATTCCTACATTCATATTCCTACTTTAATATTGTTTGGAAAGACACAAACATTTTGGTATGTGAAACCATGGAAGGAGGAAAGGAGGTGAGCAAGAGAAAAAAAGGAAGATTTAATTGGGAATAAGGTGGGGAATCACTAATTTGTTAATTTGTAAAAGGTTCTTAGGTGTTACCATGATTGACTAACACAAGGGAACGGAGCATCTCCCTGCTGAGGGAACTGGAGCTGCTCAGCCTGGAGAAGAGATGGCTGAGAGGGGAGCTCAGGGAGCTCATTCCCATCTGTTCCTGTCTGCAGGAATGAGCAGGGCCAGGCTCTGCCCTGAGGACCCAGCAGTGGCACCAGAGGAATGGGCAGGGACTGAATTCCTGCTCCCAGGAATTCCCCCTGCAGAGGAGAGGAAATTTCCTGTGCAGTGACCAAACTCTGAGCAGAGATCAGGGAGTCTGTGGAGTCTCCCTCACTGGAGATATTCCAGAACCATCTGGACACAGCCCTGTGTGCCCTGGGAGGTGGCACCAGTGACCCACCGTGCCCACAACCTGACCCATCCTGTGATTCTGTGCAAGCCCTCTCATCCACTCAACATATGTGAAAGATCAGACAAGCAGTTTAAAAACTCTCCAGATCTTGCAAGAATTTTTAATGAACATTATTATTATCTCACTTCATGGGCCCAATGTGTCCAAAATTTACATAGCTCCCAGATGACAGAGGGGTTTTGCTATTCTTTCATCCTAGGTGACAAAGCCAAGTGGGAAGGAGCGAGCGATCTGGATGCCAACAGGAGTGTTGGAAATGGAATACTCTGTTCCATCTCCTGTGCAGCACTTCCCTCTCCGTGCACACTTTTACGAGGCAGATATTTGACCTGTTACACCATGATACATAAAATAATAATAAGTAGTGAGTGGGTGGGTGATCTCACCAGTGTCTTTAAGCCTCCTGCAATGTGTGGGTTACGAGGTTTGAATCACACACAAGTAGCACCAAATTTGCCTGCTGCTTCAAGGAAACTGCGGGAGGAGGAGTGGCCAACTGGTGAGGAATAAAGGAAATTAATAAAACCTGAAATAAGAATGAGATGAGCAGAATAGAAGCCATAATGAAAACAAAGCAAGAGTAACGGCTTGTATATAAAAAAACTAGATGATAATCAGTCAAGTTTCTGGTGATTTTCATCCTTGACAAATGCTTCCCATTTGTGGAGAGGATATATTGATAAGTATATGTTTTATCTTGTTGGGAGGATAAAAGAACAGGTGACATTGATCCTTCCCATCATTGTCAACCAGAGCAACTCCCTGCCACAGATCCCACACAGTACAAACGAGATCAAAATCAACTATGAATTTCATGTTACAAAAAAAAAAACCCCAAAAAAAACAAAAAAAAAAAAAAAAGAAAGGGGAAAAAGAAGAAAAAATAAAAAATTAAGGGGAAAAAAAAAAATCTGTGTCCAGCCTGAATTTCCACCCCTACATCACCCAGAGCTCCAAGCAGCCAGGACTCACAGGAGGTTCCTTTGCCATGAGGCTGCATGGCCAGGCCCTACATTTATGAATGAAATTGCTGCTCTTTTCCAAATGTAAGATCCGAGACCATGGATGAGTGCCACCTTTTTTTTTTCCTTTTTTACAAAACCCTTAGGAGCATGAGTGTGCTGTATTTCTTCAATTCAATGCTGATATATCTGATTTCCCTCCAGGACAGACCAAACATTAAATAACACTGAACAGGCTGAGTGCGCAGCTAAAATACTCACACTGAAAAGTTTTCATTCTCAGCTTATTTCCTAGTTTACAAAAGCTCTTATCAAAAAAGCTCTCTAAATTGGAATTAGTTAGTGATCCAGGTCTCTAAAGCCCAGGGACTGGAAGTGAAGATTTCTTAATTATACCAGCAGGGGCTTGATTTCTATTCTTAGTGCAGCTGGGTAATGTTGTTAGGTTCTTGCAGAGCTCTGTTTCTCACTGGCAGGGGTAGCCCCTGGTTTACTCTGACAAAAATATAAAGCTCTTGAAATTGAAGTGTCTTCACATATGTAACAAAACGCATACACTTCACATACACATCCAGCAGAGCCCAGGTTCCTTTAAGGCTCAGGAACTCATTACTTGGGAATTTAAACACCAGTCACAGAGTTTTCACCCAAGAAACTTCCATTTTTTAATTTTATTTTTCTCCCAATTGGCTTTTAAATACCTCGATTTCTCTCTATTTCCTTGGAGGATTCAATGTTGCTCAGCTGTAAATTCACCTTCAAAAAGGCTTAACACGCGTTCCATAACAAATTTTGGGATTAAGACCCAGATCACAAGAACCTCCAGTGTTAAAAATATCTACTCACAATGACTCAACAGCTGTATAAATCACTTCCTTCCAGTGTTACAAGGACAGACCCAACCTAGAGAACAATAACCAAAACCAGCCTTGTACTTCTTGCAGAATTAAATAATTCTACCCCAAGATTGATATCACCAGAAATCAGCTCCAAAATCTTCATAATTTTATATTCTTGCTGAATAAAACACAGTGTAAAATACAGCAGCACAAGCCCATAAGCTGCAGTTTGAGGCACTGAGGTTAAGGGGTGGGGGGAAAAGTCATATTAGTTTATCTTAAGGCTCCTGGACAGAACCCAAAAATTGGGTTGAATCCCCAAGTAGGTCATATTTCTGTCACTGAAATATTTGACTCACACTGGCAATGTTCTCTGAGGATAAATGAACTCTGGACTCGGAACAAGGTAAAGCTGTAATTATTAAAGCAAGAATTTAAATCTCAATTTGACTGTTGTTGGTCACCTTCTTGAGACGAGGCTGGTGGTCAGCCTTGGTTTTTCTTGCCCACAAAAAACTCCTGCAGGACGAGTCAGCTGCACATCACAAGGCAACCGGTGGTCACATGAGATGCTAAAAAAAGGCCCATAAATTTCTGCATCTTTACGTTCCTATCTGCTCAAGCTGTTTTATCAAAACTCAAACTTTCTTGCTGGGAAACGGTTCCCTCTTTGGTACCTTTTCTGCCAAAACCCAACTGTAACAACAAAAGTTTATAAACAATGAAAATTCCAGCTGCTTGACATCAGCCGATGTGAAGCTTTCACTTCACACTGATACAAATATTTACCCTGAGCTCTGGCAAAGCTTTCCTTGCCCATGTCGCCCTTAATCATACATTTTTCCTTGATTGAGTTATGCTTTCCAGTACGTGATTTGCTCTGGTTTTACTTTTTAACACATCCCAGAGGCTTTGTCAAAACCAGCTCTGTGCAGGCCGTGTCATTTGGTAGCTGCTCAGGAGGACCTTGGCAAACAGCAAAACAGTGTCTCCTTCTAACTGCTCTAATAAATGTGTTTGTTCTTTTCTGACCACCATTTATTCCTTAGATCCCACATATCCATAAAGCAATGAGCCAAGAAAGTAAGCAGAAACACACTCGTTTTGCCTTTAATCTGCTCCCTCGAGGCAATGCACTGACTTCTCTTACAGACACCTTGTAGCTAAGGAGCTGCAAAGTATCGATGACTCACTTTTTGCTGTTATTTATGAGACAGGAGGGGGATTATCACAGGGAGCAATGATAAAGAATCACTGGGTTGCTGCTTTAGTACTCACAAAATTAAATATACAGGAGTCAAAACAAACACAGCCCTACCTGAGCAAATGGGATAATCGCAAACCATTCTGATGATTATAATTATATAATACATATTTATTATATATGAAATGTAATATATAATTATATAATATGTATAAAATATATATAATTACATAATAGATTATATATACAAAATATACAACACGAAATATACAACACGAAATATACAACACGAAATATACAACACGAAATATACAACACGAAATATACAACACGAAATATACAACACGAAATATACAACACGAAATATACAACACGAAATATACAACACGAAATATACATAATTATATATATAATTTTATATATATAATTATACATATTCTTCCAAGAGAAAGGAAATTTGAGAGATTTCTCAGCTACGTTCATACAAAGACAAGTGCCACACTTAGGAAAACCTCATCTGCAGCATCCAACATGGAGAGAAATTCATTTCAACCTATTCCTGAAAGTGGACCTGAATCTTAACCAATATATTTTTGTTACCCTTTATTTTTATACCTCTCCCAGTGAGAGAGGACAAAGAAAAACAGCAAAGACAAAGGATGCTGAAGAACTCTGGGCCCTGGGCAGAAGTTCTCTTATTGGTTTTTTTATTTATTAGATAAATCTTAAACCCAAGCCCGCCAAAGGATTGTAATTGAAATGCAAAAATCAGCTCCCATCTCTTCCTGTAGGTGGATCAGTAATCCATGGGAAGAGACAGAAAATTGCACTTGAAGTAGCTCCAAACAACAAACAAAGGTAGCCAGCAGGTTATAAAAGAAAATCAGCCCCATTTTCAAGCTGCAAACAAAGAAGAGAAACCTGAAATCCACTGCAAATAAAAATAAAGGTCAAGGATGAAAATAAAGAACTCCTGATCAACCTGAAAACTAACTCAGGTGTTCCTTATTTAGTTACTATTTCAATAAAATGTTTGTACATAACTTATAGGATCCCAGATGTGTTGTTTGAAACACATTTTAGCTTTGCATTTTAATGACAATTCTCCTTATTTTTATTTTTATATTTCTTTCTCTCTAAAGTTTGCTCACTACTGGTGTTTCCCATAAAAAGCAAGAACTCTTAGAAAAAATATGTATGGTCCTAACAACTCACTCTAGTTCAGGTCAAAACCTGGCAGTAGATTCATAAATCTTAATTCTTGCCTAACCTAAAAATTAAATATTTCAGAAAAAGCATGAAACTTCTGAAAAATTTTAGTATTTTGGATTTAAGAAAATTTTGCTTCGTTTCCATCAGACAAAATTATATCAAAATATATATTTGGGATCAGGGGGTCTTGGAATCTACCACAGGTTCCCAGTAGGGGTTTTGGGAGCAGTGGCACGAGGGAAAAGTCTGGGATGATTTTTGCATGACAAATTGTTCAGCAAGTGACAGATTCACACTTGGAGCTGGTCACTGCCCGTGACTCCAGCCCAGCATCTGCAGTGAATTTTCACCTCTGGCTGCAGGAGCAGAATCACCCAGGGTGGTCCCTTCTCCTTTCTTCATGGCAGGGATAGAGAAGAGAAAGATTTGGGACGTAATCACATTAGAAAAATCAACCTGGAGAATTTAGGACAGATTTGGTGTCTCACAGTTTTCCTACCTAACATTTGCATTACCCAGCTTCAGTCTTTGAAGAGAAAATATTTTGGAGTTGCCAGGAGCATCCTGAGCATTTTAAAATCCTCCAAAGTTATTCAGAAACATCATATACTTCTATTTACAATATATATATATATTTATTTTTACATTTTATTCCAAAACCACATTAGGGATATTTTAACATTTACATTAATGCAGTATGACAGGAATCCAATAATCGCACATCTTGTGGTACTGTCAGCCTTACAGATATGTGTTTTCATCACTCAAATGTTTTTGATTCATTTGGAAATAAAAATATTTACACCTGGTAATGCGGTGCCACAATTCCCCTAAAACAACAGGGAAAATGAATCAGCGGAAAGAGCTAAAATATAAAGAACCTACACATCAAAAAACAGCAAAAACCACCCCAAAACACAGAAGCAAAATTCATGGGCTCATCTCACAGACACTGGAGAGGTTTCCCTTACCTACCAAGGTATCTGTGTCACGGTCATTCCTCAACCCCTCAAAAGTCAATGCACATCAAAAAGCGCCTCTAGGAAATAATTGAAAGGAAGACTTATTTGAAAGGAAGAAATGTAGGGCTTGATTCAGGTGCCCAGCAGGATGATCTGTGTGTCCCCTGAGTGGCAGGACATGGGGATATGGATGGAGCCCATCACCACCAGGGGATGCAGCAGGAGCTCCTCAATAAACAGGCACTTGTGGCCAAAATTCCCTATATTTACCACACCTTGGAGGGCAGAATCCATCTCTGCTGGCTAATTTGGGGCTGGAATTAGCTGACTCTCGAGCTCCTTTCCAACCCAAATCATTCCATGACAATGGCATCCCAAATGACATCCATGGTAAAGGACAGACAGCCAAAGTCAAGAAGATGAAATCCAACCCATGTGGCTCCCACAAAAAGCACCCAACAGGTCACAACCAGCTGATCTGCCAAGAAAAGAGGAGTCTCATGTATTTTCACAAGTAATTAATTCTCATGACTAATGAACTAACAGAAAAATGCACAACAATTGCAGCTTTCTGCAGATGAATTGTCCCACCAAAGTCCAAGGACACATTTCCCATTCCCACATGCAAGCTGTTGCTATTCCCAGAATTCATCTCATCACCAGACACTCAGAGGAAAAAAACACCAAAACCACATGAAGGTGAACAAAAAATCCAAGCAGATCAAGTGGTTTCATCTTCAAATTACTGAAATTAAAATTTAAGTCACAAGTGAAATGCACATTTTGGACTGGAACCACTTTCTAGTGTCACCAAGGCTCATTCCAACAGAGTTAAAATCAAAAAACTTTCAAGACTTTTGACCACATCAAGGAAAATATCAAAACTCTACTCAGATAGGCCTTGGTAGAATCAGTTGCTTTTTTTCACATAACATTTTCATTGACTGAAAGCAGCTCCAGTTTAGACACATTAAGAAACCTTTATTTTATTCCTAATTTCTTAGTAATTCTAAGGGTTTCCTTTGCTGCAATGACAAATTTCCAGATTACCCACCCCAAATTTCAATATGGATTTCAAAACTTCCTCTGAAGAATTTCCTGGAGTTTCATGGGACTGAACAGAGGTGAGAAATGACACTAAAGTAGATTTCTTCCAATGGCTTCTATGTTATTCTATATTATCCTATAATCCTTTATCTCTCCATCAAATCTCATAAAATCAATTTTTAGAGTCTCTTACCTCTTTATTATCTCCTCACTATTTTTGAATTTCCTCCAATATCAGAAAAAAAAGAGGATACTTTATCTCTTTTATCTAACAATCATTTATTTTCCCTCTGTTTTTCCAAAACTGCAAGAACTAGAGTGGAAATTTGAAAAAAAAATTTGGTTTTCCCTGTTAAAACAAGATATTCTTCCTAGTGATGGTGTCAGGAAATTCTCTGTTGTAGCATTTCTCTGTCATTCCCAGGTGGAAAGTCAGTAGAGGGAGCACAAGAGCTCACAGCAAAATGTTGAAGGGCTACCAAAAAAATCCTTATTCACACCCAACCATTATTACTGGGGAGTTTGTTTTCTTGAACGACCCCACTGGCCTCACCAGGAAAGAAATACTTAAAATTATATAAGGCAATCTTGTGGTTTTGAGAAAAAAAACAAACCCAAGCCCCCAAACTTCAGCAGGGTAGATGATGAGATGGAAAGCTCTGTCTCAAAGAGAAAAAAATCAAGCAACTTTCTTAAAATAGGCATCTTAATCATGATGCTGAGTAACTTCCTATTTTGGGAACTGCCACAAAGCATTTCTGGCCCTGTTCAGTGCAGAACTTGTAATAAAATGCAATAATCACAGCAGATTTCATCAGGGTGCATCAGAGATGAGCAGCTCTGTGGAGGACCTGGGACAAACTCCATTACATAACTGAAAACATGACAAAACTTGCTTGGGTTTAGATTCTGGAATTAAACATAATCCTCAGTCCACATTCATCCCAAGTTTGCTGAATTCCCAAAGTTTTTCAGGAATTCCTCCCATCTGACTGACGGAAACCTCTGGACTCAGCTGGAGCAAACTTGGAACCATTTATGCTTTTTTTATCAAAACTATGGGAAATTCAATTATTTTTCACGGTTTTGGCTCAATATCAACCAGAACACTGCATTTCTGTGTGTGCTTGGTTTCAACATTTCAGTTTGATTTGAATGTCAAAGCACAACCAGGAGCACAAAGTCCTTCCTCATATCACTGGATATAAACCCAGATATAAATAATCACAATAGAGATTTTACTGGTGCTCTTCCAGAATTACACCATTTAAAATGAAAATTTTAATGTGCATTTTGAGGCTGAAAGGGGGGGGGGGGGAAACCCAAACAACTCTACCATGGATGCCTGAAAACCATAGAGCTGAAGATTCCTCTCATTCCTGTGCATAAAACTGCATTATCCTTTGGTTTACAAATCTCTACCAGAGGGCTGAACACAGTCACATGTCTAATGTGCAAGATTATGCTCTTCAATAATTTTTAACTAATTACATAAAATTGTGCTCTTTAATCCAACATCTCTGAAGACCCAGTAGCTCGTGGAACAGCTTTAAAACATTGAAAAATTCCACTGCAGGTTATTTCTCCCAAAAGGAGAAGATTCAGCCAAAACACAGTATCTTATTGTTATAGTTTTGCTCTCCACCCAAACCAACCAAATCCCTGCGAGATAAAAAAAAAAAAAAAAATATTTTGTTTGCAATATTTTTGCACCAGCAGTTTGGAGGGCTATGGTTTTGTAGGAGAAAGGAAAGGAGACACAGGGAGAAAAAAAAATGAGAAAAAGATGACAAACAATTTCAGTTGATAAATCTGGTGTGCATTAAACATCTCCAGAACTGTTCTATAAAGATAATTCCTTGTTTTCTTCTACACCAACACCGCTCACACCCAAAGCCCTGAGAGAGATATTCCACCAATTAAAGGAAAGCAGATCCCTGACAATCTTTACATCTTTGTAGAATTTTAACTTGGCCACTAAAAATCCCAGAAAAGATTTTCTTCCTTCTGCTCTTGACAGAATCACAGAATACGAGCCTAACTAAAGGGCTGGGCTCATATTTAAGCCCACCCAAGCATCCAGAAGAAAAAGAACACAAGGAAGTTCTGGAATTTTTAAATACCTTGGTATTTCCAAAGGCTGTGAAAACACCCAGCAGAATCTTTCACACAACTGCAGAATTTTATGATTTGTCCATCTGGGGTCTGAACTGCTACCACAGGACTGAGCATCTCCCAGAGAGTATTTTAATATTCTATTTTGAATGGAGTTACTGCACTGCTCAGTCTCTCTTTTCCTCCATGAATCATTTCCTTCTGCCGCCCAATCCCCATCTCCTGTGAGCCAGGCTGATATTTCCTTGTGTATAATCAAATATTTATTTGTATAAATTCAGCAAGTATGAACTGCCCAAGTGCCACCACAGCCCAGTATTTCTTGCACTTGTTTAGGGCAGGGACCCATCCTGAAAGGTCAGAGCGTGTAAATTGTGTCTTTATTGGCTTCCAGTTAGCTCTGCATCACATCTGTGCAGCTGGAATTTATCCTTCTGATAGCCAAGCTTTGCAAAAAAAAACAAGTTCATTACATACATCATTTAAATTAGATATGAATGAAAGAAATATATAGGGCTTACATATATATGAATATATATATATATATATATATATATATATATATATATATATATATATATATATATATATATATAAAAAAGGGTTATATAAGAAATAAAGATACTAACAAGGCTACCTTGTCACATCCAAGTCACCCCCTTGAAATCAAGGTTCCTGTGACCTTGGTCATTATTCTAGGGTTCTGGTGGAGACTTACATCTACAAACTTGAGATGCACAAATTTTTAATTATGAATTAAATAATTAAAATTTAAGTTATAAAACTAATTTAAATATTTTTCTAAGGCAAAACAAGACACCGATACCTGCAGAAATGGATTTTTTGAAGTTTTTTCCAGCAAGTCCAAGAGTCCAAAATTAGCCCCCACAAACTAAGTCTCCACAAACTGATTTAAAATAGCATTGTTTTACGTAGAAATTGGATAAACAGTCTATGTATCAAGCAGATACATATGTATCAATCTACACTAAACTGTGTTTCACATCGCTACATTATAAGAGCAGGATAATGAGGATTTCTGAGTTACAGGAGAGTCTGGAAAAGCCCTACTTATAGAAAAGATTTCAGCAGCATTTTATTTTAAATACGTTTAATATTAAACTGATGGTAGAAGCACTTGAAAATGCTAAACCAGGAGCACTGAGGCATCATTGATTCTAGCAGCAGTTGTGTGGAAGATTCTGCTGGGTGTTTTCACAGGACCTTTGTGAAATACAGCAGAGATGATGGCGCTCATAAAAGATACAGCTAATCTTACTTTATGGAGACTCAGAGGAATGCACAATGCTCTACTACTGTACTGGCAGGTAATCTACTGCCTCTTTAAATAAATCTAAATATTAGGTCTAGCAGGGATCAACCTGAGAAAAATGCTAAAATATAACTGCTGAAGTTAATACTTATTTAATACTTGCTTTTCTACAAGACTTAAAATGAAAAGGCTTTCCAACTATTATAAGATGTACAGTCTTAATCTACATTTCAATAAGATATTTAAAGGCAATGCTGAAACTGTCAGGGACCCTTTCTTAAGCCTGGGAGAGGCCGACAAAGGCGTGCTGACAGTTCCCTTTTCCCTGACACGGGAGCATTATTTTATCAAGAAAATGTTATTATGCTTGTGTTCATCTTGGAACTCCTCTTTGCAGACTTTTCCAACCCCCCAGTTGTGTTTGGGGGCACAGATTCCTCACTTGAGGTGTGAGGAGCCCTTCCCATGGAGTTAGATGAAGCGATCAATGTACATAAATGTACATTCACTGTTATGTTCTATGCAGATAGGCAAAAAATGAAACTACAGTGAAATTCCTACAATACCCATAAACTGTAAAAGCACTCTGAAACGTGCCTAAAATTCAACCTGTTGTCCCCCTCCAACAGCCAAACAATTATAGATGATTTTTAGAAGAGATTTTCATTATAACAATTTCCATATCTGACATTAGCATTTATATATATTCGCTGTTTATGCTAAATACACTCTTTTGTGTTTTAATTTTTCACATCTTTGTTGCCGACACTATAAAAATAGCACATCAAGCACCTTGTTAAATTAACTCTTTCATTAATAACGTGGCTCCAGTTTGAAAATAACCCCTTTACTCTTGTGTGAACCTATACATGCAGCCCATAAACAGTTTCTAATTAGTCACATGTGGATTCAAATGCAGACTTGCACGCCATAAACCAACACTGAAGTGTATAAGAAACTGTCAGTCAGATCAAAAGTCAATCCAAAATCATCCCATTTGCAGAGCTGAGATGCTGTCACAGTCAGTTAGCCCAAAATGTTTAAAACAGCGACCAAACTTTTATTCTAATTGAGCATGAGTTGAAAGGCTGCACACTTTGATGTCTGTGCTTTTATCATTTGTATATAGCTAAAAACAGCAGGGTGAGGGGGATTTTTTTTTTTTAGTTTCTCTTAGAAATAGGAGACATTACTTCTTATTGAAAATATACAGGTAGGTCAGGCTGTATTTGTGGAGCCAACGTATGGTTTTCAGTCATGCGTGTAATCACTTACAGCACCACTCCTCAAAAGTGCAATTAGTGGAGTTTCTCGTTACTATTTAACCTTTTCTTCCTGTCCATTGTCAACCAAATAATTTTTAAAAAGCATCTTGTGAATATTATCTGCAATGAGATCCTGCATCTCCTCAGGAAGCCCAAGGACTGGGGCAGAACTGTCATTTTTCATTCTGCAGGAGGGGAGAGGGCAGCAGAGCCTGCCTGCAGGAAGGGTGTTTGAGCAGATGCCTACAAACTGAGAACATGCTCTCAGAAACTCGAGAGGCAGCAATGAAAAGTCCAGGCCTAATCTCATTACAGCAGCACTCAGTTACAGCCAGGGAAACCCACACAAAGTGCCAGGTGGGTGGGGAAGCAAAGGAGAAACTCACTGAGCTCCAGGCACAGCACAACACACCCAGGCCAGGGTGTCCTGGACCACCCCTCCTCTTTTTAATGAGACACAAAAACCTTTTCGCAAGGAAAAAAGTGAACAGAACTTCCACCTTCAGCTTCACTGGGATCACAAAAAAAAAAAACCAACACAAAACTGTTATTAAATTCAAGAGACACCACAATGTTCCCGAAATCCATCACCTGCTGACAGTTTGTGCCTGTGCTGTGAGCTCCAGGGGTGAAGCTTAATGCTGGAATTTTCAAGACTGTAACTCAAATCCTTGCTACAAGAAGGACATTGAGGGGTTGGAGTGTGTCCAGGGAAGGGAATGGAGCTGGGGAAGGGTTTGGAGCACTGGGAAAGGGGCTCAGCCTGGAGAAAAGGAGGCTCAGAGGGGACCTTGTGGTTCTGCACAGCTCCTGACAGGAGGGGACAGCCAGGTCTCTGCTCCCAGGGAACAGGGACAGGACAAGAGGAACTGGCCTCAAACTGTGCCAGGGGAGCTTTAGATGGGATATAGGAAAAATTTATTGACTGCAAGGGTGGTCAGGCCCTGGAACAGGTGGCCCATGGCAGTGGTAGAGTCCCTGTTCCCTAGAGGGCATAAAAAGGCCTGTGGATGTGAGGACACCTGGGAACGTTGATGAGTGGTGGCCTTGGAACTGCTGGGGGAATGGTTGGACTCCATGAGCTCAGAGCTCATTTTTAACCTGAACAATTCTGATTTCTAGTGCCCCAGCAGGACTGAGGCTGTGCATCCCTGTGTGCACACCTGGATTTGTGTGATTGCTCCTCTGCCAGCACCAGTGCATGCATGGAAAAGAGGGGAGGCAGAGGGACACATCCTTCTCACAATACCCATGGCCAACTGGCTTTAAACATGATAAAATTGCAGCAGGACAGATCTACTGGCTGAGCAGCCACAGCCCTGATGATCTGGCTCCTCCTGCACTTTCCCCAGCACTAACATCATATCCCTGGTGATGGGGCTGGAAATGGGGCTGGAAATGCTGTTCCTGAGGACAACCACCCTCCTCCAATCTCTACAAAAGCTCTCACTCCCAAAAAATCCTCTCCACTCATGCAGTTCAGCACTAGTTCAAATCCCATCTTTCTCCTGAGACGGGAATTTATTGCAATCTCAAGAAAGCAGCTTCAGCACAGTTCTGGTGACTGAAAGGAGAAATTTAAGAGGGGACCTCAAGGCAGCTATTCCTTGGCTTGGAATCACAACCTCCCATGCTAAGGCCAATACTCACAGGGGTGTGCTTGTAACCAAATCATTATCGGAACTAACCTCGGCTGACAGAAAACAAAGTTTACCTGGTGCCACAAAAGGAAATAACAACTGGAGACTCCAGGGGAGGAAGTGGTGCACAGAATGTCCTCAAGCCCCTGCAGAAGGCACTGACAGTGCAACAGCATCTCCTGACAGCAATTACCATAAAGCTGCTGAGGGTCATCACTGACACCAAGAAACCAATATGTGAAGGGCTGTATGAAAACATGCTAAGGCACAGATTCCAGTATGCAGAAACCAGATGGGAAAGGATTATGAGAAAATTATGACTTGCATGTTCCAGAGGAAGAACAGAGGAAAGGCACACCTATTTTGTTCTCACCTTTTTCTTTTTTTCCTGTAAGGAGTAGCATAATTTCACTGCTTCCAACAAGAGATAAAACAACTTTGATGCTTTGTCCAAGCACACCCGAAAAAGGGGAAAAGCCAGGAACTCTGCACGGGTAGAGGTCTGTCACAGACATATTTTATTAAAAATCCTTTCGTTCAGATTTTTCTCCTGAGAAGCTGAGAGACCTCAGAAACAAAATGCAAACAACAGTTATCTGCTACTGTGGAATGCAACAGGTGCATCTTTGATTCGTCCATGTTGATTGTTTCTAATTAATGGCCAATCACAGTCCAGCTGTCTTGGACTCCGAGACTCACGAGCTTTTGTTATCATTCCATTCCTTGCAAGCCTTCTGATGAAATCCTCTCTTCTATTATTTTAGTATAGTTTTAATATAATATATATAATAAAATGATAAACCAGCCTTCTAAACATGGAGTCAGCATTCTCATATATTGCCTCATCCTGGGACCCCTGTGAACACCACCACAGAGGTCCATTCATAACGCCATCCTAATCCCCACAGAGTGTCAGCCAAAAGGTGATTAGGGAGGGTCTCCTCCAACATTTCCCACTACGAAACTGTGCCCAGTGTATTCTCTCCAGAAACACCATGCCAGGGCTTCTCCACGCTGAGGGTGCCAGATAGACCAGGCTCAGGGTGGCAGTGGGGAAGGCAGTCATTGCTACCACTCATCTTTGGTCTGAAATCAAGGAAAGGCTGCAGGATCTGTGGGAACAGGATATCTAGCAGCGATCGCAGCCATTATTCCCCCTCTTTTACAGTGCCACCTTTTAAACTACGCTTGAGATCTTTGTTGTTGCCTCGTACCCTGTGGCACCGGCCTGGCGCGACGAGGCTTGGGCGGGATGCAGCACATAAAAAGCATCCACTGCAAGTGTGACGAATTGCAATGACAAGGTTGGGTTGGAGGTAGCTTGTGAATGATCTGGTGAATTGGGAACGCCTGCGTGCTCTGCCTAGGAGCGGCGGTGGAAGGAGAATGTGGGCAGTGCCAGTTGCGTGCTCCAGGCAGGAGCCTTGCTGAGAACACAGGAGAAACGCACCATACCTTATTAACACGCCCAGCTTCTCAACGAGCCCGCTGCAAAACAAATATACAGCATCAGCAATCAACCATATTATTATTAATAATGCGGCTCGAACGTGTGGAGGAGGTGGGTTTGGTACGGATCCAGCATTTGAATGATGCAGCTTGAAAATGAAAAGCTCTGCTTAGGTGCCCAGAGAACACAGGCGTTGCTGTAAAAACCCAACACGCGGCATACAAAGGCGTGCAACTAACTAAAACCCAGCTCAAGTCATGAATAAAGACAATGCCATAATTCTTTGCACTCTGGAGCATCTTTCAGAAGTCATTCTGCATGCATTCCCTGGTAAATACAACATCCTTGCAAGACAGATGAGGAACAGTACCCTGGTTTTCAGGATGGGAAGCAGAGTCAAAAATAATCCCACACCCCAACATCGCTGGAGGATTATTGATGAGGGCACATGATGTGGCATTTTAGTGTGGCCTTTGGGGTAAGGATCTCTTCAATTCCTCCATGAAGATGAAGACCAAAGATAGTTTCCCTTCCCCAAGCCATCAAAATGGTGATGCTGTGCATCACAAACTCCTTCTTTATTTATTTTCCTTTCTTTTTGTCTCCTCCTCTTATGTGTGTCATTTTCTTATACTATATAAACCTGCCTGGGTAAACCTGTGTATTATCTGTGATTATACACACCTCAGTTCAAATGGACACTTAAATTTATCATCATAAAGCTCCTGATGGCATGGTATGATCAACACTTACAAATCGACAGAAAAAACACCCAATTTTTGTTGTTACACTTATTTTCCTGAAAACAATCAAAAATCCAGGTTTAAACCAAAACACTGACACGATGCTTCAGTGTTTTCCCTCAAAATGTAAAAAAATGGCAATTTATAAAACAGAATTTACATGTTTCTACTGTCACAAGTTAGATAGATCATGTGGCGTGTTCAGGACCTGATTTTAACTTAAAGCTCCACTGTAATACTTGAGATATTTTTCAATAAAAACCAAGTGTACAAATAAACAACTCACTTCTAGACAAGAATATCAACTGCGACATCCATCATCCCAAAACCTCCTTCCTCACAACTCTGCTTTTCTCTTGATAAGCCTTTCCTGGAGCACAACAGAAGTACTGGAACTCCAGGGAAGGTCTGGTATTTAACAATGATCTCAGACCATGGAGGTGTGTGTTATATTTTCCCAAAGTTGTCCAACACCTTTGCATTCCCTCCACCCAACAACCAACAGGCCAATATCCTCCTTTAACACTTAAATATTGCTGCTTTCTCTCTACTTAATCATTACTGGGGGATTTAAATTACTTCCAGACATAATTTTAATATTACCTTGCATTAGATTGAGGCCTCCACATATTTTTACCCTTAATCTTTTTCCATTCTGTTGCTGATAATCTCAACCCAATATAGGATGTACTTCTGCTTGGGAGAACCAGTGTTTCCTTAACTCTGTTCAGGATTTTATATGCAATCTATAATATATAATTTTACCTGTGTTCAAAACTGTTTAGAAGCAGTTTCTAAGAATATTCACCTAAAATATGTAATATGTAGATGGAGTCCATGCCCTCAAAAAACAACATCTATTAAAAAGGGACAATTTTATTTTTTTTACCATGACCTAAATAAAGTGAAATTCTATATTCTATTAGAAACTAGAGAATAAGAAACACTGCTGGATAGTGGTTAAATCAGCAAAGAAACACCTTGAAGCTCTTTTTTTTGTTGAAGCACTTAGTAGTTCAGTCACTCCCATGGGAGCACAGGCTCTTATATTTATATTTTTACGTCATTTTTGTAGGCATAAGAAGTACAGAACCAAAATATAAACACCACTCTGTGTTTTATAAGTATTTTAAATATGACTGTTATGGGACAAACACATTTTACCCTTCATTCAAAAAATTTTGCCTTATTAACTGCTATAAAACCAAGAGCAATTTTTTTCTGCTTTTTCTTATGATAAGCCAAGATACCCCATTCCTGTTGATCAATAATGTTAACCACTGACCACTGATTGCCATTCAGAAGGTATTTTCTCTATTAAAAAAAAGTCTGATACTTCACCAGAAACATTATTCAGAAGTTATACCCCCCTATCTTAAATTTTCAAGAACTCTGTCAGGCAGAAAGGGAGAAGAAAACATATTTCCCCCCTCCTCGCTTCTCATAGAGCTGATGAAAAGAAAAATGTCCCCAGTTTTGCTTTAGATTTGTCACACATCTCTAATCATTCCTGCTAAATGTGGTTACCAGCTTCAGCGACAGTTTTGTTGGGAGGAAATCACAAGACCTTATAACTAAAAATGTAATAGAAGTGTGTGCACATTTTATTAAGATTCTTTTTGAAGACTGTTATGGTTGCTGCATCAGAGAAGGGGGAACACTGAGGAAATCATGGCAGGGAGGAGGATGAGAGGCACAAAGGAGTGGGAGTGAGTTTCCTTGTCCTGGCTGGAATAGTGGTGGGAATTCTAAACTCAAAGGCCAGACTGACAGCACCTACAACAGGCACCTTGATGTGGGTATTCCAGAGCAGGATGGCAACCAGCTAAAAACAAAACTAATTTATTCAGGAAAGTTATAGAGCCTCACTCTGCATTGCTTTAGAGAGCACAACTGGATTTGTGTTGGGCCTTAAATTCATCCCATCCCACCCCTGCCATGCCCAGGGACACCTCCCACTGTCCCAGGCTGATCCAAACCCTCTCCAACCTGGCCTTGAACATTCCAGGGATCCAGGGGCAGCCACAGCTGCTCTGGGAATTCCATCCCAGCCAGGAATTCCCAGTTCCCAGTGTCCCATCCATCCCTGCCCTCTGGCAGTGGGAGCCATCCCCTGGCTCCTGTCCCTCCATCCCTTGTCCCCAGTCCCTCTCCAGCTCTCCTGGAGCCTTGCAAACACTGCAAGGAGCCCTGAGCTCCCCCTGGATTCTTCTCTTCACCACAGTTGTGTTCTCAACTCCAACAGTTGATCTGTTCTGGAGCAATCCCTTTATTCTGACTGTGGCATCATTATCTCCCACCAGAAGCAGACACCAATATTCTATTTGGCAAAACTAAGGATAAATGAGGATTTCACATTATTTTCTAGCAGCTCTTTGAATTTAAAGCATTTTTTCCTTCAAACAGGCTGAACACCCCAGCTCTCCCAGACTACCTCCAAGGCAGAGGGGCTCCAGCCCTCAGAGCATCTCTGGACAAGTGAGGGCAGCTTCAAACCAGCATTTTTGAGCTGGTTTTTATTTCTTTTATGAATCATCTGAAAGAGGAAGAGCTTTGCAAGGGGGAAGCTCCAAAATTGCCATTTCAAGTGTTTTGTTTTGTTTTCAAAGCATATTCGAGTTAGGACAAAAGGAAGAGGAGGAGAGCCTAAGAAATGCTTTCAAGTAAAAAAAAAAAACAGACAGACAACTGGGAGGGCAGAATTTTGGGGGAAGATTTCTGTTACATCCTGTACGTCCAGTCTCCAGGCAGAACGAGCCAAAACGCTGAACTCTATCAATGCCATTCTGGCTTCTGAATGGATGTGACAGTGAGAGACTGTGGGAAGCAACTTCACACAAACGGAAAATTTGCAAGTGAAGAACTATAATAATCGTCTCCCATAACAGCCAGATCAGGTTGTGAGGAGGTTTTTTCTTTGCTTTTTTTGTTGTGGGTTTTTTTGGGTTTTTTTTTATTTCCTTCCCCCACTCTTAGTGCAGTTTAGCTGGCACATTTTGTTCAGGCTACTTCTGAGAATGACTAACAATTTGCTGCTGATGATAAATAAGTTGGGTCACAGCATAGAAAAAAAGCACCAAGAATCTCAGTGAGCTCCATTCATACACACAGAGAAAATGATTCAGGTACAGAAAACACATTTTTAATTATTTCCACATCCCCAGCTGCTGCAAATCAGGAGTTTTCTGTTGAATTCTGTGCAGTGGAGTAATTGCCCAGCTGGGGATAGCAGCTCTTTCCCACCCCAGGCCTGTGCCTCTGTACAAGCTCTACCACAGGCCTAAAAATCAGTTTAAATGATGCAAATACATCACAGGTTCTGGATTTACCCTGCTGTAGCATCCCTGGTGCATCTCCTACCACAGCCTAAAAAAGCTGACCCTACTTTCTGGAAACTGCCACAGAAAAAAGGTGAAATTTTTCAAGTTCATGTTTTAATCTGAAAAAAACATGAAATAATAAACTATTTCATGCATTAATATTCGTATATATTATGTAATATATGTAATATTTCAAATAATCTGACTTGTCACTAGAAGATTACACTGCTAAAACCTCCCCAAATACCAGCAGCACAGCCTTGTGCCTCATTCCCCAACCAAAACTCAACAACACAAATTCTTGACATCCCACACACAATTTAAAGGGCTCAGGTTATTCTCCTTCGTTGCACCCAACAGTTTTACAGGTTGTTCTCTTCCAGAAAAATCTCTTTATTCTGGCACCATTATCTTCCACCATAAGCACACACGGCTACTTGTACTTGGCAAAAAAAAAACAAACAAAAAACAGGATTTCAAATGGTTTTCCAGCAGCCACTTGAATTAAATGCATTTTCCCATTAAACAATTAGTAGGAACTAGTGCTGATACATACAAATTCCAAAGCCATCAGATACTACATAAATTCATGCTGATATTTGACTCATCGTTACATATCCCTTTTGTACCATTTAGAAAAAACCAGATTAGATGTACATTACCATACTCATTGACATTTAGGCAGTTTACTGCAGGAAAATGAGAAAAAGAAGTCTAGAAGAGCAGATTTTTCTTTCTTTTTTTTTGTTTTTTGTAACTCAATACCAACTTTGCTACAGAGACCCTTTTCCTTCAGTTTATACCCAAAGCCCTCTGTGTTTCATTTATACCACTGGTTTTGCATTTCCATGAATTACAGGAACAGCTGCCCTATCTCTGCATTAAATTCAGCCAAAAAGTCATTGATATTTCAATTTCTTAATTCACAGAAGCACATCCACAAAAAATATATAAACTTTCAAGGAAATACATCACAGAGAAACCTCTGGAAAGCACCAGCAAGCAGCCAGCCAACTGTGCTGGGGCAAGGGGTGGTGGTGGAGAACACAAAAGCCAGACATTGACATGGAAATGGAAATAAAACTTTAAAAAAAAAAATCTCTCCAACACTGCACAGAAAATGCTACAGCTCCAACAGCCACTTACCCAGCCATAACCAAGCCTAAAACCAAGCCAATCAATCAATTAAATTAAACTTTATATCTAAATATAATACATATCTGTACATAAAAGAAAAGCAAGGAGCAGCTCTCTATGACATAAGAATCACTTCTACTTTCCTCTGAATTTCCTCTATTGAAAAAACTTTCCTGAAAGTTTTAAACCTGAATTTAAAGCCTTTTGGTCCTCATGGACCTCAAAAAAAAGGAGTTACAGGGTCAAACTCACCCTAAAGCTCAGAGCCACACCAAGTCTCAAATCTCTCTTCATTATTAACACCAGACAGGTTTAATTCAAATCCTCCAAAACCAGGCAGACCACACCATGGACTTTGCACAAGACCTGAATGTAAAGATATTTTGTTCTCATGTACCACAAAAAAAGGAGTTACTGGGTCAAAAATCACCCTAAAGCTCAGAGCCACACCAAGCCTCAAATCTCTCTTCATTATTAACACCAGACAGGTTTAATCCAAATTCTTCAAAACTGAGCCAAATAACACCCTGAGCTCTGTACAAAAACCATCAAAGAGACAAAAGCTGCATCACACCTACTTTGAGCTGCAGATGATGGTCAGAAGCAGGAGATGGTGGTGGCTCTCCAGGATCTCTCTCTGGTGTGATGGGAGCGCACAGCAAACCTCCATCCCTGGCACCCAGGGTGAATTTACTGCAGGAAACTCAACCCAGCTGCTGCTCCTCAGCCATCACTGCCCCAGGCGAGCAACATCAGCCTGACCCCACCCAAGAATTTTTACCTTTGGTGACCTTAATTTGAAACTCCAGGCTGCACCAACCACTTTTTCAATCCCATTAGCAAATGTCCTTCAGGCATGTCTCAGCCTTGAGAGGGCGTTAATTACCCTCGCTCAAAGAACAAAACTTTCCTCTAACAATGACCTGCTTCAAAGCAAGAACTATTTTATTTTTTCCTTTATTACCAAGTAAACAAGACCAAAAGCTTTTCCTATGCATTGCTACCCTGACTCCTCATCTGTACAAAGCACAGCTGTTGAAGGGACTCCTCTCCCTGCATAACCCTGGACAGATCTTCCTGCCACAAACACCCTGCAAGGACATGGTAATCAGCTTCAAATGCCCCAAAAATTGACCCCCAAAAAGCTTTCTGCCACACACACCCTGCAAGGATGTGGTAATCAGTTTGAGATGGCCCCAAAAATGACCCCCAAAAAGCTTTCTGCCACACACACCCTGCAAAGACATGGTAATCACCTTCAAATGCCCCAAAAATGACCCCCAAAAAGCTTCCTGCCACACCACACACAGCCTGCAAGGACATGGTAATCAGCTTCAAATGCCCCAAAAAATGACCCCCAAAAAGCTTTCTGCCATGCCACACCACAGCCTGCAAGGACATGGTAATCAACTTGAGATGGCCCCAAAAATTACCCCCAAAAATCTTTCTGCCCCACACACCCTGCAAGGATGTGGTAATCAGTTTCAAATGCCCCAAAAATGACCCCCAAAAAGCTTTCTGCCACACACACCCTGCAAGGACATGGTAATCAGTTTCAAATGCCCCAAAAATGACCCCCAAAAAGCTTCCTGCCACACCACACACAGCCTGCAAGGACATGGTAATCAGTTTGAGATGGCCCCAAAAATGACCCCCAAAAAGCTTTCTGCCACACACACCCTGCAAGGACATGGTAATCAGCTTCAAATGCCCCAAAAATGACCCCCAAAAAGCTTCCTGCCACACCACACACAGCCTGCAAGGACATGATAATCAGCTTGAGATGGCCCCAAAAATGACCCCCCAAAAGCTTCCTGCCCCACACACCCTGTAAGGATGTGGTAATCAGTTTGAGATGGCCCCAAAAATGTCCCACAGCTGCATCTGCAGGAGCTCAGCTTCTCTGGGGTGGGACGGGAGGAGAGCCCTGCAGATCTATGCATTAAATGTATGTCTGGCAGTGTGGAGGCGCAGCCTGCCCAGCAAATGGAGTGGCTGAAAGAGATGCAGAAAAGCTTGGACTGAGAGTTTTCTCTGGGCACATCTCTTGGGAATTACCCAAAGCAAGGAGGGAGAACAGAATTTTTCCCTGCAGGCAAAATTCACTTTTCCTCATGGCAAGGAATGATACAGACTGCAGTGTCACCCACTGCTCCCCTGTGCAGAATTCTCCTTCAACAGTTTCCACCCCAGCCTAACTCCTGGGTTCTTTACATTCTCCTCCTTGAGTCCTGTGAACTTCTTCATGATAAAGAAATATTTTAGTAAAATGCACCAGCATCATCCCCATGCCTTCTATAAACATCACACTTTATAACACCTCCAGGGGTTAAAAATTAATTTTGTTTCCTTTTGCCACCTACCTCAAGTGCTGAGTCACTGCCCAATTGATATTTTGGTGGAAACTCTCTAATAAAGGGCCTGCTAAATG
The DNA here is from genome assembly GCF_047830755.1 of Zonotrichia albicollis. Taxonomy (NCBI): domain Eukaryota; kingdom Metazoa; phylum Chordata; class Aves; order Passeriformes; family Passerellidae; genus Zonotrichia; species Zonotrichia albicollis. The sequence goes on along the minus strand of NC_133828.1, from coordinate 3,253,058 downwards.
TGTCCAAGTACACAGTGACCTGCCAGATCCCTTCTGGGGCATCCAGGAGCAGAGAAGTGTTTGACATCAGCATTCCCAGGTGTTTCTGTCCTTACAGACAATGGAAATTGTTTTCTCTATACATTTTCTCTTATGCCCCCCAATCTGCTGGAAGTTTTCCTGCTGTGCTTCCCATGCTCTTTCCCAGAGAAATGAGCCTCTCACCGTCCAGTTTTTAGCTTCTACCTTGCAGTAAAACCTTTTTAAGGGTATTGGGGGAGGCAGAGCTTTCCCAGCTCCTTTTAAAGCTCTGTCCAGACCATCTCTGTCTGCAAGAGTTCAGTTTCCATCTCTGCATGGAGTTTTTCACATCCCTGCCTTTTCCCAGCACATGCTGTTGATGAATTTTGGAACTTTCTGAAAAACAACTCCTTTAAAAGTTAATTCACCAATTCAAAATGTGTTGATACATTCAGGACAAATAACCTTCTATTTTCCACAGGTCCTGAGTTTTACTATCAAAAGCTTTCTAAAAAAGTTTTTTAGAAAATATTTATAACCCCAAAACCTCTTCTAAACACAGAGTTAACTCAAGTCAAGCTTAATAAAGTGGTTTCCCTTGAGCTGGGCAGAATTGATAATTTTCAAACAAGCCTCCCATAACACACTGCTTTGAAATAAAAATGTGATTTTTCCTGAGTCTCCCTGCTGTGTCCCTGGCATTCTCTCGCAGGGATTGCCACCCAATTCTGTACAAACTCCACATTTCTGTCTTGGCCCCACCCGTGAGCGGAGCCCTCTCTGCTCCAAGAGCAGTTTGCACATCCTTCCCCCAGGGTATGATTCCCCTTCCTTAGCAAATATTAACCTTTTCAAAAGTTACTTCCAAATGTTCTGTTTGCATTTTTTTTGTGTGATTTCGGCTGGTGTCAGTCTGGTACTTTTATGAGTCAGCTCACCATAATTGCAAGAGGCAATTAGCACAGTTCGTCCATAGCTTTGTTTTATTTTTGTGCCTCAGATTAAAGACATGTTTCTCATACACTCTCTTTTTTTTTTCATGGCATGTTATATTCAAATCTCTGCAGCTCAGTTTTATGGTTATCATCCTGCAAACCAACTGAAAACAGACCAGAAAAATGAAGTGTTTCAGAATTTATCCTCATAAATTGAGTGAGTTTGGTTCACTTTTCCCTACATTCCTTTATTCCAAGTAATGTTCAGTCACCACTCTGAGTCACTCACCTGGCACAGGTTTATTGTTTGGTGATGCATCTCCCTCTGCCTTGGTCCACCAGAACCCCTTTTTCTTTTGTTCATTCCTCTATAAACCCCTTTTCTTTTGTTCATTCCTTTAAAATTCCACGTGGCTGCCCCAGATCCCTGGCAGTGCCCAAATCCAGGGATTTGGAACAGGGCTTGGAACACCTTGGGACAGTGGGAGGTGTCCCTGCCCTTGGCAGGGGTGGCACTGGATGGGCCTTAAGGTTCTTCCAACCCAAACTATCTGTGATTATTTCATTCTGAAAGATAGAAAATGAGGAATGGCCACACATCCATGCCAGTGTGTGCAGATGAAATACAAACCCAGCCGCTCTCTGCCCACATCAAAAATTCCACGTGGGCTTTGTCAGATCAGCTGTGAAAGCTCCTTGTTCTTCTGCATCTGATGAATCCCTTAAAATGCAGTTTGGGCTTTTTACTGAGAGGGGGAAACAGCAGAGTTTGTCAAGGTATGTGTAAAACAAATTTATTTTAATGAATTTACCCTGAAATAGATTATAATTTAAATAATTAACTGCATTTTTCTTCTTCATCAGCAATTTCCTGCGAGTGCTAGTACTAGTTATATCTAAATATAATACATATCTATACACCATTTGATGTGATATATATTTATATGATATAGGTAACTCAACTACATACAATATATATTATGAAAATCTAGATTTAAAATGCGTATATAATAAATAGATATATAATATATCTTGCTATATATAATATATGATATATAATATATAATATATAATATATAATATATCATATATGATATATAATATATAATATATAATATATCATATATAATATATAATATATCATATATCATATATATATCATATATATATCATATATCATATATCATATATATATATGATATATATATCATATATCATATATAATATATAATATATCATATATCATATACCATATACCATATACCATATACCATATATCATATATTGCAATCATTACTCTCTATAGAAAATACCGAGATTATTTACTACAGTTATTATATTGTTACACATATATTGTATATTCATACATATACATATATATTATATATTATACATATACAATAAATAGATATAATAGATAATATATTGTAGCGATTAATCTCAATATTAAATATAGAGATTATTGACTATGGAGTTCTTATATTATCATAATGTCTATAATATATTCTATAGTATTTATCATAAATAATATATAGTTACATATTACTAAATAATAGTATTTATATATAATATATAAATTATATATAACATATTAAAATTAATTATGGATATTTTATATTTTATATTTATATAAAATATAGACATTTTATTACATAATTATTAGTGATAATTATATATTAATAATATATATCATTACAGAGATTATCAGTGTTTCATATATAGATATACTTCTACCTACACTCACATAACATTTGAGTTATGTGAGTGTAGGTGGAAGTACATTTCTTGCACACAAAATGCACATAGAATTAAGCCCATCCCTGAATGTTTGCAGGAGGATTTTGCTTTCTCTGCCTGGAGTAAACCCCCCCAAGCAGCTCAGGGTTCACCCGGGATATTTCCATTTCCAGTGGCACTCAGTGTGGAGGTGCCTGACCAGCAGCCCGCCCTGTGCCTGTCACTGGGGACAGCAGGTCCTTTCATCTCCTTAATGGACATCCCTCTCTGGCCTACCTGACTATAATCCTTTAAATTTTAATTCACTTTACATTTAGCCGAGTCATAAATACCATTTAGGTACCAATATTCTGCTTTATGCAATCCCTAAGGTGGTGCTTTTATTTTAATGAAGCCATTTGCAACTTAAGAGGAAAAAAATATTCCATCTTTGATTGAATATATTTGTCAGTTTTATTCCCGACTGGCGTTTTTATGTGAAAACTTGAATAAAACTAGGGGATAGCTGCTTACCAACTGGGATAAAAGTTTCAGTCTGTTTTTGCCTTCAAAATTAGCTGAATAAATGGTCTTTGAAATTCATTTTGAAAACATCAAAGTTAACCTCGACCAGAATCAAAAATAAAATCCAGAATTAAATTACATTACAAATGAAAAATTTCCTTGGCTATTTAGTATTTTAGAAGAAATTACACAAGAGCAGATAAGAGAACTTTCTATTAAAAATGTTACTTTCAGCATTATAGAGAAGCAGCGACTTGCTGCACTCCCATAATTGTATGAGAAACCAAATATTTGAAGTGTTCAAACACTTTGTTTTCTCAGGTATTTTATTGTGTTTATAAGTACCTGTCATTTCAGTGGGGTAAAATGTGTGTTTAAGCAATCTCTTTTTTTATTTCCTTCATGTGTTGACGCTGAAAATGAGGAGAATTGAGGTGAAATCACAGAACTGACAGCAAAGTTCCAAACATGAATCTGCACGAGAGCCTGGAGAGTCTCCTTGTAACAGAGTAAAAAGGATTTTATTCCATTTTCACTATCACAGACCAAAATAAGAGTGGAACGACCTGGGAGAGTGGAAGATGTCCCTGCCCATGGAACTGGATGAGCTTTAAGGTTCCTTCCAACCCAAGCCAGCCCAGAATTCAATGATCACTCCCAATCATGTTCAGAATCACCCAGATTGCTGATAAAAATTATTCCAAACAGAAACACAGCCCACAGAAATGCTAAACACTGTAAACATCAGTAAAAAATATTAAATTCTGGTTTTCAGCTCCCTTAAAATCACAATAAATTGCTTCCCTCCACACCTCCTCACAGCGCAGCAGCTGAACATGCTTTCCCAAAAAAAGCTGCTGAGGAGTGAGCTTTCAGAAACACTCGTAAGGACAATTCCAGCTTTAGTTTTATCCCCATAAACTCTCACTGAGGCAGGTAAATGGCATTATGGCTGTTTTATACACAGCAAATTGCATCAGGGATCCCAGAAGGCAGCGAGCTGAAATCAGTCTGACTTAAACGTTTGGAAATACCACAAATACTTAATATTGTGCATAGAGCAGATCACGGATCTACAGGAGCCAGGGAATGCTGCCTCCCTCGAGGTGAGCACCACCTTGGTGGGGAAAAGGTGATCCAGAATAAGTTAAAATTTATACGGAGTTATTAACATCAGCAGCTGGCTAATCCTTACCAAAAAAATCTGTTATCTGAGGGGAAAGAAGCTTTTAAAACTATTTTAAATTTGTTTCATACAAGTTATTGCTATATAAAGACAGAATTGGTTGAATGCTTAATGATTTTGATGAACTGGCTACTTTTTTGCCATTGATGTGGACACAGGTAAATATAAACTAAAATTAACAGTGCTGATGCACGAACTTGTGTCCCCAACTAACTGTACAGTGCAGATAATTTCATCATTACTGTCAAAAACCCTTCCTTGGTTGTTTAAAAATTTAAAAATCTACTCAGCCTTTCAGTTTCATCTTGACCCACGCCATCAGCCCCTCCTGATTTTTGGGGAAGAGGTAATGGTTGATAAAATGAGCACTCCCTGCTCAGCCAAAAGGCTAAAAATGAGATTTCAATTGATATAAATTTCATGGGTGCTGCAAATTAACTTGGAGAGGCCGGAATACCCTGCTCAGGCACCACCAAGGCATTGTTCTCCTGCTTCCTGATGGAAAGGAACATTCATGTTCATCACCCCCCTTCAGGAAACACCTAGGAAAGCCTTTTGGGCTGAGCAGCAAAAAAATAGGATTCCACCCGGACTACCACATTCAGTTTGATCCCCAGCTCCTGAAGTCAGTGGGAAAAAATGCAATTAATGTCCAACTAATTGATGGATTGGGCCAGCACTCCAGTTTTCAGATGTCTATTTTTTCGAACCCGGCCAAGAGATATTAGAAGTTTGGTTTTAATTAATTGAATGCTAACGAGCGGTGCCAAAACCCACAAGAATGAAATCCTCCTTCCAGCAGGCTCCCTGTAGCCCTGTGGAGTGCCCATGTGGGCACTGAGGCTCCTGCTCAGACCCAGGGCTATCCATGCTGGAGCTGCTGTCCGTTCCAACAATTTAAAGCGAGCACAAAAGTCTCCAGCAGAAGGGATTTAGGTCAGTATTTACATATTTGTCCAGTGACATTATGGGTGCTGTCAGCTAATGCAACAAATGCATTTGTTGTTTTGATTGTTGATGTTTTGGTTGCTCAGGGTTTTAGCTGTGTTTAGATTGTTGATATCTAGCAATGCATACACTTGGAGTAAGGGCAGAGGCGAGGTCAGAGCACTGACAGATTCATTTCAGACCTTGCAGGGCTGCTGGATGCTCTGGAGGCAGTTCCTGCACCGACAGATGAGCTCAGGAACAGCTCCTCTCATCACCAGGGAGAGTCCAAGTTCTCATCAAAAAAATGTTGTCAGGCAGGGAGAGCAGACAGCAGGTTCTGTCTGGTGCGGGTCTTGATTTAAGCCTGACATATAGCTAAATAATAGGAATAACAGACAGCCCTAGTGAAACTCTGAAATGTTCCTGCTTGTTCTTGTTCTTTTATTTTATCCAAAAATAAAAGTATTTATTAGAGTGGTCATCGATGTTCCACACTGATTTTTCTTCTTTTGTGTTACATGTTTTCCTGAGCTACAAGCCAGAGTTATAAACCTGGCTGGTTTCCTATAAAACAGGGATATCCTGCTCAGCAGCAAATCCCAAGATTTCCTAGAGGACACAAGCATAGTTAATTTTTTTTTTTTTATGGGTTAAATGAGACACAGCCAGGGTAAATATGACTTGTCTGAAACCCTCTCACCTGACAGGGGTCAGATATTGTCACCTCAGCACCAGGTCAACATTTCAGGCTGTGAGCAGGGCTGCCCACATCCCCCAGTTAACCACCATCAGATTTATTTATCATTTTATAGTTATAATGGTAGATATATCTTTATAACTATAAAATTATAAAGGACTCTGGTCTAGCTTGAAATATCACTCTATCTTGGCTGCACCCCTTATTTGTGCTTAGACCAGATTTAGGTTAAAAGCAGATCATACAGACTTGTGTCAGATATTGAAGTGTCCCATTATTTTAAAAGAAATAAAATTAAAATGTATGCATGCAGTTAAAACCCCAAAAAATACAGTGTTTTCATTCACGTGCAGGTTTGATAAATACCTCCCAAACCATCTTTTCCCAACATTCCACCAATGAGAAAACAATATTCCCAAAGCACCCCAGGGCCATGTCTCATCCCTGCAACTTCAGTTCCCTACTGGCAATCAGGACTGAGTTAAGGACAGCAGGTTTTTGCTTTTTGTGGCTTACTAAATGTTCATACAAGTAAACATGGACCAGGGTGGGTTTTGTCAAGGACAAACAAATGTTTTGAAATCTGATCTAGCAGTGAGGGCAACCAGCAAGACCTGAAACCACTGCTAAACCTGTGGGCACCTTGGTCAACAATTTTACAACATGGTTTTCTCAAACTTTTCTGTGTTATTTTATTCCAATCTCTCTCTTTTCTTTTATTGATTTGTAATCATTCCTTTTACTGCTGTTATGGATTTTGACCTCTTCTAGACTCAGGTGTTCTTTTCTGCTATCTGCAGAATGCAGATGTTGTATTAACCCAAGATTTTAGCCCAAGTTTTAACCCAAGATTTTAGTCCAGGTGGTCTTCCCCTTATGGCTCTGCAGTCCATGTTTATCATGGCAGAATTTTAGACATAAATTTCATTGTCTTGCCCAATTACAGGCCATTATAGCACTCACACTCCAGATGCTCATAATACCTCTTTCTTTCTCTCTCTCTTTTTCTTTCTCTATTTCTTACTATTTCCCTCTTTCTTTTTTTCTCTCTCTCTGTTTCTTTCTATTTCCTTCATTCTTTTTCTCTCTCTCTTTCTCTCTGTTTCTTTCTATTTCCTTCATTCTTTTTCTCTCTCTCTTTCTCTCTGTTTCTTTCTATTTCCTTCATTCTTTTTCTCTCTCTCTTTCTCTCTGTTTCTTTCTATTTCCTTCATTCTTTTTCTCTCTCTCTTTCTCTCTGTTTCTTTCTATTTCCTTCATTCTTTTTCTCTCTCTCTTTCTCTCTGTTTCTTTCTATTTCCTTCATTCTTTTTCTCTCTCTCTTTCTCTCTGTTTCTTTCTATTTCCTTCATTCTTTTTCTCTCTCTCTTTCTCTCTTTCTATTATTTCCCTCTTTCTCTCTGTTTCTTTCTATTTCCTTCATTCTTTTTCTCTCTCTCTTTCTCTCTTTCTTTCTATTTCCTTCTTTCTTTTTCTCTCTTTCTCTCTCTCTTTTTCTTATAATATATATTTTACCTTCCCACATCCCCAGGCCATGAGGGTGCACCAAATTGGTTTCTGGGGCTCATCTGATGTCTGTTAATTTGTCAAGCCACAGTAACTCACTCCCCCAGCCAAACCCCAAGCAAGACTCAGCCATGGCTAAAGATGTAAATGTGCCTTATCAAACACCACAAAATGTCACAGAACTCTTGTGGTGGTGCAAGGTCCAACTGGGGATTTGGCCACGATCCAGAGCTGCATCTCAGCACCAATGGCAGTGATTTTCCCCCAGGAATCCCAATATCCAGGGTCTTCTGCCTCAGACAAGTGCACTGGCTGATCCCTCACAATGACTGCTTTGAGCTGCAGCCTGCAGTCCATGGCAGAGCTCTGCACACAGCATTTCCCTCCAGCCATGTCCACATGAGTTAGACACATGCTGTGACCTTTTAGATTTATTTTTTCCCCCAGAAAAAAAAACCCACAAATTTCTATTTTTTTTTCCTTTCTGATTTAACTCGAGGTTTGCTCTGAGGTGGGGTTCTCTTTTTTAATTTTACTCTACATTTCACAGAATATTACTGCTTGCATATTTAACTTAAGTTGCTATTCATCATTCAGGCTGGGATAAATTTCCCATCCTTATAATGTGTTTGTGCTGTTAAAGCACATACCACACCTTACAGCTCTGGGCTTCACCTCATTATTTCTAAATACCCTCCTTAATTGACTGAGATAACACAAATAATTTTCTTATTGATACAGAACCTTCTGTGCAGCCACAGGAGGAAGGCATGTCAGGATCTCCCCTGCCTGCTGAAGGAGTGTCAGCTCCAAAAACAGCTCAGAATATTGTCGTGCCCTGACACTGGGGCTCAGCTGGACATGGAGGAGGAAGGGATGTCCACAGCCCACAGTCCTGGGCTCACCCCTGAGCCAGGGAAGCAGGGAAGGGGGATTGGGAATTGAAAGGGAACTCTGCCCTGCTCAGGGGAGACCCCACCTGCAGAGCTGTCCCAGCCCTGGGAGGACCTGGAGATGCTGGAGCTGCTGAGTTCCTCCTCCCAGAGGAGAAATTCAGAGATGGGCAGGGAGATGGAGCAGCTCTGCTGGGAAAAAGGGCTGGGAGAGCTGGGATTGTTCAGCCTGGGAAAGAGAAACTTTGGGGTGAGCTCATTGTGGCCTTCCAGGAGCCTGCAAGAATTGGGGAGAGACAATTTACAAGGGGCTGGAGGGACAGGACAAGGGGGAATGGCTTCACACTGACAGCAGATTAGATATTAGGTGAGGTATTAGGAAAAATCCTTTCCTGTGAGGCCCAGAGCAGTTGTGGCTGCCCCTGAATCCCTGGAAGTGCCCAAGGCCAGGTTGGATGGGGCTTGGAGCAGCCTGGGACAGTGGAAGGTGTCTCTGCCCATGAAATGATCTCTCTGGTCCCTTCTTACTGGGGCTGTTCTATGATTATGTGATTCTTTAAAAAAGCATTAATTTATTCAGCTCAATTTATCCAATTCCAGTCCTCTCCACCTGCTGCCTGAGGAAATTAAAACATTATGGGAGTGGGATAGTGGGGTGGATTCTGCAAACCAACCCAAGCAGGTCCTGCTTTAACTTCTGATTGGTTTAACTTCACAGTGGGTCCTGGAGATGTGCAGGTCTGTAAGAACAATTTACAGCAAGAACATCCCACATTTTTTCCCTTGACACACCACATAATTCCCAGCTACTGAGCCCTAGATCAGCCACAGCAACAGTGACTTCCAGCAGTTTCAGTGAATACCTGTGAGAGGATTAACAGAGCCATTAGTGGCAGTAATGATTATCTGCTCCCTGTCATGAGGTGTGACAAAAAAACTAAGGTGCAAAATTAAGCTCTTTACCAACTGAAGGGGATTTTTGGCTTAGGTGGTTAAGCAAGAATAGAGGATAGACTGTGCTTCACCTTACAAAATAAATATTAAAGATCACTAAGACACAGTGCAAGACATTTAACAGGGCCTGGGTGGCCAAGAGAGATGTGAATTAAAAGCTGTTTTATAATAGCAAACAAATAACATGAATGATTTGGATGAAAAGATTGCAAATTAGATATCCCTGAATGCTATTAAATATCACAGTCACTGGATCTCTTGGTGTAAAATCAGCCACTTTGATTTAGGGCAATGATGCCTAAGTTTATTTTATTTCTTTATTTCAGCTGCTAAAAGGCTCACATTGGTGTTTTGAAGGGTGACAGGATGGAAAACAACAATTCTGCCATGTCCTCATCCACAGCACCCAGCCTGTGCCCTCAGCCTGGAGTAGCAGTGGGTCCTTCTGCCCTTGGCATTTCCTTTGGGAGGGGCAATTTTAGTCAACTCTGATCAATTTTGGACCCACTGTGATTCTCAGTAACCTGACTGCTATGCTGGGTTTGGGGAAAAAAGCACAACAAAGATTCCTCCCAGTCTTCTCAACAGCACTGGGGGCTCTTCTGCTCCAAATTTGCTGTGCTGGAGCTGCTTTGCTGCAGGATATTCCCTGCCAAGACATGAACTTCTAGGAAGAAATTATTTTCTGGATATAAAGCTGTGTGGGTCCAAAGCAATCCTCCGAGTCAAAATTTAATTCATCCATTGATGGCAAGAGTGGCTTCTACACAACCACGTTGCCACTGAAAAGCAGCAAGAACTACTTCTATCAAAATAAATATAAGTGAACAAAATCTAAATTTATATATAATCTAAATCTAGCTTAAAATAAATGATGTAATGGGTTAGAAAACACTATTCCTACAGAGATGGTCGAGTTTTCATGGATTCAACACATAACCCACGACAAAGGGGTCACAAAACATGACTTAAAATTTGTGAGCTTGGTGCAACTGCTCCTGCAGCATTTGGATTAAACTGGCCACAACTTCCACGCTTGAATTTCTTCTCCTGACCATGGAGATTTCTCTTGGAAAAAACAAAGTTGACTTCTAAATATGCATCTCTGAATATGTCACTGGGAATATGGCGAGTACCAAAAAAAGTTTAACTTTGTGTTTTCTTCACACTTTGACTACTTTCTTTTGAAAATAAACATACAAATAAACCTAAATACTGTAGTCTTTTTGTCCAACTATTCAAATTAATTTGCGTTTCAAGGCTAGAGCAGAACACTTAAAATACAGACATTTTCAGCCACCTTCACCAGATGGATCTATCAGTCACCTTACATTCTTTGAGTTTGACATTTTCCCTTAGGGTGTCCCACAATTTTCCCAAAACTGCACAACTACTCCTGATTTTTGCCCCAAATGGTCTTAAATGTTAAATTCCCCTGTTTATGTGCAACAACTCTTAATGGCTTCAACTCCAACACTGCCTGAAAGAGAGGTTAAAATTTAGTGCTTTTATTCCATGTGAGGCTAAGCTCGTGGAAATATTTTTTGACTGGAGAGGAAAAGAAACACTTCTAAGGAATTATTATGTTTTCTAAATAATTCAAAATAGGTATTAAGACAAATATATTACATAAAATGATTGAGCATTCTTCATCTCACTTTTGATTTTTTTGATTATTCACACACTTATAAGAAAATTACCTTTGCCTCAAAAACTGAATTTAACTTATTCCCTACCCTTCAATATATATTATTTATTTATTTGTAATGTATTGTTTTATTTGTATTTCATGTACAGCTGCTGTTACACTGCAGAAAAAGCATCCTCAAATCAAGCTGTTTTCCAAATACAAAACAAATATACATATTCATCAATTCAGATATTTTTTTAATTAATATTTATCAAGCAGTGTATTGTTTGTTTAGTATTTATTTATAAATATATATTAATCTTCAATGATAACTTGATATGGCTTCACTTTTCCTTATTCTTTCCTGAGCCTGAGAATTATTCCACGTGGGATTTATAAACACAAGGTTTATAGGTAGATTTACCTAGAAGAGCACACTTATTTTCTGATGAAAGCAAAGGGGGAAAAAGCAACAGCAAACTAACAAGAACATCAACTTTAATCACAATAACCATTTTTATCATGAGAACTGATTCGAAGGAAGGTATTTTATGGCTGTCATGAGAGACTTCACCTATAAAGGACTCAGATGTCTGCATTCATGCAGTACATTTGCTGCACCTTCCATTGCCTGGAGCTAGTCCCTACATACAAAATTCCCCTTCTTTCTTTATTTTAAACATCCTGAAAAGCAGAATACAAAAAATTCCTGCGCGTTCTTTAGCATTGCTACAGGGGTTAAATTGTTAATGCTTTACTTTCACTCTAGTTTTTTATCAAACTTTCTTTTTTCTCTCCCTGGGGATAAACAAATGGACAGCTTTCCTCTCTAGTATTCCTCCTTCCATTACCATCACAGCAGAATGCATCTGAGACTATAATAATTCAGTGATGAAATACAAAATGTCGCAATGCCATCTCTCTTAAAGTGAACTGAGATTTTGTTATGCCATTTTAGGTGCACTAATAGCTCCTAAAGTCCCATGGAGTATCTTAATGTGAATTTAATGAGCTGATAGCATATAAATGACAGTACTGTGAGGGTGAAGGTGACATAACCTTTTTCCTTCTGTTTGATGTTTGTCTTTGAAAAAATACAGATCTTTTCGAAACGCGCCGCATTATTACAACGTGCTGAATCCTTCAGCGAGGAGCCTGCCATTGTTTTAGCATTTTACAGCCTTTTTCTGCTCTCTTCATGGCACTAGAAACACTTTTTAGTTCACCATTAAGGTAATTAAAAATCTCAACACTTTTCCTGGCAGCACAACGCCAACGGTGCTTGTGGCTACATTGTGGAGCGCCCAACCAGTGGCAACCCATCATTTTTGTCATGCTGGTGCCAGTGGTGGTGGCATGGAACTGGTGAAATCCTGCATGAAACACATGCAAAGCACCCATCTTTATTTCCTGGGCATCACCTTTCTACCTCCCAGCCGAGAGATCCCCTCAGCAGCGCTGGCTCCAAACTCCGCGTGTCATTACCGGAGCGTTGGCATTTGCGAGGAGCTGCCTCCCCTCACCCAGAGGTGTCACACCCCATTGTGCACCCAGATCCCAGCCCCCCTCGGCGTGGTAATGGGCTGGAATCCCATCAGCACTGGCTTGGATCAGCACTGACCCTGCCAGGCACAGGGGAGGAAGATGGCACAAGATAAATACATTGATAGGAGAAAACAGCTGGCGGATTAAGGAGGCACCCAAATGTATGAGGTTATTAAAGCCTGCCCGAGTGCAGCAATGCAGCTTTCCCACTGCAATTTGAAGTATTGTCCTCAAAACCTTTCATTCAAACTTAAGGAATGCCATCTCAGTGGGTTTGTCCACCCTCCAACCTAAACACTTTGAGCTGTGTCTGCCAGTGATGTGATCATTTCTAAGCTAAATGTTCTGCAACTTGAAAAATTACTAACTTTTATTTCTCTTCATATTCATTCAAAACAATATGTAGATACAGAGATTATGAATCATGGAATATCTCGAGTTGGAAGGGACCCACAAGGATCCAAATTCAACCTGGCCCTGCACAGACACCCCAAGAATCCCAACCTGGGTATCCCTGGAGGGATGTCCAAACACTCCTGAGCTCTTGGGAATGTGATCATTCCCTGGGGAGCCTGGAAAGTGCCCAGAACCCTCTGGGGGAAGAACCTTTAGGTTGGATTTTCCCAAAATCCACACTAAAACCCTCTTCTGGCACAGCTGCAGCCATTCCCTTGGATGCTGTCACTGATCACCAGAGAAAAGGGATCACTGTCTGCTCTTCCTCTTCACCTCCTGAGGAAGGTGAAGACTGGGACAGGTCCTCCCTCAGTCTCCTCCAGGTGAACAGACCAAGTGACCTCAGCTGCTCATCATACAGCTTCCCCTCAAGGGCCTTCACTGTCCTCATAGCTTTTACTATTTTTTTTGTTATTTAAACTTTGTAATGAGCCAGGCTTGTTTCTTTTAATTTTATGCTCATTTGCTGAATTCAGGTCAATCAAAGGTTTCTTGGTGTCGATTTGTTAATTTTAAAACAATTGTAGGACAGCCTATGAATCTCTCCACCGACAGTGTATTTTCTATCTTGTCGTACAGTCCCAATGCTTACATGAAGTATGTAATGCTGAGTGAATTAAATTTACAAAAGTTGTTTCCTTCCCTGGTAGAAGTACTAACATTTGCTCTTCTGAGAGAGATGTACCTTGGGCTGCCTTTGACAAGGGGGAAATAAATAAATAAAAAATAAGCAGCTTACGTGTTTCAAAAAAGTTGGAATTTTGGCAATGTGTGAAATTTGTTTAGAAAAACCTTTTCGTTGCCAGGTGACGAGGCAAAACATATCACATATGCTTAACAACCAGCTTGTACATATTTTGTCTTTCCAAGGTTTCTAGGGCTGGTCAGGCACAATGATGCATTACAGCTGAAGGAGCTTCCAGCAGGGACAAATGTTTGTCTCCTTCCAAAAGAATTTTCCTAATCCTTAAGAAAAACAACTCAATATTTCTCATTGCTGAATGATTGAGTAAGGATTAATTCTGCTCAAAATTCACCGTGTCACGAGTCGTATTTTGTGTTTGCTGAGGGTGCAAACTGCACATGGTGTTTGTGAGCATTTCATGGTACAGTACAGGCAGCGCTTCTGCTAACACAGATTTCTTACAATAGTCTGACACCTTATCCCTGTCCAACAGCAGCATTAAAACACAAGGATGACTGAGGATCAATGATGATAATGTGCTAAAACGCGTCCCACCATGTTCAAAATGCTACTTTTGGCACAGTCCAAGCACCTTTGCATCACTGATGTGTCCATTTCATCAGCATTTCCATCCTCTGATGCACACTGGCATTCCAGGGGAATGGAATAATCAATTATGGGTTTGGAGGAACTCAGAAAGAGCCAGAAAAACCCAATCCCCCCCTCAGATTCCCCTGAAATTCAGAGGCCCGTCCTTCCCACCCCAAACCTCAGCTCTTGCTGTGAACATTTCCATCCCATGGATCCCATGGCCTGGAGTTGCAGTTAATGGACTTCACACATGTGAAATTAATTGTGGGGATAATTCTGAAACAATTACCTTTTCTTGGAAGCCCAGTCAACAGCCATTCTAATAAAGCATGATGCTGCTCATGTCATAATGGCCATCAGTAATCAAATGCATCTGCACACTCAGCCTGTTTGCTGACTTAAAACTCTAAAAGGCAAAGAAGAGTTTGGTGCCCAAGTTCCCACATGCCTGACACGCAAAATGGACACAGAGGACCTGATTGCTCTCCTCCAATCACCCTGTGATACCTGCAATTATTAATTGTTTGTCATTATGCAAACTTGCATCTCTTTAAAATTTTCGTACCTACATACACCAAATATTCTTTGGGGTTTTTTTCCTTTTTCTCTCTTTTGTTTTGCATTCCAATTTTAATTGTCACTGAAAGAAAATTTCAGCATGACTCATGAGATTAAACTGTTTTATCGCTAATTACCCTTGTCAGGAGGTAGCCATAAATCAGTTTTTAAAAAGCAGCACGCATTCATTTAGAACAATGAGCCATCATTTTGTTATTTCACTGTGCCTTACAAGGGTTCCCCTCCTGCCTTCAGTGTACCCAACTGAGTTTTTACAGGTGGATTAGGTACCAAAAATTTTCTTCTCCCAAACTTTAAAAGACTTTAAAGGTCTCCCACCCCTTTTCTCCATCCTACTGTACCTATTCCCACCTACTCTGTGAGTAAAACCAAGCAGACACAGAAATCTCAAAGCTAAGGAACTTTTTCTTGGAGAGCACAACTTCTGGAATTTGATATCCACTAGGAGCACTTGGGCCTGCAAATTCCAGTTTGCTCTCCCTGCCAGCTAACCAATTTCCTAGAATCCTCATCAAAAGACAGCAACAAAGGGCTGCAATGATGGCCAAATCCAATTTATTTAAGAGGGAAAGGGGACCATACACAAACCTCTCTGCACCACTGTCCAGATGTGCCAGGTCACTACCTGTAGCCATTAATATTCACTGGCCCTCCAATGCCTTTAAAATTTAGATTTTATTTATTTCTTGCATCCTTATCTCTTTCACTGTATTTGCAGAACAAGGCATCCATTTACTCAGTGTAAACTTACACTGTGAGATATGATCCCAGATGAGGTATTGCCTCAAACAGAAGATGAAAAATATTCCATGCATTTTAAACACGAATCCAAGATCATAAGTTACACTAACGTGTAATACATTTCTGCTGTTCTCTGGCAGGAGAGAAAAACAAAACTGGCAGCTATAGCAATTGTATAATGGTAATTATTGAGAGAAATAATTACACAAAAACCTGTTCAAATTATAGACAGGATGGGATGACTCAAAGCAAGAAGAATTTAAAGTGATAGTTAATACCTCACTGTGTGGCACCAGGCAGCAAAGTCAGACAAATAAATGCATCTGCTGAAATCATTCTACCCTCTGAAGTTTGTCAAAAGTGGGCAAAAAGCAACAGTTTTCACTCAGTGGGGATTTCAGGGCAGGCTGGTTTAGCACGGAGGCTCCCAGCAGCATCAGGGAATTCCAGCTGGACAAAGGAAAGAAGGAAACCCAAATGCAATTTTGTTCTAAACTGGCTGAAATCAATTCTGTATATTCACTCCACAACCCTGAGCAGCAGGTGGGGTTAGAATGTTAATCCAGCTCTTCAGAGGGGAGAGGTTGCAATGGAGCCAGGAGCCCCTGGGTGCTGAATTCCCACCTGCACCTCCAAAGCCCTTCCTGTCTGTACCAAAGATAAAACACCTCTGGTTCCAGAGGTTTCCAGCTGTGCTGCTGATGGCTGCCCTCATCCCTTCATCCCAAATGTCTACAACACTCTGGGTAAAGCTGCCGCCACTGCTCATCCTTGAAAGCCAAGGAAGCCTCACCACGCCTTCCCTGTTCTGCTCATCTCCTTCTGCCTTTCCCACACTGCATTCAAGGTTCTTGTGTTGTTCCATTCCAGACCTGGTTTCTCAAGCACCTCTCCCTACCTCAAAAACTTCTGCTTTTCATGTCCCCTCCCCTCCTTCCACCTAATTTTTAAACCTCTGTCCTCAATTCCAACCACTGGCCAAAGCCCTTCTCAAGACAGCAGATTTTTCATTATGCCTATGGGAAAACACAGATTTTTTTTTCTTTAATTCATCTCCATTAGCTACAAACTTTTCCCTAATTATTCCATTTATCCTGTCACATTACCTTACATTTGTGCTGCTACTTCCCTTCCTTCTGTATCACATCTAACTTGAAATTGGCACGACTCACTTGAGAATTACAAAGCAAAAATACATTAATAAAGGGGTTTTTTTTTCTTCAAATTTCTTCACTTTGCCCAGACCATTCACACAGGCAAAGCATCCCATGCACCATCCTGTATTAGTAATGATTTTTAAAACTTTATATTGCAAGAAAGATGACAAATGCTTCAGGACATGAGTAGAAATGGCAAAAATCTATTCTGCTGACAAGTCAACTATACACAGTGCAACTTACTCAAATTGTCATATCAAAATTTACTTTTTCTGAGAAGAAAAAGCTGTCACTTTTGTTTGGAAAGGTGGCTCAAAAGTCCAGCTCAGCTCAGTGCTTTTGTGCAGAGGAAAGAGTAGTGGGTGGTTCACATCATTTCTTTCAGTACTCAGATATTGTATTCATTTCTCCAATGCACATAATCAGATCACTGCATTCTTTCTAATTAAATTAGTTTCCTCTACACAATCCTTTAGTGTTATCCTAGAAAACTAAGACAGGGCCATAAAACCAAAAGCCCACCATGGACTCAGACACAGAATTGCCCAAATTTAAATTTGATTGGTACTAACAGGAAGGTAATAATCTATGTAATTTCAATTTTAGGGTTTATGTGTCCCCCTCAGTGTGGTTTTCTTTGATGGTTTTACCCTCAAGGCAGTTCTGTAGGGTACTGAGGTGAAATTACCCCTAATTTAGGGGTACAGACCCCAAGCACCTTTTGCAGTTGGTTCATTTGAGGTGACACATGGAGTTGGTGCCAGCCTTGGGATCTGGGAACCGATATTCCCCATTTTCCTTCAGGATCTGACCACTGTCCATTTTTGCACTTTACCACTTGTCAAAATGGTAAATGTTGAGGTGGGAAAGCCTGTTTGATTTACGTCCTTCAGTTTAGAAGCAGCCGCATGTGATGCCCTTTTAATTAATCCCCAGTCCAGCCTGCTCTCCCTATTCAGTGTATTATCTTCCAAAAACGTTTAGATGGTATAAAATGTAAACATTCAAAGTGGTAAAATTAGGGAGTTTCCAAGGAGGACTGACTCTCGTCAGTGCAGTACCTGAGGTTCTGAGTAGCAGCACCAGCTCTCCTCAGTGCAGTAAATCCTCCTTGGAAACACCATAGTGGATATTTTTTAATGGATGGGCAAATTCAGGAGAAAAACTTGTGTTGCTACAGAGTAAAATACAATCCAAACCCCTGCACACAGGTGGGAGAGAAGCAGCCCCTTGGGAGATACACTGAGGTTTTCAGGAGCAGGAAGAAGATATTTAGCTTCACATAAATTTCTCAATCTTGCCAAAAAGAAAGATGTTTAGATAAGATCCACACATGTTGGCTTTTCCTATGTAAGGAAATTGCTGAGGTTTTCAAGACCAGAATTCAACTACTTTTATATCTCTTTCACTGAAAAAAAAATATATATATATATATTTTGGAAGAGGAAAGAAGAAGCTCTCATTCCAAGAAGTCAAGTCATTAATTCCTCCATCCCAAGGCAAGAACTCTCACGTGGAGGGTTGCAGGGTCATCCTCAAAGCCCCTGGCAGTGCTGTATTTCCATCCCCTTTGCTGGGGTTAACACCTTCTGCAAAGCACAATCAACTTTTAAGGCACAAGATAAAATTTTAACAGTGCTCCTAATTAGTGCCAACAGTGGCATTTTCTGTGATGGCTGCAGTGAGGGCCCATAAACTCCATTTCACTGGGGTCAGCCATCCATCAGGTGACAACTGCTGCTCCCTGACACCCACCTGGGCTGCCTGCACAGAGATGTGGAAGGGTTTGAATGGAAGGGACATTAAAGACCAACAATTGCCACTTCATTCCATGGACAGGGACACCTTCCACCATCCCAAGTTGTTCTAAGCCCCTTCCAACATGGTCTGGAAAACTTCCAGGGATCCAGAGGCAGCCACAGCTTCTCAGGGCTTCAGCACCCTCACAGGGAAGAAATTCTCCACAAAGACAAAGGTGAATCTGCACTTGCCATTGAACTGCTTATTCTTACCACATATCACAATAGGAATGTTTGTCAGGGTATGTATCCCATCAGTCTTTGGCTAATTTTCAAGGCAAGGACTTTGCTGTGGAGCGTTTTCTTTTTACGCCACTGTGAAATGTATATTGGGTATGTGGCTTGGATAAACTTCTGCAAAATATCCCCACCAGAGCAGCAATGAATGGGATTTACGGCTTGAGCTTCCGAGCACCTTTACTGCACAAAAACTGTTTATTAGCACAAGTTTTCCCTTTGTATGTTGTGTTTACTTGTTTCCCAGCAGGGTCTGCTGATGTTAATGGACTCACAGCAGTGCATTCTACTTCTGTTATTACAGGTCTAATTCAGTCATTAACATTTCATTAATGGACTGGCCTCCTCGCTGTTTGCATGGCTGTCTAGATATTGATGAGCTTTCTAGTATAGAAAACTGGTATTTAAGGCAGACTCTTAAAGGTTTATTAAGATGCTCGTGAACCTTCATCGCATCCTGTCATTTATTTTAGCAGATAAAAGCCAAACCCTCGGACGAATTTGCAATGCAAAAGTTTTCAGCACCTGAATAGAAAATTAATTCCATGTGAATACCCCAAGGAGAGGGGAAAAAAACCCAAAGATTCCACAGTTACATCACTTGGATACAAATCTTGAGTTCCTGCCTCAAAACCAGCGTGGCTCAGCACTGCCAAGCCCACTGTGCTCTACCTTGGAGGGAATTGCATTTCCCTGGGACACAAACTCATTCCTTTTTGCAGCTCCACTTGCTCTCAATTTCAGACTCTGAGCTGGAATTTCTAATCCTTCCCAGCACCCAATCCACCAGGAAGAGCCTCACTGGTCCAGTGGAATTATTCAAATTAAGAGGCTGCTCAGAATAACGAGGCAGCGGCTTTGGGGACCTTTGGCATGATCACCAAAGAGGAAGATTTATCACAGTTTTTAGTAACTTCCTGGCTTTATCAACAGTGTATTGGAATCTAAAAACAATCTTGATAATACCTGTACCCCAGTGGAAGGTAAATATCCATAGGAAATTGCTCAAAGGACTTATGAGGTGCTTCCTTTCATATTTCTGCTTTTCCCCTGCTAAAATGAGTGTTTTCAGGCACCCCAGAGAATTAAAATACACTGCATCCTATCATATGAGTGTCTAATGCAAGTACTTTGTGAAAATTACTAATTTGATGTCATAATTACGCTTGTAATATAAAATTATTAAGCACTGTCATATTGCACAGTAAATGGAACTTATATTGGTGTAATAAAATGTATTTCAATTCCATTACAATAACTTTATCATCGACTTTAATGGCACCCAGAGTTAACAAAAATAACAGGCAGCCAGGAAGAACACCATTGAAGAGCACCCTATACTGCAATATTAGGTCACAGCAGATATAATTTGTGAGCTTCTTTATGTGCCAGTTTACATTTATGAACACCTGCAACTTATGTTTTCCTGACAAAATGAGATGCTAAAAAGTCGAGGCAGGATTAGAGGCCAGTAAACAAAATCCCCAGTGTAATTTCCCTTAATAAATTCTGCATTATCCATGCCTTTGACTTCAGCTTTATAAATGGAGCTATAAATATTATCGATCCTAAATTCATATTTTTTTAAGGATCTTCCTGGCTCAGTCAGGCAGGTCTATGCCAGGATGACATGAAAATAGATCTATTATGAAATCTGAAGCTTATTATCTTGATAAATGTAGGAACGTTTGAGCAATCTGAGGGTGGGGGTGCAACAAGAAAGGAGGGACACTGTTTTAATATTAATATGTTCAAGTGTTTTCCTCCTCAGAAGAAATGCCTTAGCCCAGGAGGTATAGGCTACTTATTTAATGAAGGGAAAAAAAATAAAGAGAAGAGGAAAACAAAAAAGGAAAAAAAAAAAAGAAGAAGTATTATTAGAAAATATGCCAAATCCTCGTCTCAACATTTTTCTTTGTCTGTCAGGGTAAATAAAATGAAGAAACAAACCACAACTGGAGGGGGGGTGAGGAAAACCCAGTCTGCTAAAATGTCATGACTCGCTTCTCTGCAGGTGTCAACTTGACTTCACTGAAATGGCACAAAACTTTGATTTTCTCATCAGGAAAAAATGTTTATTCCCTCTACCAGAGCTAACAGATAAGAACATACTGTGTGTAACATTGCATATTTTGATCCTGTGTCTAACTGTTCTTGAGACACACGCTAAAAATATTTTGTGTGCTTTGCCTCAAATTGTTGTCATGAATTATTGAATTGAGCTGTTACTTTTTCATTAAACTGGCAGCCTTAATAATTTAAACACTGGTCTTTAAGAGACTTACTGTATACTGATGATCTTCACAGGAAGAAAGAGAACTTCCCAATTATTTTATAGCTGTCTTGATTTAATTTTTTTTTTTGGTAGGGTTTTAATGCAGTGCATGAATTACCAGGCATTACTGGATGCCTGTATTAATTTAGCACAAATTATTTTTAGACAAAATTTCTGTCAATTTGAGAATTTAGCTCAGATACTCCTGCGGCCAAGTTTTCCCAGCCATGGGAAACTCAGAATATTCAGGTGTAGCTCATGGGTACAGCTTCAGTTCACCCCATAAAACGAGGCAGGAAATAAACTTCAAAGTTTTGTAATTAATAAGCTTCATGGGTACAGCTTCAGTTCACACCAAAAAATCAGATAGGAAATAAATTTCAAAGTTTTGTATGTCTACATGGCCGTGGTCCTTTGGATGGCAACCTTCCTGCACCTGAGCAATATCTGCTGCTCCAAAGGAAAACCAAAACCTAAGGGATGTGTGAAAAATTCTGAAGCTACAGCCTGATTCAATAAGAACCTCGACTTGCTTCTCAAATAATTTGAATTTTTTTAGAAGTACACTTTCTGTGGGGTGACAATGGCTGCAGAATGAAGACTTTAGAAAATTTGTTGGCAAATCATTGCACTGGTGGCTTTACCAAGTCCCTTGATCTTCTGAACCTCCCTCTAAACATCAAAGCAAGAAGTGTTTCAAAGTACCTCCCCAAAATCCAGAACAAACTCAACTCCCACAGCCTTCTTGTGGTAGAACTAGAGATGATAGAAATCTGAAATTCTGGGAGTCAGTTGATGTCTCTGATCCATGGTTACTGAAATAACACCAACACTCATTTTGCACAGCACAACAGCAACAAAGATCACAAATATTAACTTCCAACGCCACATAAAGTGTGAATAATCTCCATTGCTACAAATTTTTAAAATGCATCATATTTCTTCCCCACATATGTCCTCGTAGCCTCATAAAACAAACTGCTTCATTATATGGGCTTGTGTATATATATCACAAAACGTTAGCTACTGCTAAAAGTAAGAAAATAGATTTTGACATTGGAGAATTATTTTCCTGCTCTCCTGTGCCTCTGGATGTGAAGGCAGAGCAGCTCAGCTGTTTAATCTGGCCCGAGTCCAGGACTGCATTTCATGGTGAGACGCCAAGAGCAGCGATGCCACGTGGAACAGGAGTTATCTGCTGCAAACTCCCTCTGATCACAGGGCAATTCCTATTTGAACTGATAGAAGGAACAATCTCATGCAGTTTTCTTGTCTGGTCAGGACTGATTTTCGTTTGGGCAACTGAGTTTTGTCTTATTAATCAGAAGATGTACGAGATGCTGTAATCACTTCATTGCACAGCATTTGCCAGCCCTTCCATGGCATGCCCATCAGAATTCCTGGCCCTGCCCTCCCTGAGCATCTCTGCAGTCCTGAACTGCAGCAGAGGCTCACAAATTGCAGAGATCACCCATTAAACGTGGGTTTAAGTCATACAGACAAACTATTAAGTTTTGAAATCTAGATGTATATGAAAAATAAACACTTTTTTGTCCATTTTTGCGCTTCACTATTTGTCAAAACTCTGGAGGTGGGAAAGCCTGTTTGCTTTCTATCCTTCAATTTAAAGTAGCTGTGTTTAATGCCCTTTTAATTAATCCCCAATCCAGTCTGCTATCCCTGTTCAGTGTATTAACTTCCAAAAAGTTTACATGATATAAAATGTATACATTTGAACTGGTAAAATTAAGGAGTGTTTTTAGCATATAAAAAACTACTATGCAATCCTTGTGGTGAAAGAACTACTATGAAAAACTACTTATCTTCTAACACTTGAAGAAGAGTAAAGAGTCCAGGAAAGGAAAGATTTTCATTAAAGCATAGAACTCAACCAACATTCAGGTACCACATAAAGAAAGAGAATAAAACTTGGCAGTTATATTTGTGTTCACCTGATATTCTAAAAATAATGTCCCATCCAAGCCACATGGATGTAAACAACCAATTAACTATTGGAGAGCCATATAAAGAAATTTTATCTTACCTGCAGCATCTCTCTGCTCTTCCTCCTGAAGCTGTTTCCATTTCAATATGATTTTGAATTTACTAGAAATATTCAATTTATTTATTATAGACAATATAATCTCTTCCTGACACAGAGACATTGAAGCCCCTCCTGGTTCATTAGGGACAGCCTGTAAGCAAATACTCCTTTATTCTGTGACATCCCCTGGCTGAAAACTGGCTTTAAAAGCCAGATTCCCATTTCCTAGCACTGGAAGGTTTAAATAGCTGTTGGGAGGGGGCACACCTGTCCCACCAGGTGAAATGGGGCAATCCTGATGTGTCTCAGCACCTCTTGTCAGGGGCATGGAGGGGAGGGATTCATATGTGCCATTTTCATCTGTGCAAAGAGGACACAAGCATAAGTGTCCTGGCTTGGTGTCATCCTGGAATGCTCTGGATGAGAGGGAAATATGGGAAAGATGAAAGGCTGCAGAAGAAGAGACTCATTAGGGAAATTTACAGCAGCACATCAGAGTTGTCCACTCCTGTTGTCATAAAAATACTTGTAGTAAAAAAGAAACAATCAGAGAAAAACTAAAGAGAGGTCTCAGCGTTTTGTGGGTAATCGTATACAACCATCTAGAGACCATAAAATAAAAATCAGCCAGAATGGAAGGGAAGCCCTTGTTGGTTCACTGTATGTAAAAGCTATTGAATGTTTTTCCTAATGAAACAGTGGAAACTTGGAGAGATGTGTGAAAGGAGACAGAAGAAGACACTGGAAATGTAAAATGAGCACCAGGGCAGAAAATCTTCCAATCTGCACCATCATCTTTCACGAGTTCCACCAGTGCTGGCTCTGAGCCTGAGCAGTTCACTTTTGAAAAGCTTTTCTTTATTGTTTTAATGAAAATTCACCATGGTTATAATGGAAAAAAAAATACCTTAAACAGACCTTTAACAAGAAATATAGGAGGGAGGGAGGACTCATTAAGTGTGAATTTTGACAAGTATTAGTGAAACAAAAGACCCCAGCACTCAAGTTTAAATTCCAGATAACTCTGTCCTCTGATTGCCAGGAGGAGTTAAAATTCAGGTCTCCTGTCTGGAAAAAGTATTACAGGAATATATTCTGAACTTTGCATGGTTCATTTTTTGTTACGAATTAGATCCATCATGAGATTTATTGAGGTGCCTCATGTTTAATAAAATACTCATAACAGTTTGTGATATTTCACAGGATAAATAACAGGATTGTTAACGGTGTTTGTATAGCAGGTCTCAGGATAATAAATGGTTCATTCAATAATGAACTGACAACAAGTTATTCAGGTTATAAAAAAATGGGAGATAAGAGTCAAAATAACAAAACTCAAAGGATCAGACATTCAGACAACATTGGAGTCCAAAGCCAGGTTGCTCCATCATTTGAATTCTGAAACCATTTGAAATAAGAGGGTGGAAATTTCCACATAAAGCATTTTGCAAGCCAACAGGATAGAGGACACAACTGTTCTTTTATTTCCGACACAGCCCAAGACATCTCAATCTTCTCATGTTATTCAAATCTAATAAAAGATTAATATCCTTTTAGACTAAAATAATATTAAAGTGTCTGAAGATAAACACATAAAAACTATTCATCCTGTCTCTGCCTCTCAAAGAACACATAAACACAGAAAGTTCAATACATTTTTAAAAAATACATTCTTTAGAAAATATGAACAAGTGAAGACTCTCTGAGTATATTTGACTTCTAAATAAATTGCTTTCTTTTTTGGAATTGCTGAGGAGGCAGACACTCAGTGAGGTCAATGAGACTTACTGATTGCACAGTGTTACGGAAAATTAGGCTACTTATTTGGGAACTAAATATGGATGTTAAGAGCATTCAATGAAGTCACACTTTTGAGCATTTTGGAGCTGGCCTACATTTTTGAAGAAAACTTTGAGACTTCCAATAACTTTTTGGAAGAACCAGATATTTATGATGTCCTTCATAGCAATTAAAGGCAATTCACGGAACTGAAAAGATGATTTGGTTGTGTGGGGGGGAGGTGGCTTCAATTCCTGTAAAGAAACATCAATTTGCAATCAACTCAACTTAATTAGGGTGATCCCAGTTCTTACCAATTTTGACTCTGAGGAGGACTCTAAAGGACAAGGAGAAGGTCCCCAGGATGGTATTTGATTCCCACCTACATGTCAGGATAAAAAATGATGGAGGAGAGACAACTTAAAGAGGGGGCACAAAGGAAAGGGCAGCAAAAACCACTTTCTGTTATTGGTGTGATTGCGCAAATTCAAACATTCTCCAAAAGTCATTCCCATCTATTTTGTCCAGGCCAGTTTATCTCCAAAGTCTGCCCATCTGTGTCAGCAATAAGCTGAGATGTTAATGTTGTTTAATTCTTTGATGTTCACAACAATATAATGACCAAATAATAATAACAACTTTCCCCCCTCCAAAAAAAAAAAAAAAAAGAAAAATGAATGTTTGAAATGGCCATTTCAAACTAAAACAACTGTTATTGCTATCAGTTTAAGTAATCACTTTCCCAGCTGACAGATGCAAAGCTCTCCCTTCAGATAATGACTTTTCCAGCTGATGAGAGTCAGGGAACAGGAAGTGTATGTGGGGATAAGTGTTTGGGAATTAGAGGACAGCCAAAGTTTGTGGCTACCTGTATTATCTGCAGGAGGTTATTTTACTTCTACTGGCACATATTTATCTGAAATCAGCATAAATGAATCTTAATAAATATGTTTAGTGCAGCAAGATACTCTTTTTACAGTAGGCAATTTTAAAAGGTTTCCTTTTGTTCATTTCTGCTTGAGATTAAACTTGTTCCACAAGGCAGGAGCTTCAGTTTTCACCAGAGCTGTCACAGGGCAAGGAGAAAATGGTACACAGTGTTTGTTTCTGTCTGCACTCCTGCCAAACCTGTTCCCTGATTTCCAGCAGGGTTGGAAATACAAATGCCTGATGGCTAAAAGAAATAAGAATATTTTTTGAGACATGTCCCAAGAGTTGGCAACTGAACTATACTCATACCCTTCACTGTCCTGTGCAGTATTGAAGAGGTTACTCCTGGTTTACCAAAGGAGAACCTCAAGGCTTTTCCAGCACTTGGAGCATTTTTGCACGCCCTAAATCATCAGTGCTGTCAGATGTGGCTCAAAAGATGCAAATATCATCCAGTTCCTAAATGGTACCTCAGCTGAGCTCTTAGGGCCCACACAGAGTCACCTGTCCAAGGTGGGGCTCTTTCCTGGCTGGAGAGGACACACCACGCCCATGTCCATGAGAGAAGAATGAGTTTAATTCTCTGTTCAGCAGGAAAGGAGAGGCCACGTTAAACCTCTCCCTGTCAGGGGAAAATCACTGACAATCTGATGGCAGTTTCATGACCCAGCTTTGTCCTGTAGACCAACATGTCAGACACCACTAAGCTGCCCTAAAATAACAGAATATCCATTCTACGATAAAATAACTCTGCTGGGCTGATCATCATAAAAAGTTATAACCCAACATCAAATTTTAGCTTTTACCAGGAAAGGGAAGGCTGAGGAACTTCAGCTACAAGTCTGTAAAGGATCACCATAAGCCAGCACATATGACTGTCAACTGATATGAAATGAAATATTCTTATTGATGATGACAGACTGAAATTTTGATGGGGTTTGACCAAATCACAAGCAAATATTGTGGGGGTTTGAATTTTGTGTTCCCTATTCTGCAATACTAATATTATAAAAAACAAAAAAAAATCAAAAAAATCAAAACAAAAAAAACTCAAAAATTTTATAAAGAAACAAAATGATAAAATTATTGAGCAGCTGTATCAGTCTTCATGTGAATTATACCACAAAACTACAAGAGCAGTTATCAGCTTTTCAGTTTAACTCTTGCTTTACTATGTCTGCTCCTATTTCTTATCTCCTGATAAAATTCTCTTTTTGGAGTTAAACTTCCCACAGTCTTAATAATAAATGGAGCATGAGGCTTGAACTCGGTCTCTCTGTTTTTTCTCTTCTGCTTTCACTGGAGGTATCAAACAGGGTACATGAGAAAAGTAACACAACGCAGAGTATGGAATGAAAATGAACTATAAAAGTAGTGATAAGAGCTAGAGAGAGAGATTCTGGAATATGTGTGGAGTGAAATATGATCTCCTGAAAGAGTATATGTGCAGAAAAAGGCAGCATGCAAAAGTAGCAGCATTGCATGCTCATACTCCATGCTCCTTTCTTGTGAGACTCTGGCACAGCTCACACCAAAATTTTCCTTCTATTTGTGTAAATTTAGCATAGGATTTTTTATAGAAATAGGGTTTTTAATTAATAAAAGCAAGGAGAAAGAGGTGACTGTGGCAAGATACAGAGTTTCACATGTGGAAAGAGGAATGCAAAATGGAAAATGCGGTGGAGTCTCCATCCCTGGAGGTGTTCAAGGAATGACTGGACGTGGCACTCAGTGCTCTGGTGGGGATCTGTCACAGCTTGGACGTGATGATCTTGAAGGTCTTTCCCAACCTTAATCATTCTGTAATTCTGCAAAAGAGCAACCCCAGCCTTCCACAGAATCTCCCAAATGTGGAAAGTCTATTTCATCATTAAACAAAATTCCATATTGAAGAGTGAGGGAGGTCTCGCAGCACTCACTGATGACGGGAAAAGCAATCCACAGCTCCACATATTGTTTTATTTACTTTTTAAAAAATTAAACTCCGTTGCAAAGCTGCTTTGGCCTCACACCCAAGGCATCACACTCTATTGCTTCCCTTTGAAACTCATCTAGTAAAGTTTAAAAGCCTAGCCCTCCAAAAGCAGAGGCCATACAAATACTTAAGGGGTTAATAAACTCTTCCAGCATAGCAAAATCACAAGTTTTACACATCAACCCTGAGCACTTGGAGCTCCTAGGAGAGGAATAATTGCATTGTAGTAACGTTAAGGTTTGATTTAGGTTTCTCCATGGGCAGGATGAAGTGTGTCTTACTCCTCAGGTGTGAGACTTGGCCACTGTGCCTTTTGCAATATATTATCCCAACACTGTCAGAAAATGCTCAGCAGCGCCAGCTCTTGCTAAGCTGGGTGTGTTATAAATCCAGGGGAAGGAGGGGATTTCTTATGCCAACAATGCTTCTCAACCTTTACCTTATTACCACACTTCTTGGCCGCTCTGAGATAAAAATCTTTTAAGCTTTTTTTTTTTTTTACTGCTTGTGTGTGAAATCTCAGATAACGGAGCCAAACGCAGGGAAAGTTCAGGGCGGTTTTACGACTCTGCTTTATCAAAAATTTTGATCTCCAAAGCCCAAACACACAAATTCGTGGCTGTGGGATGAGGTCAGTGAAACCACACCCATTCCCTCGACAGACCTTCCTTCTCCTTCAGTGGACAATTTTATGTAGGCTACAGAAATATGCCCGGAGTGAGGAGAAGCACTTGCCCCTGGACTGAAGGTGGTGCCAAGTAAATCAGGAATTCTCTACGTGGCGGATTTCAGCTCTGAATGTGCTTGAGACACATTATCTGTGAGTTCTGGAGGTGAAGTCCCTCTTTAATGAAATTCAGCTGA
Organism: Zonotrichia albicollis; assembly: GCF_047830755.1. Taxonomy (NCBI): domain Eukaryota; kingdom Metazoa; phylum Chordata; class Aves; order Passeriformes; family Passerellidae; genus Zonotrichia; species Zonotrichia albicollis. The sequence goes on along the minus strand of NC_133828.1, from coordinate 3,224,429 downwards.
GCAGGAATAGCCCAGAAACACCAGCAGGAACGCCGAGGGAGAATGACAAGACAGGTTTGGCACAGAGGGATGCATGAAACAGAATAACCGCAGTGAAGATTTCCAGAGGAAAAAAAAAATGTGGATTGTCTTGTAAGAGGGAAAGTGTGTGACGTGAGGAACAGGGAGGAATGGCAAACACATGTCAAGCAGCACATTTTATTTACCTTTCATTAGCATGTCTTCCTAGGAGAAGGTTAAATACTCCAGGAGAGGGATGGGATTTTTCTTATGTTAACTAATCCAGACAAAAGTGAACGGAGATTTGCTTTCTTCAGCATTCATTGATATTAATTGCTTTATTGAACTAGCTGTGGAAACATGGATTTCCCAATGCCAGCATAAAGGATCATTATTTATAAGCTAACTGATCCCACAAATTCTACACTTAGCTCAACATTTCCTTTGGAAACACTGTAAGAATCTTTTAAAAAATCACTATATTTCATACTTTACACTAAGGCACACCAGCGAAACGGTACAGGTTTTCCAGGAGAAGAAAAACAAGTTTTTAAGGCTCACATAACAGACTCCAAATCAGCTCTGAAATGCTGCATATCATTACATTTTCCCTCCCTTTAGTTTTCATTCTCTCCCTTTTCCCCTGGCTTACAGGTGTCCTTAGTTACAGCCATCAGCCAAAACAAAACACACATGCAGGCTATAAATCTGTATTTGTGTACTAATTCATAAGAGTAAAATATCGTCAGTTGCTCCTTCCAATTTCCTTTCCCTGTTCAATCCGTAATTGTGCTGCAGCATATTGGGCTTAAGCTTTCAGGAACTTCACTTTGTCCCAAAAGGTTGGTTAGATGGAGACCTGAAAATGTGGATTCTGGCTTCAAGGGAAGATACTTAGCAGCAGAGAATCCAAAGTCCAACAAAAGCAACTAAATAAACACTGAAACCTTTTCAAAGCACTAAGCTGTCGCTGTAAACCTTTGGAGATAGATATGGATGGCTCAGTCCACCAGAGCTCATGCAAAAATGTACCAAGATGTTAATAAATTTGAAAGAGAAGCCAAGAATGAATGTTAAGTCCTTTTGTTCCAATATATTCTAACAATGCCTACAGCATTGCTGCAGTTAAGCTCAACTTTGCTGTTCAAAGCCCAATTTTGGGGCTTTATGCGCTGGTTTAAATCATAGCTGAGCTAAGCATGGTATGCAAATAGCAGAATGATAAATGTTTGTTTTACTTATATTCCTTCCTCCTTCTATCGCAGTCAGAATCCTTCACCAAAGCCCCAAAAGTAATCATTTTTGGCATAGTTTAGATGCCAGATTTGCAAGTTACAAAGGAAGGATGAGGATATACTTTATAGTTACAATCATTCTTTCTCTGTCAGAGAAAAAGAAAAAGCACTTTAAATGGCCTGAAAAGAAGAAAAGTATCCTTGGAGAAGTCACACTTGACTAGAAATATCATATTATTTCACAGAATTAGGTTAAAGCAGATCCAAAGATGAGGAAACCTTTTGCCTGGGCAGAGCAAGATTCAAGGATAACTTGAATTTGCATTTGGGGATACTTGACCAGGTGAGATACTTCTAGGTTTGCCTTATTAATGCAAAAAGGATTATTAAAAATAGATATTTTACACAGATATTATTGACAATCTGTGCAGGAGAAGAGCCTCATGGTTGTGTTCATAACCAAAGCCTGGACATGATAAACCTTGGCTAAAAGGGGTTGGCTCCAAAGCTCTTCAGAAGAATAAAGTGAACAACAAGTAAAGACAAACATTTCCCTTCTTAACCAAAGTGTCCTTCAAGTTTCTAGTTAAGGAACCACTTTTGAGGATGGAATTTCCCAACTTTTCAGTTTTCAGCCCCTTCAGAAGAAAGAACTTGTCCACGTAGGACAATCAGGGTTTGATTTGTGACATGTTGATGGCCAGAACTTGAGAGAATAAAAAAATAGAGTTTGGAGGGTGTTCAGACAGAAAAGGATCCCACAGGAACAAATCAAAGTACCCAGAAATTACCAGAAATCCAAAATTCTTAGAAATCCAAAATACGAAACAGAACTTCGAGTTTTCTTATCAATACATTTCATGTTAGACCATTACCACAAAGGAAAGGAAGCACTTAAGATCCTCTTCTGTGTGATTTCCAAGACAGCATTTTTTAGCTCTTTCCTGTGTTGCCATTGCTGCTCCCTTTGCAGAACATTTCAAGGTTTCAGAATCCATTAAACTGAAGATTTAATTGAGTCGATGTTGCCAATTCATGGCTTAGCTTGGTATTATTTGTATGTGCATGTGCAAGTGTGCACATACACCCTGTAAACTTGGAGAGAGACCCAAGGCTTGCTGAGGTGGAACTGGTCACACTTTGTGTTCAGCTGAAGTGTTCAAAGGAAAACCTAAAAAAAAAAAGAAAATAAAAATCTTTACATCTTTTACTCGAATTGGGCTGGCATGGAAAATCATGTTCATATTGTACTCATTTGTGGTCTGCTTCTCAGGAATTTTAACAGATGACAATTCAAAGATAAATTTGCTTTAAAAATAAATGATGAAAAATAACTGGCTTCCCGGCTCTTATTTCATAATCTCGAAAGTATGTTCAGATTTATATAATTAAAGTAGAAAATAGAAGTCTAAAAATGAAACCCCGGTTTTGCATTAGAGCAGCCGGAATTAATAGGATTCTTCTTCCAATTCCTTTGTTTTCTGCTGCAGCACCAAACTCCAACCACGAGTGGGGAAAACATGGAATTCTGACCTGCTCAGGTTGTGGTTGATGCCAAGGCCCATTGAAACATAAACATGCTCACAGCTGGGCATGTGCTTTACTGAGCTAAAGCCCAAAGTTGGGACACTTAGGAACAACTTTTTTCCACCTATTTATGAATTGTGGCTTTTAACACTAATACCCTTCCTTGAGATGAACAAATAAGACTAATTTTCTTTCTTTCACAAAGCAATAATTTGGAAGCTGACACTGTTACCAAAAATAGTAAAAAAGGGCCAAAACAGCTCAAATATGAACCTGAGGAAGGTGTAGAGCCTAAGGTCTGACTGCAACCTTAAAATCAGCTGTATTTCCATCTCTGGAGGGCAGCAAATTGCCTTGCTGGATGTGGAGCTGAGCAGTCATGCAGCTCCGGGCTTCCCCAGCACAGGAGGGACCTGGAGCTGCTGGAACATCCAAAGGAGGCACCAGGGGATGGAGCAGCTCTGCTGGGAGGAAAGGCTGGGATTGTTCACCTGGAGAGGAGGAGCTTTGGGTGAGCTCATTGTGGCCTTCCAGGACCTGAAGGGAGCCGGCAAGAAAGGTGGGGAGAGAAAATTTACAAGGGGTTGGAGGGACAGGACAAGGAGAAATGGCTTCAAACTGACAAAGAGTAGGTTTAGACTGGATATCAGGAATTCTACCCTGTGAAGGTGGTAAGGGTGCCCAGAGAAGCTGTGGCTGCCCCTGGATCCCTGGAAGTGTCCAAGGCCAGGTCGGATCACCCTGGCACAGTGGAAGGTGTTCCTACCCATGGCAGGGCCTTGGTATGGCATGAGTTTTTAAGTCTCTTCCATCCAAAGTCATTCTATGCTAATAGCTACAAGATTCAGGGATGTCCCAAATATATGAGCAAGTGAAATAGCAAATGCAGCAAGAGATCAGCTTGCAGAAGCAAAAATTCTGTGGCTGAGTAAGGTGGCGCAGTTTGCTGCTCCTCTGAGTGATGCTATTACAGTGAAACTCACACCTGAAAGGAAAACAAACACAAGTTCAAACAGGGAATCACTGAAAGAAGTAATGTAAAACCACAGTCAAATTTCACCCTGGATAGGCCTCAACTCAAATCTAAAATTATTCATTTGGCATCTGCACTTTCACCCACTCTGAGGTGCTTGGGTGAAACATAAATTTGATATAAATTTGGAAAATCTATGGCTTGTGTTAATAGAGATAAAGAAATTAACAATTTTATGAGCTAAAACCAACAGAAATAAAGTTGCTTATGCTTCTCATCCAATTTATATTTTCAGGCTTCCAGGTCAATTCAATGAAATTTTCTGTGACGTTCTCACCCATGGGATTGCCTCTTTCTCCTTTTCTGTAAGACCTGTGTAAACCCTGAGTGCTGATCATCCCTTTCTGCCTGTCCTTCCACCCTTTTCCAGCTTTACCTGCAGTGCATTTCACATTTTCCTCTCTATTTTTCATGGTTTCTTCATCAATGCCACCCCTCAGGTGACATCCATCCCCTCCCTGCCACTCCTCCCTTCATCCATACTTACACCACATCTAGTCCAAGGCCATTTTTCCCCATTTTTCCATATCTGTGACTCCCATGGTAGCAGTAAGAAATCAGCTTCCTTGAGAGATGTATTCATTTATTGGCCCATATCTTAAAATAATTGAGACCTGATAAAATGAATAGAAATCTTGATTCATGATACGAATACAACATGATTGACTGGATGATCTACAAATCTAAGTCACCACTCATTCCTTGTTATGTTCAATATTGTGTCTAGCTTTTCACCAAATTGTTTGAGTCTGGTTCCCTGTCTTCATGTGTGTTTTTGGAGGCTTTACTGTCCCGTTTCCGGCTGTTTGAAGGGCCTGGAAAGGCCCGGGGTGGCCTTGGGACAGCCCGCGTATCGAAGGACGAGAAGAGGCTTCAGTTCTTTTCTCGGTCTCGGTGTTTATTAATTGTTTATCTAAAAGATTTTCTCTCGGCCCGACAGAGCTCTGCTCAGCAGCCAGCCATGAGCACACTGTGCTGCCCTCCGGGCGGTCACCTATCTTTATACCCAAAGTTACGTGTACAATATTTATCATTTTTCCCCAATACCTTTCACCCTTATTGCCCAGTGCACTTTTAGTAATGACCAATCCCAAAGTGCCACCATCACCACAGAAGATGGAGGAGAAGAAGAAGAAGAAGAAGGACAGGACACGCCCCAATTCCTCCATCTTACTTCTCTAAACCCCCCTGTACAGAAATCCTAAACCCTGTGTTTCCCTCTCTAATTAACTGATCCCTTCACCATTCACCCCGGTGAAACCCTCCTGTCCTCATACAGGTGTCGTCTCCTGTGTAGGATCAAAGTCCAGCCACCAGACACTTCTGGAACATTCCAGGACTCCCGAGCCCCCCAAGGTGCTCTCGGTGACACCTCAGTCCTGGGGTGCTGAGATCCCACACTTTACCACAATAGGATCCTGATATAAATTATAGCTTTGGGATGGACAGCAATTTTGTTAATAAAAACAACAGAAATAAAGCAAAACAATTCCTTGTGGTAGGCTAATCTCTTAAGCTGTAAAAGCCTGGATTGATTTCCGAGTACTGTCTCATTTCTCATGGATGAGAAGCACTGAACAGATTTCTGGACACCAAGAGTAAAAAGTGAAATTGAAAACTCGGCAGCCACTCTCCAAGCAGAGTGGAATTCCATTACATGGAATCTCCATATGGCGTGAATTAGTTAAAGGTCATCTCCAACCAACACGGACACCTTCCACCATCCCAGGTAGCTCCAAGCCCTGTCCAGCCTGGCCTTGGACACTGCCAGGGATCCAGGAGCAGCCACACTCCTTTGGGTGATCTGTGCCCTCAAAGGGAAGAATTCCTTCCCAATGTCCCATTTATCCCTCTCAGTCTTTCCTCAGCAGAGGAAATCATCTCCTTGTCCCTCCTTGGAACCCTCTCCAGCAGATCCATGTTCCTCCTGTGCTGAGGACCCCAGAGCTGGACAGAAAATTGCATTATATTGTAGTATTAGAATTCAAAAGGCCATGTCAAATTGGAGAAAAGGCTTAAAATTCCCATTTAATTAAAGAAGGAAAAATACACCTTTTATGGTTAGTTAGGAATTACCAGGGTGTTAAATGCAGAATTGGGGATGTTCTGGTAAGGCAACAGCGCTGTAGGGCAGTTTCAAAAATCAGAATCTTAAATGTTATGATACTGTAGAAAAAGGATGCAAAAAACCTCGGGAAGCCAATGGATACAATGGAAATATAAAAATAGCCTATGGAAATAATGTGGAATATCCTTCTGCATTCCTTGATATTGATAATCATGAAATGACCTTTCAGTCATGAAATACCCAGGTCAAAAAAGATGTGGACAAATTGGAGACAAACTAAAAGAGAAGAGTGGGAATGATAAATATATAGAAAATCAGAATTTCAAGGGGAAAAAAATAAGAGAAAGGGAATTAGAATTGTCTAATTGTCTAAAAAGAAGAGTCTGGGGTAAAATATAAAAGGAATAAAAATACAAACAAACAAACAAACAAAAAAAACCCCAAAAAAACTTCTGGCTATTTTATTTGGTGAAATTTCAGGGAAAAATAAAAAAAAAAAAGTATTTCATTGCATGGAAAACATCCCTTGAAAATGGAAACATTTTGTGCAATTTCATTAGGATTTACACCCTTTAATGTGGAATGGACTTAAAATCTATTTTTAACCAAAGAATCTTATTAAAGTAAGAAGATTGCCTGGTTTACTACTTGCAGTTGTTTCAAGCAGTGGTGGCTGATGATGCTCTTTATAAACAATAGGGAATAAATTTAAACAAGCTAAAAGATGTTTAATGTAAAAAAACTGCAGCTTGAGAAAAAATATGTTGTTGTGGATTGCATATTTTACATGCAATTTATGCTGCAGTTTCTCTTCATTAACCACATCTCGCAGATTTTTCAAAGCACCAGCATGAATATTATTAACATGTGTTAAAAATGTGTTTAAAATAATGTATAAAGCTCTGTGTTTAAAGCAAAACTTTAGGTATAATGAACAAGGGTGTCTGTATTTTATATATTGGTTTGTGTGTGTGTGTGATGTATAACCCAGAATTTGTGTGCACAAATGCACATATATATTGCTCGTGTTTTAATTAAAACTGAACTAGACCTTAACAAGAACATCTAATTCATAATCCTCTCATTCTGTTCTATAGATTCTTATTAGTTAAAGCAGATGCAATCCATTCTGGAATGTGGCATACAGAAATTACCAGCATCTCCTTTTCCTGTATTCTTTTCCTTACCATTGGCTTCCTTTTACTACAGGAATCTCAAGGAATAACTTGTAGCTTTCAGTTTTAATCTGCACTACACCCCCTTTGTATCCATCTTCCAAAATTGCTTTTGGTAGACTGGTATTGATAGAAATCATTGATAATGGTAGACATAGGTCTTGAAAATGACAAAACTCGAGGATTTGAAGTCTGAACGAGCAACAATGCATTTAATTTCTGGTCTTCATGCTTAGTGCCGAGTCTGTCGGGGTGAAGCCTCAGAAGGATTCTGGTTTAAGCAATCCTGGCTAATTCTTTGAGCCAAGAATTGGTCCTGCTGCCTGGACAATGCTGAATAGAGGAGAGCACTGCCAGTGGATTCGTGCTGTGCCAGAGTTACTGGAGTCAACACCATTTTGAGGAAATCAGAAGTATTAATTGGCCCTATGAACACTATTATAAATTAGCATTTAATTCAGTGGGGTTTATGCCTCAACATGAGCAGGTAATTCACCCAGACAGGAGGGGTTTCTAGTGCCCATTGGGACACTATTTAGAGATCTGACAAGACTTTTTGCACCGAGATTTCCATGCCGCACATTGGAGTTGCTTCCTGCCTGTTGCACTGCACCATAGAATTCATGGAAAAGACATGACCTGAGCTTTTCCTAAAATCCAGATATATTTCACTGCTAAAGCAGAGGTGTAACCAAAGCTCCCACCAAATCACAAACACAGCAGATACATTTATCTTCCCCCACCTTGCTCAAGAACCTCGGGTAAATGTTATTTACGACTTCTGGTAAATGTTATTTCCATAGTGGTGCATTTCTGCCCTTTACATGGGGCCGTGTTAACCAACAAGTAGATAACAGCTAAAAATAGTGAGTTTCCCTCCTCTACCAGCAAGCAATCAAGTCTCTGAGGTCGATATGCAAGCCCCAAATTCTCGGACTAAAAGTTAAGGCAGCCTTTCCCCGGGGAAAAGCTAACTTCATTTCTAAAACACATTCGATTTCCTTTTTCTAATCTCTCCGTAGCCTTTTTACACTGCTGCGTGCTTTAATTTTGCTTTCAGTCAGAAGTTTAAAAACTTTAGCTTCTAATAACTGGAAAAAAATGGTTATTTAAAGATAACTGCAACTTGCTTAACATGCCAGACTATCATATGCTCGCTGCTTTGAAGCTGCAAATTAATGACGAGCAGGAACAGTGACTATCTTTCAGAGGAAACTGACCTCTTTCTAATGGCTCATCGCTAATGTCATCTGTCTGCTGCATCTCATTATGGGAATTTCACGGAGTAAGAAAGTATCTTAAGGCTGTGCACAAATAAAAAGGACCTTCTAGTATTGAGCACTTTGAAAATTTTTGATCTCTCAAAATACCTTCCTTAGATACTGGTTTCCCCTTTTGTGCATGGCACGCTGCTTATGTCATCTATTCTCTGTGACTAATTATGTTAATTTTGTGCCATAAAAGTAACTGAAGGCTGTTAAGGAATAAAAGCTTTTGAGTGGCCTTATTTCATAAACACCCCTTTTGAACAAGGCGCATTTAGTCATATTTGCAGTAACAGAAAGAGTCTTGTGCTAAAAATACAACAAAGGCTCTTGAATATGGCCATTTATTCCTACTTTATTAGGTAATTTATGAAAAGTATGAAGGGAAGCCTTTTTGTTACTATAATTTGCATAAAGCTGGTGCCCCATTAATGAGATAACTTCCTGCCTTTTGTGTACCACCAGCTGGAAATAGAAATATAGGAACTTTTCTGTCTCCCAATTACTTAACCTGCTGAGTTCAGAGTTGGAGAGTAAACAGGATTCATATCAGTCAAAGAAGTTGATTTCTGCTGCTCTATCGAAAATATTTTTATTTAATTAAGGAGCCAGTGAAACATTAAAAATACACTAAAAATCCATCAGCTCCACGGGCCCAAGGCTTTAGACCTGTGCTTCAATTCTGCACCTGTCTTTTTGTGCTGTCAGTCACAATTAGTTTTGCTCCAGACTAGATCCCTCACAAATCAAGGCAGGCATCAAAACCCGACAGTCTGAAGGGCTGTGGGTGCCAAAGGATGCAGATGGGTTCTGGACATCATTTAAAAATCACCTAGAAACTCGACTGGCATCCAGGGCCCAGACACTCTTGGAAATCCCATTAATTGCCTCTGGTGTTAATACTTTGGATATTGTGATTTCAATAGAATGCTCCCTGCTCCAGGAGGAGCAACCCAGCCTTACCAACAAGAAGCAAATTCCTCCTCTCCACCACTGATTTGTGTGCCAGAAGTTCAATCTGCCCTTGGATTGGCTCGTATGGAGCAGTGATTCTTGTCACTCTGCTTAGAAACAGAGGTATTCACATTAGCATTTTTTTTTCATCCGTTTTCCAAGTTAATAGCATCATTTTGACTGCTGAATTAAAGGTATTGTTTATCAATTGTAGCATTTATACATGAGGTGATAACTTAGCCATAAAATCAATGGACCAGCTCCCCTATTTAGATATTTTTACACTGTTTACTATCTCTGAATTTATTTCAAGTGGCTTAATTATAATTAGGATAATGACAACTCCTTAAAAGTGTGCTGAAATGTAGGCGGGATAGAAAAAAATCTATGTGTATAAAAGGAGTTTAAATTTCAGCTGCACAGCCTCTGTGTAGTTTGAGGTCGGTTTGCTGGAGCATTAAAAATTGCTCAGTGGTCAAATTGCTTGATTAGCCCTACCTGCTTAATTTGTTAAATCCGAATAAAAGGCATCTTTTGATGTGGAATAGAGCATGTGACAGGTTTGTACCCACTCTTTGGTTGTAGTTTGGGGATTCCCTGCCTTCCCATTGCAGGACAGCTGCTCTCATCGCCATCCAGCTCCACAGGAGGAAAAGGCAATCAAAATCACCTTTCAGACAATCAAATGGACTCAGTCCCAGCTTAAAGAGTCCTTTGACACTCCCCTGTATATCTAAACAAATCACTGCAAGCCCACATATCACCTCATCTAGTTAAAATATGGATATATTTAGAGTAGCTGCAATAGAGCTTCCACTGTCGTTTTAACTATGAGCTAAACCACAACTGCTGACAGGCTAAAGGTTGTCACAGTCAAGGTCCTAATTACTCTACAAATTGCAGCCTGATGATAAGATCCATCTCCCCTTGCTGGAGGCACTGGGCTGGGGAGGAAAGCCCCAAGACTGGGGAGGAAAATCTGAACAGAGCTCTTTCAGGGGCAGCAGAGACACAGACACCTCCGGCCTGGGACTCACAACCCCAAACGGGCTGGCTCATTCTCCATTTAGAAGCCTTGGGTACAGGCTTGGGAGGTATGAGCTGAGAGTCCAATTATTTTTAGCCCAGTTTGCACTTAAAACAATGGTTTAAATTGTGTCTGAAGGGCTGTCTGAATTTGAATCTTTAAGTAGCTAATAATCAGCTAATTTGCTGCACCAGAGCTGTGTTTCTACCTGTGGCAACCAATGAAACCCACAGATTTTCCCAGGCACCTTTCTGCCAGGTTTTTGTCTGACACTTTAGTGACATTTGTTATTTTGTGCTGCCAATTCAGTGCTACAATGGGCTACTTTGCATGAAAAAAATGCATTTCAAGGCCTGATAAAACCCTGAGAGAAGATGAAGAGTTCTAATTCCCAGTACAGGACATTTTTGGATTACTATGGTTGTGGTGCAGCAGCTCAGGCAGGCTGGGAGCATTTACAGACATCAACAATATTGATTCTGTTTTGTTTGTGAAATATTTTTAAGAGGGGAAGCCCTGCTCTGCTGCAGAGGAAACCACGGCACCAACCTCGTGTCTCAGAAGGAGGAATTCCATGGAGACCTCTGGCCAGAAGAGCAGCAGCTTCCTAGACATGTTTCCAAAACACCTACACAGGAAACACAGAAATAGAGCTGGGAGCATCTCGTGGGCAACGCTGGAGCATCAATTTTTGTTCTAGACTGACATCAGGCAAAGTCATTTAAAAAACATTTTCACTCCTGGCAAGGAATAAAGAAATTATTAGTTCAGAGGATTTTCTCTCTCCTCACTCTCAGACCTCAAGACTTGTTCTTTTTCACAGGTAAAAAGTCTTTCTGACCCTCTCACAAAGCAATTTCCCTTTCATGTTTTTCTTTGCTTTGGTCTGGGCTGGTCCAGGCCCCCAGGAGAGGAGATTTGTCCCTGGGTGATGTCCCTGATGTCCTTTTTTTGCACCACCCTTGTTCCAGGCAGCCCCTGCACTCTTCAGGTTGGCTTCATCCATCATGCCCTGGTCCAGCCCATGGTGGGACAGAGGGAAAGGTCAGGGAAGGTGATGGAAGGGAATGCAGGTGCTCCCACTCCTCCTCCTCACACTCCAAACTTCAGCCAAGCACTTACCTGGGAGTTGTTTTTGCACCTGGCCGGCCCAGAATGGCACCAACCTTCCAGATCTTTCCCCATCTGCACCACAGTGAAAGGTCAGCTGCTGTGGAGGGAAGGGAAAAGAGAAATAAATGCATCTCTATCTGCAGGAATGCGGGAATTGGCCTGGAAAGGCTTTGGGTGTTCCGTGTTTAAGATTCAGTGGAATATGAGTCTATATAAAACTTGAAATAAAAGCAGCCCATTGACCTATTTAATGGGACTAGTCATTAAAGCCACAAGAGCCAAGGAAAAAACAGCTTAATGAGGAATTAAAAAAATAAAAGAGGAATAAAAAAACCCACCCCTCTCCATGCCCACTAGCCCAGGGCTAGCTTAATTAAAGTCAATGTAGAAATCTGCAAGAATCAAGAAATAAACAGTTAAATGTGTTATTTTTATCCCCATATTCCTGGCTGCTCATTCTCTGTGATTGGTTTCACTCTCATATAAAGCAACAGCCTCTTGTTTGCTCTTTATTCTCTGCCTAATTTGGATAAATATAAACTTTGCTAGGCAAACCCAGAAAATCAGTTGTTACCCTGATGAAGATTGTTTTGCTATTCTGATAATTACGAATATTTATAGTGCGTGGTTTCAGAGGGCAGCACTAATTGGACAACGGTTTCTGGACTCTCTTCTCAAAGCACTTAAATGATAAATCAATCACCAAGGACAGATAATATAAATAAAGTGATAGGCTGGCTTTCCCCCCTCTTCCTTTCCTCTGATTTACAAAACAGCTCCAATGAGCTGCCTGTGGCCAGAAAACCGGGCTTACACCGGGGTTAGGACGTTGTTATGTCTGTTTACAGTGATTTGGGAGACTAGAGGGGAAAAGTTTGAATCAACAAATATTTTCTACATTCCTACTGGTAAGTCCAAGGCTGGTTTTCAGGGTGTTTTTTTTTTCCCCTCCCTTGTCTGTTACAAGTTATGATGTGTGGATGAAGGCTTTTTCCCATGCAGTAATGACTGTATACTGAGATTTCAAGGGGCTGTTCATGACAATCCCATTTTCTGTGTAATTTCATGGTTGTCTTCTTGAATGAAGATATTGGCTGCTCTGAAGCAGGAGGTCAGATGCTCCTGCTCCCTTTCAGTATTGTTCCGGAGTATGTTTCCTTTCAGCTGATGAAAAGTAATTCATCATTTACACCCTTGAATTCTGCCAGCGTTTTTTTGAACAACTTTTCTTTCCCCGTGGTACCTTGGGCCCATGAAAGAGATAAATAGGTTCAATACGGCGCCGGGCCCCGGATCCTGGGAGCAGGTTCGGCCTTGGAGGCCCCGAGCTGCCCCTTTCTCATGATGGAGTTTGTCACCTTTCTACCTCGGGAAGTCAAATCCTGTCGACTCAGCCATCTCTCAGCCTCTCTGAAGTGGCTTTGGCACCCACTGGGGCATGTGAGCTTAAAATTGATTTTTTTTTAAGATCTGTCAAGTTCCCTTAAGGGAGCGGGCAGACAGCCGGCCCCAGGCCCTCACAAAGCGCTCAGTGTCCAGCAGGACACTTCCCCCGACAGAAAAACCTTCCTGCCTCCTGCCCAGAAACTCACTTCTCCTTTTATTTGGGAAACACAGCCTGGCTGGGGCACCCCTTGGAAGCAGGGATGCTGCTGGCTGGGGCCCAGCACCAGGTGGGCACAGGGACAATGGGATTGTGTCCCTCACACCCTGGGAATGCTCGGCACTGGGCAAATAATTCATGGCAATGCCCCACAAACCAAAAAAACCAGTGGGCAGGTAGTCGGGGAAATTGGGATGCAAGGAGAATAAAGATTTTCAGCTGAAAAAGAAATAAATGTGTAGATATAGGCAGATAGATGATAGATAGATGATAGATAGATAGATAGATAGATAGATAGATATAAAAATATAAAAATATAAAACAGAGGTATAAAACATATAATAGAGGTTTTATACCTCCATTATATAGAAGTATAAAAACATATCATATCTATTCAATTTCTGGTTTTATATATATGTCTATATTAGCAAATATTAATATACATTAGTAGTACATATTAATATATACTAGTATATAAACTTATAAACCATATCTAATTTACTATATATATGTCATATATATATAACTTATATGCTATACATATACTATTTATATCATATATACTATATATATGTATCATATATAGTGTACACTATATTTTACATATAGTATGTATATATATATGCTATATTTATAGTATATACACCTATACTATAATATATACAGTATGCATCTATATAATGTGTATATATACATATATACTTATTCTATGTTTATAATAGTATATAATATAGTATTTATAGTATTTCTTGTGTATATTTACACTATATATTTTATAAAGTGTCTGTATATACTACATATCATAGTATCTTTAGTATACAAATACTAAATATAATATAAATATGATATATGGAATATATGGTGTACTGTGTATATACATATATATACTATTAATATATATTATACTATATTATACTATTAATATTATATATTAATATATATTATACTATTAATATATATATTCAATATATAACAGTATATAATAACTAATATACTACCTATGTATAATACAACTTTAGATCATTAATATCTACATATTTAGTGTATACCAAATTATTTAAATGACACAGGTGGTTGCAGCAAAAGGCAGGACTGCTAACTGCAGGAAATGAAAATCCCTTTGCAGAGAGAGGCTTCAGCTCCCAAAAATTTGGTTTCTGGTAGGCAGGTGGGTCAAAGGCTGTACCTCCCACACTGGGGCCACCCCACAGCCTCACAGGCATCTCCATGAGCATTTCAGAACCAGGTAAATTAATTAATTTTTGGGGGAAAAAAGCTGATTTGATCCTTGGAAAGGAAAAAAAAAATGGCTACGACAACACCTCTGAAAGGGGCTCAGTGTAAGTAATAATTTCAGGGCAGGAATTCCAAGTTATTCCTGGATTTTAGCATTCCCAGACACTAAGAGCTTTAGCAATGAAACCCTTTTTTTTTTTTTTTTCAGTAGCTCTCTCTTGTTTGGAGTAGTCTTTCAGAGGAGCAGATAATCTTTCAAGTTCATCAATTCCCGTAATTTTTCGCTCAGCACACAGGGTCTTAAATGTAGAATATTCCCTGGGCTGGCTTTTTATTTAAATACTGCACGGTTTCCTCCTCCCTTTGCTGCAAGCGTTTGTTATTTTATTTTACCAAAAGCATCCTGTGCATCCACATTATCAACACCCGTCTGAGTGGGCAAAAAGGGTTGGTTAATCTGCTGCTGTCGTGACAGCAGGGGGAGCAAAAATCACTGCGTCGGGGGGAATTCACAGCGATCCTGCCTCTTAAAAAACTCACTTCTGCAAAGAAACAGACACTTTCTGCAGAAACCAGCTCTTGTGTGTGTCTGTAATCTCCAGCCAAACTCGAGCTGCAGGGTTACCCCAGCCTTTGCTGGGCAAAACCTTCAGCAGCAGCAAACAGCAGGTAGAAGTAATTGCAAGTTTGAGACAGAAGTCAGGAGAGAGCTGGGATAATTTTAACTCGTGAGGGGAGAGCTGGAACTCCCTCTGGAAGGAAAAAAAAGGATGGGGAATATCTGCAGCTTGTATTTTATTTTTATTTTTATTTAAACTGCAGCCCACCCCGTGCAAGGAGGCCTCTGGTTCTTCCCCCTCAAAGATTTAAGGTCAGAAAGGGCACTGGTGGTGCCACAACCCTGGCCCAAAAACAGTCCCAGGAGCAAATGATATGAAACTCAATCAGTTATATGATTAAGTTAATATTTTTATCCTTGGATGTCAGATTAAGCCATTTTCTGACCCAGAGTTTGGGCAACTGAGAGGCATTTTTAAAACTTTTATTAGATGTTATAAGTCACACCATCACAATCAGAAGCCAACTATTTCTTAATTACAATACATTATAAGTGTTTCTGTTTCGATTGAGTTAGTGAGGAGGGTAGAAATTCAATTGTTTTATTTTGTAAGAGTGATAATTTCTCCACAAATTCATTTCCCACACTGGAATATATCCACACTTCCTTCTGCTCACACTTTCCTTTCAGAGTCCTGGGCTACCCTGATGGATTCTGTGGCTATGGCCACAAGCAATACTACCCACAGCTCTGCTTTTCTTCAAAGTTTCACTGACTTTTGGAAATCAGACTGGCTTTTTTGCACCCCTTATTGCCAATCAGGCCACGTTAAAGGATTTTGAGCTGGATATTGTGATTTCTGTCGTGTTAGTCTGTTCCTCAGGTGAGGCTGCACGTGTTGCCACAGAAAGGAAAAGCACTCCTCCTTTGTTCAGCAGCTCTCCATCTGCCCAGCCATCCACCCATCTGCCTCTGTGTATTCACACACAAAAATAAAACCTGCTGAACAAATCCGCCATGCCTTTGTCCACACTACAGTGATTTTTGGATCTATTTTTCCTTTCAGTTTGCTGGAGAATATTCACAGGATATTATTATCATCTCAACTATTTTTTTTTTCTGCAGTTAGCATTCAGCATTTTCTCTTTGCTTTTCCAATTAGCCTTTCAGTTTGCTTCTGCTTATTTTCTGTAGCCTTTCAACTGCTCCACCTTACCAGATTTGACTTTTTTTTTTTTCCCCAACACCTTGTGCTTACTGCTTATCTTACTCTTTACTATACAACTCTACTTAGCCACATTGGGCATTGTTACCTTTATCCTTCTTTAGACTTAAACCAGGATGAATTTCAAATGTCCTCCAACTGTTTCTGAAATATATTCCAATTTTCTTCAGTAGATTTACCATACATTATAATAAAATCCTGATAAAAATTCCTTAGCACACTCTGCACTCCCTGAAAGTCAGCCTGCCGTGAGGCTTGCATTGCTTTTTGCTCCTCAACAAATACTTTAAATCAAATGATGTCAAGATCACTGGATCTTTCATACCTCTCCAGTTCAACACCCTTTATTACCCTTGGCTCGAACCCTTGAATTAATTCAAATAGTTTCTGAAAGACAATTCAATAAGGCCCGCAAGGAACTGGAGGCAATCCTGCGTTGGCTTTGGAGACGTGAGTATTCCCTCCCTGGTTCCACCTTCTCACAGTCAATAAAGGAGTAATTAAAAGCCATCTTATCAAAGTTCTGATGCTCTTGAAGGCCTCTCTCATCTGCAAGCAAAGACCTAAAAGTTCAAAGAAGCCTTCAGAAAACCACCTGACTACCTTTATTGTGCCTAACTTTTATCAGCATTGACATTGCTATGTCAGCCAAAACACTGGCAGCACTTCCCTCTGAAGACACTCATCTCCCAGGAATACTGATAGGGCTCCTCCTCCACCTTCCCTTCCTCTCCACAAACCCCAGCCCAGCATCTAAAACCTCAATTTCTTGCCTCGACCATATCTGTGCTATTGCAATAATATCATGCTTATCCTCGATACTCAGAGTTATCATTGATAAGTCTTTGATGTAATAAATCCTTGATATAGTATCATACTTATCCTTGCTATAAGATATAATCAAAAATGAAAGCAGAAACTTAAGATACAGAGTAAAATATATTACTTGCCAATTTTCCACAGTAACTTTTCATCATTACTCCAAAATTACTTTTTAATGCAAAGAGTAGTTCCAATCACATAGAGGCCCACATGATTCAGATACTATCATAATCACAATTAGATTACATTACTGCAATCAGGAATGGAGATCATTAAGAGAAAGAATATAAATTGCTTTAGTTTTACAAGTACTGAGCTAGCAAAATTATAATTAATCTCCATTTATAATCTTTTCTTTCATAGAACTGCAAAGCATGCTACTTTTTTTAGGCCATCAATACAAATTAGAACTAAGTAATAAAGCCCTAACTACTACTACTGTGCAGTTCTCATTCGTAGAAACTTTCACATTACACAGAGAAGGCTTTTCATGCAAACAGTGCCCTCAGCACAAGGGGGTTTGCAGTGCAATAAGTCCAGCCATTTCTTCAGTCACTTTGCTGTTTATAACGCAAAATGCAATCAAAACTGTCTATCCCTCCTCGGAAAAATGGATATGAAGTTCTGCTTCTGAAATTGGATGGTATGTTTTGTGAGAGATGAGACAATAATGACTTAGCAGCAGAGGCAAAAAAAAAAAAAAAAAGAAAAAAGGACAAACATGCGATTTCACAAGTTTTCAGAATTTCCACTGAAAAACAGATCTGCAGTGCTGTCATGAGCTGTGAGATGGCAGACAAGGCCTCATCTAACTCCAGTACATGCAGCCACATGGAATACACACAGCTCTGGTTGGAATTTTTAAGCTTGCCATGCAAGTTTTTTCTTCATTTTAATTCTCAGTTTTGAGGAAAAAAGAACAGTAAGCTCAGCAGCTGTATTGACCACATACTAAATATTCTTTTAGACCCAAGCTTTACCCTCCCTGACCAATCAGAAAATAATTAAATGGGAAAAAAAATTGAAAAAAATAAAATCAAAAGCAGCCCATTTTTGAATGCACAAGTAACTTTATCCCTTGGTTTTACATGGACTGTGCAAACCAACCTAAAATAATTGTTGGGGTTTTCCTGCTTAAATGATCATCCCAGAGAGAACTTGCCTTGTGCTGGCTGTAGGGCAAAGGCGTGAGGTTTAAATCCAAGTGAAACAAATCTGCAAGAGTGCTATGGATCCCCTTCAGCTTTCCAGTTCTTAGGAGTTAAGTTAAGTTCTGAGGCAGTAACTGCAGGAGAAACTACAAAACAAAGAGATTCACAGAAAAACAGAATGGTTTAGGTTAGGAATGGTTTGGTTTGGGAATGGCTTGCGTTGGGAATGGCTTGGGTTGGGAATGGTTTGGGTTGGGAATGGTTTGTGTTTGGAATGGTTTGGGAATGGCTCGTGTTTGGAATGGTTTGGGTTGGGAATGGTTTGGGTTGGGAATGGTTGGTGTTTGGAATGGTTTGGGCTGGGAATGGTTGGTGTTTGGAATGGTTTGGGTTGGGAATGGTTCGTGTTTGGAATGGTTTGGGTTGGGAATGGTTGGTGTTTGGAATGGTTTGGGCTGGGAATGGTTGGTGTTTGGAATGGTTTGGGTTGGGAATGGTTCGTGTTTGGAATGGTTTGGGTTGGGAATGGTTGGTGTTTGGAATGGTTTGGGTTGGGAATGGTTGGTGTTTGGAATGGTTTGGGTTGGGAATGGTTGGTGTTTGGAATGGTTTGGGTTGGGAATGGTTGGTGTTTGGAATGGTTTGGGTTGGGAATGGTTGGTGTTTGGATTGGTTTGGGTTGGGAATGGTTGGTGTTTGGAATGGTTTGGGTTGGGAACGGTTCGTGTTTGGAATGGTTTGGGCTGGGAATGGTTCGTGTTTGGAATGGTTTGGGTTGGGAATGGTTCGTGTTTGGAATGGCTTGGGTTGCTCTAAGCCCCAGTGTCCAATTGGCCTTGGACACTTCCATGGATCCAGCTGCTCTGGGTACCCTGTGCCAGGGTCTGCCCACCCTACCAGGTCACAATTCCTCCTGACTGCAGGAAAATTCCTACAAATGGGAACATGGGAGTCAACCTGGAATCACATTGACCTGTCCAAATACCGTCCTCCTTCGTCTGCTGCAAATCAACAGCATTTGGGATGGCCTGGAGAAGCCATGTGGAAAATCAGCCATTGAAATCCACTTTCCATGGGGAAAGGCACACTGGAATGCTTTGGGTCTCTAGGATCCAGGGCTGCCTGATTCCAGGGAATGCCCAGCACAAGATAAAGCCAAACGAACAACGATTTGGATTTGTATAATTTGTGAGATTCCTTAAGATCAAAAACCTGGAAAAAGCTAGATTATTTCCAAAAAAAACCCCAAAACCAACCATGGTTTGCTGTTTCCATTAGCCTAGAATCAGTCACAAATCCCAGCTCCATCCCACCTAGACCTCATCCAAACCTCCAATGAGATGATTAATAAGACTGAAAATCAACTTTCAGACTATGTCAGCTGCGACCAGGCAGTTTCTCCATTACTTTAACAACTTGCACTCCTAACAGCAGCTAATCCCCATCTAATCTGAACCCTTCAGTGCTTCAATTCCGTGCCTCCCATCCTCAGCACCCAATGTTTTATTGAACACAACCTCCTCGCTCCGCTGCTTCCCCAGACAACGCAGCACTTACTTCCTTTGAGCTGGCTTCACTCAAACCCCTCAGCTTCTGGAGCCTGCTTTCCTTGCTCCTGCTCATCAATAATTGCTGAGTGCAGCCTCTTAGAGCCTTTATACATAGAAGATATCATATAAAACCACATTTCCTCTCCTCCTCAGCGTTGCTGCAGTTCAGGTGGGGAGCAGCACGCTCACTGTCTCATTTCTCTGCTGATTTTCCCTTCTGGAGGCAATTAGGAGCTGTTCTGTGTGACAAGTGCCAGGCACAGATGTCCCCACGGGACACGGTCCCTACAGCTGGCTGGGACGGGTCAGCAGCTCCTCACAGAGAATTCCCTTTCCCCCCAAGTTCAGCAGTGCTCCCAGCCTTGAGTGTGTCTGAACAAAGGCAGTTTTGGATGACAATCTTGGATGTAGGCCTTTAAAATCTTTGTACACTCTATTTCAGATATGCAAATGCTCTTTTGGATATGGCTCTTGATCAAGTTTTCATGAACATCCACGTTCCTCTGCTGAAAAGCGTGTGAAATCAGTCATCTACCAAGCTCACGCAGAAATTGCTTGATTTCAGTTTCCTTGTCTGCCTTTTCTATATGCCTGAAATTGTCTTTATCATCTCTGTCTATGCACTATTTATATTAAAATGTTTTTCTTATCTCCTGTAACCAATTCAGTTTGGGTCAACATTAAAACCATTCCACCCACTTCAAAGAGAGCCAAAATGAGAAACCTGAGGAGAAAATTATGAGCGTTTGTAGCATCCAGCAAGCACAGAAAAGCCAACTTATTTCCTAATGATTTTTAGTTAAAAAGTTCAGAGTACAGAGTAGTGTATTAATTAAATGAGCAAATAATATTTAATCTAAAAAGATGCCACAGATCTGAAGCTGGAAAAGCTCTTAATGAGCATTAAAAAATACAATTCACACACATTTGTTGGAACAGCTGAGGGGATGCACACGTTAGAGGAGTTTCTGCTTTTGGTTTGTGGGCTGTCAGTGGTTAGTTTGTGTTTTTTCAAACCTGCCAGCAAAAGAACACACTCTCAGAGATATGTCAGAGATAAAGTTGAAGCACCAGGATGCCCATGGCGAACGCAGGGAACAAAGACTCGCTCATACAGAACAAGAATGAGGGGTTGTGTACAGCACACTGTTAACTCAAGGTGTTTCTACAAAGCTCAAATCCTCCACATCCGGCAAAAATCCTTTCATTTTCTTACACCCACGAGTTTTCTGCCTGGTGTGGTGGAAAAGGAGATTCTGAGCTGCTGTTTGGTGGACATTCTGCTGGAACACCGATAAAGAGAATAGAATTCCAGGGTTAGCCTGGCTATAAAAAAAACACTGACACAAAAATTAGGACTCTTCCTGAGGAAGAAGGAGAACTTTCCAGCATGCAGACCCATGTATAGGCCAGGCAAATAAAAGGAGTGGGAAACCTGCTTTCAGGTGAGATGCCACAGTGAAACAAATCTCCTTTTCCAAGGAAAACCTTTACGGAAACAGATATGAAATCAGCAAATAAATGGAGTAAGCAACCTGCTTTCAGGTGAGATGCCACAGTGAAACAAATCTCCTTTTCCAAGGAAAACCTTTACGGAAACAGACATGAAATCAGCAAATAAATGGAATAAGCAACCTGCTTTCAGGTGAGATGCCACAGTGAAACAAATCTCCTTTTCCAAGGAAAACCTTTACGGAAACAGACACGAAATCAGCATGGTGCTCACTATAATTCCCACTGAAACCAGCAGGGAGGGGGTGGTGTTGGCTTCTCTGGGGGTATTTTTTAGACAGATCCTCCATCTCTTGGAGGATGTGGTGCAGAGCAGGGGGCAGCTCTGTAGGGACAGCAGCAGGGCAGAAACAAAGCAGTGGTGGCGCAGGAGATGTGTCAGCAAGCAGTGCCCGCAGCATCAGCCCCACTAATCCCCTCCCTAAGTCAGACTTGTCTGGTGATGGACAAATTATCCAGCTCAGGGAGGTTTCTGGGGTGGTGATAGTGCCTCAGCCCTTCCGTGAGCTCCCTCGGTGCTCAGAGCATCCTTCCAAACAACCTCCCCTTCGCAGGGCACTATCACAGCCTGGGAAAAAGAAAAAGGAAAAGTAGAACTATTTCCACAAAAATCTGTCCAAGTGGAAATGGGCACAATCCTCAAAATGGGCAAATCCTCAAATGAATATATTCCAGGCACCTAGACTAAATTTATGCTAAATTTTCCCATTCCCACCATATACGGAAAAAAAAAAATCCCTCTATCTCACATTAAAAAATAATAAGAAAAGTCAAGGTAGGACTGAGACAAATCATAATTTTGCAGTTCCTGAAGATTGTGCTTTACCAGTTTTTACACTGGACTTCCCAATTTCACAGGGTTTCATAAACATTATGTTGCCAACTATTAGCAAACTACTTTGGCAAACACTACCCTTGGTACAGTGATGTCCTCCTAAAAGTGTGCCCTGAATGCTCCTCACACAGCTATAATTTGTTTTATTTATAATTATTATAATTACAGAAGATTGAAAATGTTTGGGTAACGTAGGTAAACAAAGAAAAATAATTACATTTGCTTTATGGGAATAAGGTAAAAATAGTTGTGTTTTTTTAAAAGCCAAAGTAACAAAATTTTTGTGGCATTTTACCAGGGTTGTGGATTTACCATCAACACATGCTCAAATTAAAGTTTTTTTTTTTTAAATAAACATTGTTTTTGAGTGGGAATTAATTTAGGGAGCCCTATGGTCTTTACAGGTCAAACTATCTCTGCAATTCTCTAATTCCTTTTGAATTAAATTAATAAATGGTTTAGTGACCAAAGCACTATCTTAAAAAAATTAAAAATACTCTCTCAAAAAGCTTGGATTTCAATACCAGAAGGGTTCAACCAGTTCTTTATCATTCAGATGCAGATAAATTGAGTCCTTGCACTTTCCTCCCTATCTCTCTCTCAAAAAATCTGAGTTCTGTCTGTTTTATGTAGATACTCATGACATTTTCTCACAAGAACTGATTTACTCCAATGTCTTCAGCCAAAAATATTTCTTCTCCCCGTTGTTCTGTGTTAAGTGCTTGACTAAAATTAAGTAGAAATAAATAGGATGGTATTGGGAAAGGGAAAACAGCAACAGAAATGACAATATTGGCCAATAAATACAGTTTTCCATCTATATTTTAAAGAACAGAAAATAATATTTTTTCCTCCAAAACCCCTTAAAATGTAAAAATCAGAAATATGTGTTATACTAATAAGAGTTTTTTTTTATGAGGAAGAACATTTAGAGATATTTTACCTTATCATTTCAAGAAAACAAGATGAAAAGCCAAAAGAGGTGATGGAATGGGAATCATACCTTGAAATGAAATTTTCCTGAATCCAGAATTCCTTAAATTTGAGTTCACCAAAAATGGTCTAATCTGTAGTAGGAGAAAAGCAATATATTGTATCTACTGTATACACAATATATTGTACCTGCTGTTTATACAATATATTTGATTAAGTACTATGGATATTAATCCTTCTTAATTGAGTTATAACAATATATTTGTTGGTGAAAATAAAATCCATAATCAGTCCTCTAAGAAAATTATTTGGATTATTTTTCTTTTCTTAAGGAATATATTGCATTCTAGTGAATAATATAATTCAAGAGAAGCTACATCCCAAAATAAAATGGCATTTGAAAGAGAAAGTGTATGTGTATATTTTCAAGGGGAAAATTATTAAAGCATCGAGGTTTCTGTCAAGGAGGGCAAGAGACTAATTCCAAATAAATTGAATATGCACTTATTTTGTTCATTGATCCTGCAGGTAAAATTTAACAATTTTAAAGAATAAAGAATTGGTTACTTTTTGCATAAATTCACTAAATAAATAAATAAAACCCAAGAAAAATGACAGAACATTGTGACAGTTTAGAAATGAAACCCCACAAATGAAATAGAAGCAATTAGCTGAAAATCAATTTGACTGTCCTCCAGGTCTAGGGCCAAGGTACAGGTCAGAAATGTAGCTGTGTAAATAAAGCTTTAAACACCCAATAAAAAAAAAAAAAAAAAAAAAAAAAAAAGTCATTCTGGAAACAAGGAGAAGAGTCCTATTTATGCCTTAATTAAAATCTGATAATGCAGGGGAGCTAAAAAGAAAAAAAAAGCCAACTTTGGGGTTGGTGCAATGACCTGAAAATGGGTCCTGTCTCCATGAGGAAGATCTATTGTGTCCCAGGAGAACGTCTGAGGATGGGGCAGCTGAGATTTCTGCTCCTGCTGTTGTGAATCCCATGGATGCAGGGGTCATCGAGGGGTGAGTGAATCCCTTGGGAGACGGAACGTGGGAATCTGCCAGCGGAGTTCCTCCTGGCCATCCTGCACCTGAGCACAGCCTGTGGCTTTCCTTCTTAAAATAAAATATTCTCTCCTCCCAAAGCCACCCCAGGTTTCCTTGCAGGAGGTTTTTCTACATATGAGACATATGGGAATGGTTCATGTTTGGAATGGTTTGGGCTGGGAATGGTTGGTGTTTGGAATGGTTTGGGCTGGGAATGGTTCGTGTTTGGAATGGCTTGGGTTGGGAATGGTTGGTGTTTGGAATGGTTTGGGCTGGGAATGGTTCGTGTTTGGAATGGTTTGGGTTGGGAATGGTTGGTGTTTGGAATGGTTTGGGTTGGGAATGGTTCATGTTTGGAATGGCTTGGGTTGGGAATGGTTCGTGTTTGGAATGGTTTGGGTTGGGAATGGTTCATGTTTGGAATGGCTTGGGTTGGGAATGGTTCAGGTTGGGAATGGTTTGGGTTGGGAATGGTTCGTGTTTGGAATGGTTTGGGTTGGGAATGGTTCATGTTTGGAATGGCTTGGGTTGGGAATGGTTCGTGTTTGGAATGGTTTGGGTTGGGAATGGTTTGGGTTGGGAATGGTTCGGGTTTGGAATGGTTCGTGTTTGGAATGGTTTGGGTTGCTCTAAGCCCCAGTGTCCAATTGGCCTTAGACACTTCCATGGATCCAGCTGCTCTGGGTACCCTGTGCCAGGGCCTGCCCACCCTACCAGGTCACAATTCCTCCTGACTGCAGGGAAATTCCTACAAATGGGAACATGGGAATCAACCTGGAATCACATTGACCTGTCCAAATACCGTCCTCCTTCGTCTGCTGCAAATAAACAGCATTTGGGATGGCCTGGAGAAGCCATGTGGAAAATCAGCCGTTGAAATCCACTTTCCATGGGGAAAGGCACACTGGAATGCTTTTTCTCTCCTCCCAAAGCCACCCCAGGTTTCCTTGCAGGAGGTTTTTCTACATATGAGATTTCCACCAGGGGCAATTTTGCCCGTAATTCTTCACCAGAGAATTATTTATGGATTGTTCGGGAAAGATTACGTGGGGCAATGTGGGAAATGGGTTCATGAGGGATTCTCAAAACCTGAAAGCTCACACAGCCTTGTACCCAAACTCTGAGATAAGGTGTGCTGATTTAGGGGAGGAATGGGATAGAGATAGCATTCTGAGAGAGAGATTGAACCAGAAACAAGTTTCAACAAGTTCCAAACCATGACCAGATATTTTGGAGAATCAGAACTGTGGAAGATGCATTGTAGCAGGACCACGTGGGAAAAAATTGAAAAAAAAATTGAAAAATAGGTGATTGGTGCTAGAAATATTAGCAGTATTGTTTGGAAAAAGCAAATGGGCTGAAAAACATTTCTAAGGGATTGTAACCAGGAAATAGGGTGGCTTCTGATGGAATGGAGTTGGGCTTTGCATCTCTTGTGTCTCACCCTTCATCTAGACTGATAATGGAATAAAATCTTTTAAAACCCCTCTCAGTTGCCCCATCTCTGTAAAAGCTGGGAAAACCATCAGGGTGATGTTCTAGAAGTAAAAGATTTCTATCCTGGGGAAGTTTGGCATCTCCTGTTAGCAAATTTTTGTGTGATTTGATAGGACTGTCCCCTTCATAAAGCAGCCTTTAAACTAAAGATAATTAGTAATCTCTTGCAGCAGTTTGGGTGAAATTATTCCATATTACTTTCACTTGTCTGTGAAACCTGCTATAGGTTTGCAGAAATATTTCACCTTGCAGAACATTTGCTTTTTTAAAGTGCAATTTATGACCTTTATTATCTGTACATTGTGTGACACACAGGGTTAGTTCCACCTTTGGCAATGTACAGACATTTCCTGTGGTTAATATTTTCATGTGGTCATATGTGCAGCTGAATATTCAAACTTTTAAATTACAACTGAAGAGAAAACACTGTGAGACCTGGAAAGTGGCATGGCTTGCCTTGACATGCTAACATACAACTGGCTGTGAGAAGCAAAGTAAAGAGCCTAAAGAAACCAAAAGTTATTTGTTTAAAAAGTAGAAAAATAGTTGTGCTAATAAACATTGGCTTTTCTCTTCAATTAATGAAATAGGTTAATTTTGGTGTAAGTTGTGATCTACACAAATGCTGAACTTAAGTTTGTAACAATTGAGCTGAGTGTAATGTTCCACTCTGTCATTTTTGGGTGCAATTTTTTTGCAGTTCAATATAAAATAGTCCCTGAAAAGTATCTTTCACTAAACTTAATAGTGGTTGTATCTGCATAAAAAAATTTTCCATGAGCTGTTACCAAACTCCTGGCTGGCACTGAAACTATTTCATGAAATCATAAAATTCCAGACTGGTTTGGGTTAAAGAGACCTCACTGCCCATCCCATTCCACATGGGCAGGGACACCTTCTACTGTCCCAGGTTGCTCCAAACCCCATCCAGCTTGGCCTTGGACACTTCCATCCAGGGGCAGCCACAGCTGCTCTGGGCAGACACTCTAAAATCAGTTTTACCCTCAAATTGGCAAATTAACCAATATTAACCATTTAACAGGTTACAATCACAGGTAACCTGTTCAGGTAAAGGTGAGAATTTGCTTTCATGACCTCCTGGGGCTTCTGTTGGAATCTGAATAAGATGAGGGATAAACCTGAACTTTCTTTATCTCTACAAGGAGGAGGAAATTTTGCATTGTAGAGCTTCTGTGGTCACTCTTAGTGGAAAAGGAATGAATGGCAAGGAGAGGAACTGTTTCACCCATAAGATGTGGTAACAATTTTCAGAAATGATTAAAAGTATCTGCGATGCCACTGGAGTGCCCTCTTATGAATATAAGAGAAAACAAAATTGCAGAAAAAAGGAAAGGTAAAACAAGGAGTCAGGGAAAACTTCTGGACTGTTAGGAAAGTTCCCGACTGAAATGATATTACAAGGAAGTTTGGAAATCTCTGTTAATGCAGGCATTTAAAAATAATTAATCAAACATCTGTTGAGACTGACATAGGTACTGTTGATCTTACCTGGAGGCAGGGGTGCATTAAGTGACCTCTCTTTTGCTCCCTCCTCATTGGTTGCTGATCCACATCTTTCTTTCCCACCTCCTTGATGCCTTTCCTTATGCTACCAGACAGGAATGTTCACTAATCAATCTGATCCCCGCAGTTAATGCTTTTTCTTTATGAAGGCAGTTGGCTTGAGGAATCAACTGCAGCCCTAATCAAAACAAATTCCTAATAAAAACACTCAACATATGTGAATCACTCCTCACTCTCTGCAGTGAAGCTGTGGTGGGGGATAGATTGGAGCCACAAACAACACTTGGAATTAAAAGAAAGCAATTCACAGCATCATTTACAACACCATTTATGAAACCACCTCTGTCTTTCAAGACAGCTTTGTATCATTTTCAAAATAAACAGGTATAGATGCTCTTAATCTAAATATATCAACTTTCTTTTACTCATTGTTTATATCAAAAAATAAAGAATATCACAGTTAAAAAGTTTTTATTGCTTACAAAGATATATTTTTCATCCTTAAGGATTAGCAGCAGATATTTATTTCTGCTGTTTTCATTTTCTAGCTTTCCTGTCTTCAAAATCGCTGAATAATTTTAAGCAATGTTTATATTTTACTGGAGCACACTGGTGCCATAATGAATATTTTGCTGTGTTTTCTTCAAGGTTTGAATATCAAACTTTCTTACAGGTAGATAAAACATTCTTTCCTAGACATTCTTGACACTAAAAATAGGTTTATTATGTTATGGAGAATGAACTTAGAAGGTTCAATTTTCATTTGGAAAGGCCAAGAGTCCTGAAACAATATTTTTATAGATCATATAACATTAATTTAAATTAATTCCTGCGCCCAAGAAAGAATATACCTGTCTAAATGGAGTTCAGGAGTTCTTAGATAAATATCAAAGATTAGGAATTTTTTGCTTGCATTTGTTTTCTGGCTTCTCATTTTGGAAAGCATTTCTATTTCCCTGCTGGCCTCAGACAACACACGAATATTTTCCTTCCTTCACCATCCCATGTCTACACAGAGGGAAGAACAGGAACTTTATCAGCATTTGCTTTTATCTGGCTGCCCTATGTGCTCCAGACACATTTTTGCCAAGTTAATAACTCAATAATGGTAACTGGTAACTCAATAATAATCACATTTGATGGTGCATTATGTAGTAGGTTTTCATTTGTCAGTCTTAAAACACTTCTCCAAGGAAGCCACGTCTGTCACTAGAGGACACAAAATAACAGGACATGGACATGCAGCCTTCCCAGGGCAAAAAGAGAATATTTAATTTCTGACTCCAACATTTATAGATTTCCAAAAGTGCCAGCCGATTGGAGGGTGACAATGCCATCTCTCCAATGACACTGGACAAACCAACAGTCCATCAAATTTATCCTCCTCAATAAAAGAATGCAAAAAAATGAGTTATTTACAGAAAGTGTTTGAGAAAGTTCGTTACAAGAATGTAAGCATCGGAAGGCTCAGAAAAACCTAAAAATTCAGGGCGAAACACATCTTGCACAGTGTGATCCCACTGAGATACAGACTCCTGATGTAACTTGCTCAAGGGCAGGCAGCAGGCCAGGGTCACAATGGGAACAGATATTTCCTTGAGTTCTCCTTCAGCCTGACATTCACAGACCTTTCCGCCCCATCACTCATTGTTGTACAATTTGGATATATCCAAATACACACCCAAATAGGATATATCCAAATATACATCCAATTATTTCCTATTGATACTTTCACTTTTTTTATTCAGGATAAAAATGCCCAGCTGATGCCAGTCACCAGCAATGTGTGATATTAGGAATGTGTTATTTATGAGGGTGGTGAAGGGTCTGGGGAGTCAATCCCATGAGAAGGAGCTGGAGAAAAGGAGGTTCAAGGGGGACCTCCACAAGTCCCTGACAGGAAGGGGAAGCCAGGGACCAGGGACAGGATGAGAGAAATGGCTTCAAACTGCTCTGGGTGAGGTTTAGGTTGAACATCAGCAGGAATTTCTCCATGGAAAGGGTGGTTAGGTCTTGGCAGAGACTGCCCTGGGAGGTTTGGAATGCCCATCCCTGGAGGTGTCCAAGGAATTCTGGAGGTGGCACTGGGTTCTCTGGGCTGGGGATAAGGTGGGGATGGGCAGTTGGGATTCCATGGTCTTGGAGGGCTTCTGCAGCCTCAGTGACCCTGGAATTATCTATTCTATTAGCAAAGATTTAACCAATGCATCATCTGGATTAATTTTCCACAGTGACAGAACGTGAAAATCAGAGTAGGCCACAAAGATCACTTTAAATACAGACAAATTCCAGCTCTGTTTGTGCATAACAAAAGTATCCTTATTATTTATGTCCTTACTAGAGGCTATTTAAATGCAAAACACCTACCTTGCTATCAGGTTGCTCTGCTATTACTCACTGGGTAGGAAGCCTGAATCTAGGAGTCATGTGGGGATTTTACTTCCTCTATTTTATACCAAATTAACAGCCTATTTTACTGAGTAATGATAGGCTGCCCTAAAAATAAGAATACATTCAAATATCAAACCAGTTTGAAATACATGTACATACACACCATAACACTGCAGTCAAAAAATGCACACCCTTGTAAGAAAATATTGGAAGAAATTGTAGAGGTCCACAAGAGAAGTTTCTGCACTAGAACATGCAATAAAGGTGTGCAAAATTCAGGAGAATATACCTGGACAGCATTTAAATCCAAGCAAAAGGACTCCTATTAACTTCTGTGAGACACGGAATTTACTCAAATCTGCAAATCAGCTCAAAAGAATTAATTGATTTCTGCCTATTTATACCCAACTTTACTCTGTAAACTTTAAGGAAAAAAAAATCTGATTTCATAAAAATATTCTGGCAATTTGATCCTTCACGATATTAGCATACTTTTAAAATGCAAAACCAGAGTTAAATGTTTTTAATGCCAGCTCTTTAGTCCTTCTCTTCAAATAAAATCACTGGTTTAGTTGCTGAACTGGAGTTTGAAATCAAATTTTTTTAAAAATGTCGCACAAAGGAAAAAATAGCTGGTTAATGAACGGTTTTATATATAATTTTCTGTAAAATATTAGCATTTCAGGCAACATCCAAATGTGAGCTCCCTTTGTAGAGCAGATATGTTGCAGAGATATTCACTGCTAGTTAAGTAATCTCATATTCAAACTACAACACAAGACAGTGTTTAATGTTCCAGAGCTTCAAATGATGCAAGAGAGGGGTCTTGAACCAGTTGTGCTGACTGGAAGACGGCATTAAATTAGTTGTGAGAAATCCAATGCGGACTATTTAAACTTCATCTTGAAGGGATTTCCTATAAAAATTAACTTTAAAGAATAGGAAAAAGCACAACTCAAATGCTGATTTTGCAATCTAAGGTATGCTTTAAGAGTGAGAATTAGTACTTACTTTTTGTAAAGGATTTCTGCAAATTTCAAGCCTGAAATTGCCTGAAGGATGGCTCTCACAGGTGGAGGCATGGAGTCAGTACACAGTGTGTCAAATTCCTGTTCGGCACATCTGATTGGGATGTGTTCTGCACAACATTTCCTCTTTATCCACATTTCTGGTGCAATTGCTGTAAAAAAATCTTTTTTTTAAATGGAAATATTTTAATTTTGCATCTGACATGTGCTTTCTTGGTTACCATCAGTTAATGTGTATGAAGGAGTAAAGATTAGAACTAATTGCCCACCATATTTCATGACAGGTACAAAAATAAGTCCCATTAAAGTTTCATAAGCACAAAAACACACTTTGAAACTAAGTGAAGCAGAAGAGGATTTTTTTGTTCTTTGATGGTAAAAACCTACGTTACCTTAAAGTAAATGAACAAGAAACAAAAATCAAAGAAACAGAAAAGAAACAAACAACAAAAAAAAGTCCCCAAGCTACCAGATTGGTTTTGGATTGCCTGTGGTCTGCAATTTTATGTGCAAAGTTGGAATCCAGAGGGAATCTCAAGCCTTCGTATATAAACTTTATAATGGAAATGCTGTCAAATGCTTAAGTACAGCAAGGCAAATGGCACAGCTCTAACATGTTAAAAAAAATATGAAAATGCTCTGAACCCGGGGTGAAGGCGAGCTGTCTTGACACTGAACATAGAAAGGTAAATGATTGGAACTTTAATTACTTTGATCCGTCATGCCTTGTAGCTATATGTCAGCTAAGCCAACAAAACTGACACAGAACAAAGGCCATGACTGTTTCAACATCTTAACTCATTTCTTATGGTTGATTAATAAGTCTATTGAATGAAACATGTGATGGGAATGGAGAGAAACACCAAGCGTGTGTTTGCGCACACGCGCAAATCCCGCGTGTGGGGTTGTACATCAGGGCATGGTGGATGTTGGGCAAGGTGGGGATTGGCCTCTCCTCCCAGGGACAGAACAAGGTGAAATAAACCCAGGCTGCACCAGGGAAGGCTCAGGATGGACATGAGGAGAAAACTTTTCCATTGAAAGAGTGCCTCTGTGACGGTGTTCACAGGGGTCCCAGGATGAGGGAAGAGGCAAGGATCTGACTCCATGTTTCAGAAGGCTGATTGATTATTTTATGATATATATTACATTAAAACTATACTAAAAGAATAGAAGAAAAGGTTTCATCAGAAGGCTGGCTAAGAATAGAATAGCAAAGAATGAATAACAAAGGTTTGTGGCTCGGACAGAGAGTCTGATCCAGCTGGGCTGTGATTGGCCATTATTTATAAACATCCAAGATGGGCCAATCAAAGATCCCCCTGTTGCATTCCACAGCTGCAGATAACCAATGTTTACATTTTGTTCCTGATGCCTCTTAGCTTTTCAGGAGGAAAAATCCTAAGGAAAGGATTTTCATAAAAAGATGCCTGCAACATACCTCAGCATTGGGCCAGGCTGCCCGGGGAGGTGGTAGAGTCACCATTCCTGGAAATGCTCAAGAAGTGAATGGATGTGGCAGTTTGGGATGTGGTTTAGTGGCCATGGGAGTGTTCAGCCAAAGGTTGGACCTGGAGGTTTTTTCTAAGCTGATGATTCCATGCTGTGTTTTTTCAGACTGTGGTGGAGCAGGCAGTGGCACACCCAGATCTCACCGTGAGAGTTGTTCCTGGAAATGAAGTTCCAGGAGCCATCCATCCTTTGGTGGGACGTTGTCCTTCCCTAGGATATGCCAACATTTCCATGAATCCACAGGCAGTAACTTATGGAATATCTCCGATTCCTTGTTCTCTCATTAGCTGCAGATTAGCCTCAGCTCTTGATAGACAAAGTCCATGACCACCAGCAGTTTCTTTGATAATAAGAAGCCCCCAAAGACAGAGGAGAGCCTGCACTGATAAAAACACACTTTTCACAGGGATCTTGTACCCCAGTCCACTCTCTTCTTCCCTTTCCAAACCCCATCCTCTCCCCAAGTCCCTGACAACGCTTCAGTTGTCTCACACAGAAATCCAACGGGACAGCTCATGATTTCAACTCTCACTCCAGCGATGCCTTTCATTCCTGGAGCATGCTGCTGATCTGCCAGAATGAGGCAACCACGAACTCCTGACCCAAACCTGGATATAAAGCTTTCACTTTAATTTCCTCTTTGCACAAACTTCTCAGTCCAGTGCTGATTCCAGGGGTGATCCTATGGCTCCACACAAATGCTCGATGTTAATAAATGTGCTTTCCAAAATTGTGATCTAATGGACACAGTAACGATGACGCAGAATTTGGCCCCTTTATGTGGGAAAACATAAAGCCAATCATGGTATTTACAACAGAGAGTAGGAAAACATTTGTTCTGATAAAAAAAAAAAAAAAATGAGGGGTGTAGCAGACTCTGATTTCTGAATTTGATTCATATTTGAATCCAAGCAGGAATTCTAACAGTAAGTGCTATTTTTGCCAGATTAGAGAAAAAAATAGGGTTTTATTAAGTCAAACATTTACCTTGAATCTTGGGAACAGTGTCCACTAATTAAATACAACAAGCAGATGTTGAAAAATAAAAAAAAAAAAAAAAGGAAAAAAGAAAGGAAAAGCAAAATCAGGAATGAAATAACCCACAAATAGTGAGAGTGAATCTGCTGGAGTATTCCCCTCTCTGTACCTTCTCTTTCTTCACATCTGGCCTGCCCTGGCTGGCTGGATCCACTTTTTGTCATGGCATTTGACAAATTTTAGTTAAAGACCCTTTGCAGATGATCTGATACTGATGTTTTGCATTCTCCCATGTCCCCAAACCTTATTTATTGCAGCCTGCTCAGCTCTAACACAGGGAACATGTAATTTTCCATGATTTTCTATAAGGTAAAATGTTGGATGGTTTTACAAGCTTTGTATTCACAAAGCTCATAGAAAATCTGAAGGGTTTATTGCACATTAGAGATTGAGAATGAAGGTGTAGGGTACCCATTTTTTGGCAGAGAATCCAAGATGTTTTGAGGAATAACTCACTCTGCCTATATGCAGCAGCAAACCTTCATCCAGCCTGTGTTGCCACCACTCCATAAATTTCACAAACTCTTCCAGGCCTTCAAAAAAAAAGGAGCCAGGAGAAGATAAGGTGGATTCAGGGGTATTAGAGCAATTTCTGCCAAACATTCTGCCCTTGCTTGGAAGGATTTGAAGGAACAGTGGCAAGGGGAGATAGAGGAGACATAAGCTGTGTCCTTCCACGTTATACAGTAAATAATAAGAGCAGAGCATTGTTTGCAAAAATCATTCCTGAACGGAAAAAAAGGCTAATTCAAAATTAATTTCATTTATAATAAATACCTCCACCAGCATTTCTATAAATAAAACACCAGGAGTTATTATTCTACTATGTATTTACAAGAAAGAGGCAATTCTGAAAAACAGTAGAAGGACATCCCAGTCCCCAGAAGTTTAGGAGAGACAAATCCTGAGGCATCACCCACTTTGTCAGAGTCATTGTGAGCCCATCTTGCTTCCAACTCAGTCAACATATGTTTTACTCTTTACCTTGATACGTGGAGAATCAAACCCAAATTTCTGTCACTTCTCCCATAGGCATCTCTCTTTTCTCCCTTCAATGAGTTTTTAAAGTTCCCAGAGCATGAAACATCACTTTGATGCTGCATCACATCCAGTTAGGAAGCTCTGGCATGTAGTGTTATGTTTAAACCAACATGCAAATGTAATCAGGACTGACACGTCGTCCCAGTAAAGCAGTCACTCAGCTCTGAGGAACTGGAACAGACAGCTTATAAAACAGAGATTCTCACAGCCACAGGTTTGGGCTTTTGGAAATTAATCTCTAAAGAAAGTTTGAGAAGGATCTTAAAGATGTTCCATGCTGGTCAGTGTTTAAGAGGCACTTGGATAACACACTTAAAAACATGCTTTAACTCTTGGGTAGCCCTTAAGTGGTCAGGCAGTTAAATTAGATTATAATTTTAGGT
Source organism: Zonotrichia albicollis (assembly GCF_047830755.1). Taxonomy (NCBI): domain Eukaryota; kingdom Metazoa; phylum Chordata; class Aves; order Passeriformes; family Passerellidae; genus Zonotrichia; species Zonotrichia albicollis. Next base: position 3,190,148 of record NC_133828.1, on the reverse strand, counting down.
GATTAAAATACCATTATTTTCTACTCTAAAGTCTTTGAAACATTCCCTCAGGCACCTTGGGTTGGCCATGGAGAGCTGAAGGAGAAGGCCCACAACCAACATGTTGCCACTGGAGGATTTAAGCTGCTGTAAAAGCTGAACTCCACCATCAAGTAATAAGCTCTAGGACAAGACTAAATGGCTTCAAGTTGCACCAGGAGAGGTTTAGACTGGATATTTGGGAAATTCTTTTCACCAAAAAGGTTGTCAGGTCCTGGCACAGGCTGCAGTGGTGGACTTCCCATTCCTGGTGGGATTTAAAGACATGCAGATGTGGCACTTGGGGACACAGGTCAGTGGTGACATTGGCACTGCTGGGGAAACAGCTGGACTCAATCTGACAGAGCTTTTCCAACCCAAACAATCCTGTAATTCTGAGAACATGCAGCTCTGAGCGTTTCCTGCAACATCTCTACAGCACCAGCAGACTCAGCCAAACATTCCCAAACTACCGAACCCAAGAACAGGAGGGGGAGCAAAGTGGGATTTTTCTCACCTCTCTTCCAGCTAATTCTTGTTAATACTTATTGAGAAAACCATGTTGTGCTAACACCCTTAGGGAAAAGACCTTGCCATGTCCCACTCACTGGCCAGGAAGATTATGAGGCCTGTCTGGGTAGGGAGGCCTTCTCCCCTATCCCTTTCTGGTATAACTCTCCAAAAAAGGGCTCTGCATGATTTGTTAAATCAAATTTCGTGTCCTGATGGTTGTTTTCTGCCCCCACCCTCTGGATCTGGGTTAAGGACACCAGATCCCAGGGGAGGGTTTTGCTGCCCAGTCTTTCATGTCTTAAACAGCACATCCACACTTGTGTGGGCCTTTGTGCAAGTGTGACCCTCAGCAATATTGATTTTGGCTTTACAATGCTCCTGTTATCCCTATTGTAAAGAAGAGAGGAAAAGCACAGCTAAATCACTTATCAGGGCTGACAAAAAACCAGAGTGTTGGGGCTGAGAATAGAAACCAGATCACCTGAGGTTTCATTGCTGGGAACGTTTCCCTTCCCTCTCCCGTTGAATCTTTGTTCAGTCCTGGGGCAGGTCGCTGGGAATGTGGGCAATATGCAGCTATGTTTCCTTTCCCAGAAGGAAATCCAGCTTTGCAGCTCACTTTACAGAGGCAGCCAGGCTGCTCGGGCTGCCCAGGCTTTTGCAGCTCTCACAGGACACTGCAAAATCCAGCAATCAGACCTGTGCAGGGGATGGCAGAGCCCAGGAGCAGCACATTATCTAAAAACAGGCTCACACAACATGCTTGTGTGGACATCAGAAACTAATCTTTGAAATGGTCCCTGATGAGGTCTGGGTTGGCCTGAGTGCCTTCTGAAAGTGTTCCAATTCCTCCTTTGCATCCGGTGTGTGTTTATTGGAGAAAGAATAAGGCCTCGTTTAAATTCTGCACATGCATTTGCACCGTGACCTTTTTAGCTGTTACCTCATGGCTATATCTGAAATTGGTAATAAAATGCAGCTCAGGCTAAAGAACTGCTAGGTGATTTTACACAACTATAATTTTACACTCTCAAAAGGCAGAATATGTAATTCCTTAAGCCACACACGGGAACTCGGTGATACTGGGCTGGATTTTTTGCTTTCAAAGCCAACACTGTGTGAATAAAGCCAACTCTGTACAACAATACAAATAATGAGTTAAACAGATATGCACAGATCCTGATCCTGTGAGAAACCCAAGTGAAGCCCCACTGAAATGAGGATGCTGCAGCATTACAGGTATAAACATCTCCCACAACAGAGAATTGGGCATCTTAGTGGTTTTGTATTTACCTATAACTCTCACAGAAGTGTTTCTGAAGTCTCCCAAATCTGACACGCTTCCAACAATTTCCAAGACATCCTATTCATATCTGAAAAAATACCACAGAACAATGTAATGACTAACAGTGAGAGGGAACCTTGAAAACTATTATAATAATTGCACTCTAGTTTTTCCTATACTGTTTTATTGCCTTCCATTGTTCTGATTTTAAGACTCCAGCAAGGAGCCTTTGAGTTAGGTGGTGGCCACATGCAAAGGAAGCCAGAATATAAAAACTCAATATTTAATGTCACTCTGCTTGCCTGTAAAGTCCACCCAGACCGGGCTACTGCTGCACACAAAGAGCTCAATGGGGCTCTCCCCAGGCACAGGTTCAACTTCAGTGACCCAAGAGTGCAGATATCACAGAATTATCAGAGGAACATGGAATGGTTTGGGTTGGAAGGGAGGAAGGGACCTTAAAAATCACCTTGTTCCATCCCCTGCAATAGGCAGGGACAATTTCCAATATTCCAGGTTGCTCCAAGCCCTGTCCAGCATGGCCTTGGACACTCCCAGGGATCCAGGAGCAGCCCCAGCTTCCTGGGCACCCTCACAGGGAGGAATTTCTTCCTAATATTCCATCTAACCCTGTCCTCCTTCAGCGTAAGGCCATCCCCTCTGTCCTACCACTATTTCTGATCATTGCCAAAAGTCCCTTTCAACCTTCTTGTAAGGTGAAACTATTTCAAAATTTTCCCAAAGAGGTGAACAATCAAATCCCTGTTCCTTGTTTAAACAGAAGAACAGAGCATGGTGAAAAAGGCATTCAAAACCAGATTCTGGAACACTCACACTGTGCTATCAAATCAAGTCATGGCTATGGTCCTAACCCCTAAAAAGTGCCAAGAGGTGCTTAAAACCTAAAAAGACCTAGCAGAAAGGTGGAGGTACAGCAAAGCAGCAAGATATTTGCCACAGGAGCTCCCCACAGGTATCCTAAATTCCCCACTCCCTGTGCACCTGCAGGGAAGGAAATACAGATCTGTATTTCAGAGCTGACAGCAATTGCCACCCATGCAGGTCCTGGGGTGGGATTTAAACTACAGGCACACTTTGTAAGTGCATCAGCATCTTGCTTTTCCACTGCACATTTATTTATTTCAGCTGGCAGCAGTCTCCCTGTCCAGATTTGTAGTGGCACAATACATCGGGAAAACACTTCAGAGTTCAAGTTTGGGTTTCAGTTTAGCAATTAACACCAGTGTAACAAAGCCCTTAAGCGTTTCTAGCACCTCCACTGATCTGAGAAGTACCACTACTAGTAACCCTTAGGCAAGAAAACACACTGAATCTGGATAATTCTGAGTTTGCAGGCAGTTCCCCATGAATCAGTGCAGATACTGTAGTGGTAGAGATGCCTAGATTTGGTGTTAGATTTTACCTATATTTATGTATTGTTGGTTTATAACTCTAGCAAACCAATCGTGGAAGATCCCTCCCAGCATCACTTACATGGATGCGAAATTTCTAAGTACAAATGTTGCACAAAACATTTCTATTAATGCAAACAACAATCTCCAAAAGCATATCAGACAGTTACCACACTTACCTCATCTATTACAATTTTCATAGGCAACAAAACCAAAAGGGATCTTCTGGGTAATCAAATCCATCACACTATCAAATTCAGTTTGTAATTGCTTTCCTAAACTGCTCCTTGTTCACCTTAGAGCAGTGGTTTTTGTATTTGGGAACATCATCTTTCAAATGGCTAAAAGATTTCCACTCTGTTTGTGATCTGTTTAAATCTGTTCCACATTTTTCGTGCCTACGCTGCCTTTTGGCTCAAACACATCCCTGTGAGCACATCCAGAAATAAAATTGGTGTAGGTGAACGATCACTCAACCTGCATAAGAATAAATCTGAGCTGTAGGTGTGCTGGGATTTCAGCTCATGCTTCGTCCCTGGGCTCACCTCAGCCTTGGGATGGTATTTCCTGGCTGGTGTAAATGTGAGATTAGAGCACCTCCAGAAGGAGCAGATCCACAGGCAAGTCCCCCCATCCACCTCTGCCACATCAGGTCCTGCATCAGGGAAACTTTAGGTGTGCTAATTCCACTTATTTCTCATTGAGACCCATCACCGTGAAGAAAATCATTTATCTAGCTCCAGTTCCAGCATTTGCTCACTTTTCCAGACTCAAATAATTTATTTGTTGCCATCAGAAAAAAAGTTTTCAAACAAACAAGTGTCCATCAGGCTTGTGTTATTGACGCTCTGAAAATGTTTCTTGAAACATCTCACATTTCCTTCCTCTTCATCTGTAAAATCTGATTGCACAGAGATTTTCTTGACCCAACAACCTGTTGATTTTAACAACTTCTAAAGCTTCTCACTTTGGGGAACACCTTTGTCTCTAGGTTATTTTATTTTAGAAATTAATTCCTGAGATGACATTCATAAGTACACAGTAGTATTTTTTAAAAATATCTTAAATTCTGAAAGCACCCATAGGTCTTCGTTTCTGTCAAACTTCATTACATTTTTTGCTGTTTTGCCTTTTAAAAGCAAACCCACTATGTTTTAATGAAATAATATTACTAAAATTTTTAATATATATTCTAAGTATTTAATATATATTCTATATATTGCAAGTATTCAACTGACCCTCTGAAAATGTTTCTTAAAACATCTCCCATTTCCTTCCTCTGCATCTGTAAAATCTGATTGCACAAAGATTTTCTTGACCAAACAACTTGTTGATTTTAACAACTTTTAAAGCTTCTCACTTTGGGGAACACCTTTATCTGTAAGTTATTTTATTTTAGAAATTAATTCCTGATGTGACATTTTAGTAGATGTATTCATAAGAATACAGTAGTATTTTTAGTATTTTTTAAAAATGGCTTAAATTCTGAAAGCACCTGTAGATCTTTGTTTCTGTCAAACTCCATTATATTATTTGTTGTTTTGCCCTTCAAAAGCAAACCCACTATACTTGAATGAAATTATAATTCTAAATTTTTTAATATATAATCTAAGTATTCAATTTGTTTAAAGTGCTCATGAGGGTTTTTTACCCCTAGAGGTGACTCATTCTTCCTTTTTTATCAAATTATTCTATAGATTTTCAATACATTCGTGCAGGATCAAGTCTGATCTAAACAGTGGGTATTTTTGCAATTTCATTAAGAAATACAGAATGGAAGTGATTTTCTTATTCTCTGTCAAGGCAGAACAGTTTCCAGATTTTCTTTTTGTTAACACAGAAAAATTAAAATATCTGTTGTCTTTACATTAATTCCTAATTTCCATATTAAAATGTTTCTGCTATTGTAGAACAATATTAAGGCAAAATAATAGATTTTAAATGACAAAAACCTCCTTCAAACCTCACCATAATGTCTCAGCTCATTGGGAATAATCTTCTCCACAGTGTGATATTGATAGCTGGATTCCAGATTAATATTCATCTGTAAAATAAACACCAAAGGTCATAATCTGGCTCCTGATGGGGATCCTGGACTTCTCCTGGTGTCCTGAACATCCAGACTGCCACATCTGGAGCTTGACAATGTCATATGCCCAAATACAGTTATAATCCCAAAATTTCCCCAGTCTTTCTGATTTATTTTTTTCAGCATGAAGAAGTGCAAACAATTTTATATCAAATGGGAAGAATATTTTTTTTTCAATTTAAAATGACAACTCACTCAAAATATTATTCAAATACATGTGGAAAAAGCTTTCCAAAATACTCTCCCGTCACAAACAATGACATTTATTTTGAGTGGAATGACTTCTTCTCTTTACCCAGAAATTATGGCTTAATTTTTATAGCTCCAAAATATTATTTTTTAAGTTTTAATGAAGCAAACATTAGAAAAGTCTCTTTTTAATTGTTAGAAAACAAACAAAAATTTTACAGTTCTCTCTCTTTTTTAGTTGCAGGGTAAAATGCTCCTTTTACACATCTTTAATTGATAATTATAAAGCAGTGAGAGCAGGTGAAGACAGAGGAGGTGGAGAAAAAAGGAAATTACATTGGCTTAATTGAAGAGGGTATTTATTATTCTATTACTACAGTTTAGGCATCCTGGAGTGAATTATGGCAGACGCTTCGCAAAACCAAGCAGGGACACAATCTCCAGAAGCCACCAGTAAAATCTCTTATTTTTACAAAATCCCTCCAGCCCAGAGCACATTTTAAGCTGGGAACACACCAAAAACACCAAAAGCAAAGTTTATTACTAAGACTGGTCCCTACTACAGAAAAGGAAATAGGAACTTTTTAAAAAGGTTTTGCCACAAACATGGATCCCCTCATCATGTTTTTACCCCAAGCTCCCTTGGTGTTGCAGCAACAAGCAGTGATTTGGGACGTGAACCCTCAAACCCTGCCCAAGAATTCCCAAAAATTCAATAAAAACTGACTCAGAATAAAATACTAACTATTTCCCCCCATATAACTTAATAATGCCTTCTTATACTTTTCATGGTTTAGTGTGTTTATCAGTAAATAAGTAAAATTAACAAAAATATGAAATGGTATGTTTTTAGTAGTGCATCTTGCCCTGAAACAATTACATGAAGCAGGGTAAGGAGAAGCCACTTCCATTATTTTCCATTTTAAAAAAATTTGAAAAATTTTCCTTAAATGTCACCAAGAAAAGGTCCAAAGCAAGAAAAAGGTTTGATCCTGATTGTTCTTTGAAGTGTTTAACCTCAAAAATTGTAAAATCATGAAACAGCTTTCTCTGCAGCCGTAGGTGCACATGCTCAGGTAGATCTTTGTGCTGTAACTCAAACATTAAAATTTTCTGCTCTCAAATCACCCTGTGTATGATGCAGCACACGTACAAGGTGCATTCTACAAATGAGGGCAGAAAAATCCAAAGTTCAGGTGCTCCAGGTGGAGAAACAACAGTAGCTGCAAAACATCATCATCCAAACTTCAGAGGATCATTTTCCACTCAAATTCTACACAAGGTTTTACCCCAAATCAATTGGTTAGCTCAAATATACCTCAGAAAAATCACATATGGACCAGCCATGGCTTGTAGCAATTATCTTTTCCATAATTTTAAAGATGACCTGTAACACCTCATGTACTTCCCAAATATTGAAAACCAGAAAGTTTTTTGTTCCCAAACTTGAAATTTTGCTTATAAAAATTAAAATGATGTGTTATATTTTTTAAAATTTAATTTCTCAAACCTTTTGCATATTGGAAAATCTATCATCATTCTTTGCCACAGAATTTCAGTTTTGACCAAATTATTACTTCTGGGTGGAAAAGCTTTAAGGCATTTGGTTAGCTGTATAGGTTATAAAAGCCATGTGAGTTCTTCCCATAAGCAAAGTCCAGCTTCCATACATGACCATTTTCCATGGAGCACTCTCCACTCATCTAAAACATAAAACTTTCCAAACCAAGAACATATTTCACTGACAATTTTCAATGCTCCAGACTGTTGAAAGAAGATACTTTCCTGCCACGTTCCGTGTCATCCCTACTTATTCACAGTGACAGTGGGATTTTACAGTCTAGAGAGAAACTTAGTTTACGTGGTCTGGAGTCTGCTCAGAAAGATGTTAAAACCAAGAAGGTTAGAAAACGAATTGGAAAAATTCCAAATAGGTGAAGAGGAATTTGTGCAAGTGATGAGGAGCAATGATTCCACAGCGCTCCTCCACGCCACAAAGCTCAGCTCGAGGTTTGCCGCACGTGAATTGAAGAAATCCAGAGTCAGGATATCCTGATCATCCCTGACAACTGGAGAAGGAGACAGAGCAGTCCTGGGGCACGTGCTTGGATGCGATTGCACATCAACAAGCGCTGGAGATGATAAACAGAGGAGCAGTGCAAAAATACACTGTGGTTGGCAGCTGTGGGTGAGGAGGAACTCTTGGCACACCCGAGCACAGAAGCTGTGGTGGAGGAGGATGACTTACCCAGGAGCTGCTTGTTGGTAACTTTGACAAGTGTTTTCTTTCAACGTGGATGATGCGCTCGAGCTAAATGTATTGTTACACCCAGATTGACAGCTCACATTTCCAGTGCTGTCCTTTTAACTCACGAGCAGCGGGAGTGTGATGGAAATCTCGTGGCAGCAACACTTTTAGCAGAACTCTGTGGAGGAAATATTTCCTGAAACATTTTGCCCAGCTTGGATGCACCAACTGAAATACAAACAGCCAGCCCAGGATGAGAAGGTGATGTGATGGGAAAGCACATCACAACCACTGTCCCCTGAAAATTGTGAAAGATGTGGTGGCCAACAGGGCAAAGATATTGACAATTATTTTGACATACTTAATATGAGTTCAGCTGCTGTCCCACACACTTCTGAAGTGTGGTAAAAATCAGATTAAATATTCCAAGATCCATTTTCCTAATCAAAGTTATCTGACCAACAACTTAGATCCACTTAGAGCCTCCAAGCCTGCACAGACACCACAGTGGAATTCTTCTGCACAATGAGGGCTTCACCAGAGTGGATCTCTGATATCCACATAGTCAGGAAAAAAAATCCAATAGAATCCAGATAAACTTCCCAAAATCCCTCCTGAGCAGTGCTGGGCTTCACTTGGGCAATGCCCTCTCTGATAGGAATGACTGACCCAGGGTCCTGACTAATTATGGATATTTAGGGTCCAATATCATTTTCTAAGCACAGACACGTGAGCACTAAGTCCTGGCCGAACACCAATTTGGAAAATTATTTTGCCTACCTAAAAGTCCCCGTTTTCATCAGAATTCTTCATTTCCAAAGCTGTTCTGCAGTGCTGTTGAGTGCTGCTAAACAGCTGCAATATCTCGCCCCAGAGATGGCTGCATTTCTGTGGTGGGTGATGCTATCCAAAGAGTTTGAATATCAGTTTAATCACTTTGGCATCCTCCAGGAACAAAGTCACTATTTAAATGTAAGATTATTGTAGAGAATAAAATTGTCAATAAATGTAGTAATGTCTATCTCTAACTATAAGCAATTAGAGAGCTGATCTCCAGCTCTCAAAAAATAACACCAGATGGTATTTTTCAGAAAAGTCAAATGTAGAATATTATATTTTTTTGCATTTTTCAGTACATCATGATGGCAAATAATATTATGTGAATCCTGCAAGTACAAGAAAAATCTGCAAGTATAACATTCTTCTCTTCCAGCGAACATCCTGTGAATTCATAAATATTTACATTTTGCAAGTTATAATTATGTAGCACTGGAGAGAAAAAAAAAAAAGAGTGGCTGTACATACAAGTTTATAAAAGAACATTCATAAATTAAAAATGTGCATTGTTCTGAAAAATGATACCTACTGCGTTTTTTGTGTCAGCCTGTCAAACCACAGGGTACCTTCCAACCTCTCCCTCAGATGGGAAAAAAATAAACTTTTACGTCTGAACAACTATTGATCTTAGTGTTGTTACTATTAATAGTTTTAAATCATTATTTGTGAATTCATCGCTGGAGAAATCTGTTAAAGCAACAAGAAAAGTTTGTATTGCAACAGGGATAATGCTCCCACACAAGCTGACAAACACAGATGCACTCCAAAACTTTTGGAATTTTGTGAAAAAACCCTCACCCACTTGCCTAGATTCAGACAGTTCAGTGCTATCCTGTCACTGGGTTTTTTTTGGTGTTTCTTTTTTTTTAATTGGAATTTTGTATAGTTTTCCTGTTGCTGCAATTTATGTGCTAAAGGATAATTTTAGTGTTAATGAATCTGAGCTGCAGGAGAGTCCTGGAGCTGAGATTTCAGTTGCAAGAACATCATTTTCTCAGCAACCAGCAAAAACTATTCATTGAAGACTATTTTTATTGAAGGAATTTTACCATTTTTGTTCATGAATAATCCATGAACAGATGTTGATTTTTACAAGTTCAGTTGTTATTTGAAATTGTTTGAATACTTTATACAAACATATTGCAACCTCTGGGTTATTTTTATTTTTTTTGTTGTTCTATTACAATGTTCAACTATTCATTGTGAGATAGATTGCCTCCTCATGCAAATAAATCCTTACCAATGTAAAAAAAAAATAATAAAATGGTTGGACAGGTGACCTAGGTGTATTATTCATGATGTAAATTCTTTAGGGAAAAAAAATAAATTACTTTATCACCAGAAAAATCAGCTTTTGCAAATAGGAAAAAAAGAAAGGAGAAAATTATTTGTACAAATGCTTAATACTGGCTGTAGGATGGTCAATCCCTCTGAGTGTTCTTATCAAAGTAAAAACTGTGCACAACCATTCATGCAAAGAGATAAGGATTTCTGAATATGGGAGTTGCTTTGATATCTTAATTAATAGCTGTGAAATCACCTTTCACTCTCTCTCTAAAGTATTTGTTCAGCTGCATTGTTGAGATAAAAACAAAAACCACGGTGGCAGCACCTTCCTCTTGTAGGTGTCTCCAACCTGGGCTGCATTTCCATTTTCCCCGGGCTCTTTCCCTGCAGGCAAATCGTGCATTTCCTGCTCTTCCCTCCTCTCCAACATGCCAAATTTGCATCCACACCAGACAGTTTATCACAGGAGAAGCCTGTGAACACAGCAGGCGACTTTTCAACCGTAATTTTTACCTTGTTAGCTTATGCAATATTACCCTAATTCCAAACAAATGACGCCACATCTTCCAAGAAGAGGGAAGTCACCGGAAAAAGGTTTCCAAGCCTGATTTAAGCATCCAAACCTGAAGTCCTTTCACCTAACATGAATCCTTCCCCCTTATCCTTGAGTTAGATCCCTTTTAGGTGCCTTCCTGGCACTCCTGACAGGCATTTATTGAAAAGTTTATTATTTATTGGAGCTGCAACCTCCTGGCTTTCATGGAGCCATTTAGGTTGGAAAAACATCTAAGGTCGTAAAATCCAAGTATTTTTCCGACCATCTGTGGGAAATTTACATAAAAATAACTGACCAAACTATGCTGATCTTCAAGTCCATGTTCTGGGAAGCGATTAACTTTTCTGAGAAACTACATTGAAATAAAAGGAAAGGTTGTCAGTAGGAGCATGGGGACAGAGGGGTGCTGGCTGTCCAGATTATTGAATAATTTGGGGGAGGCAGGTGGAAAGGTAGGTGGGATGTTTTCATTATTTCTGTTACCTTTCAGAGCTTGTTCTTCACAGGATCTGAAACACCTGAAGCTGGCTGATGGCTGCGAGGAGCCTGGAGTGACAGCAGAAGGGGAAATGGCTCCAGGTGAAAGACAGTAGTTTTAAATTGGGAATATTGGATATTAGGAAGGAATTTCTGCCTGGAAGGGTGAGGAGCTGCCCAGAGAAGCTGTGGCTGTCCCTGGATCCCTGGAAGTGCCCAAGGCCAGGTTGGACAGGGCTTGGAGCAGCCTGGGATAATGAAAATTGACCCTGCCCATGGCAGGGGTGGGATGGGATGACCTTAAAGCCCAGAATCTTCCACAACTCTGTGATTTTGCTCTTGGGCACCACCCAACACCCCTGACAGCCAGAGAGGAAAAATTAAAACTCAAATTATGAGCAAAGCAGAGATTATTATTTATACCTGCAAACCACATGGAGCTTGTTCCCTTTCTATTTAATGCTTGGACAGTTGGCAACGTTCTCTGTGAGGCCACCATGAAATTTTTATCCCGGATTCTTTCCCTCTACAACATCTCCATGGAAGCTGCAAACCAAGCCACCAGTCCAGGTATGTTTATATGTAATATTTCTGCCTCTCCAATGCACTAATCCCCATAGTTGACAGCACTTATGTTGCAATGACCTGCAGTCATCTGATCAACTTTCTGAATACTTACCAGCTATAATCAAATATATTCTCTTCTCTTATTTGAGCAAATCAAACAGAAATTGAATACATTTTTTTTATGAACACTAGCAATATGTTCTCTTCTCTGATAATTTTGACATTAAAATTCCATTTTAATAATCCCATCCTTCAGGCTTTGCAGACTCTTAAGGTATTAAAGCAAAAATTATCCTAAGCAGTTAGATTATAATGTATTTAAAGATTAGACATTTCATGTTGAATATTAACTGCTCCACTTCCCAGGGAAAAAAAATGATGCAGGTTTTTTTTCCCTTGTATAATTTATACATTTTTGATAGGTTGACTATACAAAGTTCAAACCTTTTATGAAAAAAATGCTACCAAATATACTCATAGTTCGGCATTGTATTAAAAAGCTGTATATAAAGGTATGAGAAAACATTTCTGCTGACATCATTAACATAATTTGATCCCTCAGAAATGGGAAAAATGGCTGTTCCACCTCAATGCAGCCTATCAGGCTTCTGAGCCGAGACAAGATAATAAAATATTTGCAGTCTAAGGAAATTTTATTTACACATCATAAAAGACAGGTCACACATTTGGACTTAAGGTTTCATAATTGTGTAAAATGGAGAAGCATTAGTAAATTACTCTGAAACAAAGCAAATTATACCAAAAAAAAGGAATAAAAGAAAATTAGCTAATTCATAAGTATTTCAGGTATTTGTCTAAATAATTTCAATTCTTTATGAACACTCCCCATCCCTGGAAGTGTCTGGGCCAGGTTGGATGGAGATCTGAGCACCCTGGAAGGTGCCTCTGGTTGTGTCAGGGGTGGAACTTGATGGGTTTTAAGGTCCCTTTCAAACCAAATCATTCTGGAATTCTACGAATGCCCAAACACAGGTCTGAATTCAGAATAATCATTCAGCCTCAGCTCCTGACATGGACATTGTCCCCTCACCACTTGCTGAGCAAAACTTCCTCTATAGCAAGAGTAAAATCTCCTGCTTTAAACTCATCCACTGCTTTATTCTAAAACAGCTTCTTTACATGGAAAAACCTTCACCTTCAGAGAAAAAAAAAAAACAAAAACAAAATTGCAAAAAACCCCAAAAAAACCCAAAAAACAAACAAGAAAACCCAAACAAAACAACCAAAAACAAAACAACAAAAACACCCTAGACCAAAAAAAAAAATCCAAGATTTCTTCTTAGAATTTTCACACTTGCAGTGTGGTTCAAAAAGACACCCACCCCGCCAGCTCCCCCAGCAGCAGAGGGACCTGTGGAGCCCCTCCAGAGCTTCCCCTCCTCCAGGCAGCAGCACAGGGTGTTTCTCCTCTCTTTCTATAAACAAAAAAATTGTTTACAGGGGGGAAAACCCTGTGGTCCAAAGGGATCTTTTTTCCATTTGTGGGTAAGCAACAGCAGAGACAGCCTTTGTTTCCACACTGACACCTTAAATACACACCCTTTCCTGTGCTATTACTTCTTCATTTTTTAACAATGTGCTTGTGCTATTAGAAGTGTATTTTGGGTTATTTCTGTGGAACATTTCACATCTTTTCTCTTTGTCCTTTTGCCTTGCCCTTCAGTTTTGACCGTGATGGATCTAAGCATATTTAGGACATTAAGGGCAAACTAAATTGTTGTTTATACAGTTAAATGTAAAAAGCATAATGGTAGGGTAGTGTCTATATCCTGGAAAATAAGTACACTTGTCTGATTTTTATTACACATCTTCTCTCCTGATGTGTACTGAGTAAATTGTGGGGTCTCTGCTGAAAATGCAGCATGAAAGTTTAATTTGTCTGCAGGATCTGTCAACCTGAGCATGCACTGAGCAACTGAAAACAAAGAGAGAACACTTGAGCTTGAGGAGAGGCACTCTAAGAATGCCTTGATGAAATCTGTGCCACCACAGGGCAGGGATGGACACGGGAGATCTCCGTCACCAACAGCCTGAACCTGGCATCAGCATCTGCCCAGCTTTGCAGGGGCATTGCCCCCCTGAGGTAGGAGCTGAGAGGGAATCCCAGACTGGTTTGGGTGGGAAAGGACCTTAAAGCCACCCCCAGCCATGGGTTGGGACATCTTCCACTATCCCAGGCTGCTCCAAGCCTTGTCCAACGTGGCCTTGGGCACCTCCAGGGATGGGACAGCCACGGCTGCTCTGGACACCCTGTGCTGGTGCGTCACAGACATCTTTTATGGAAAATCCTTTCCTTAGGGTTTTTCCTCCTGAGAAGCTGAGAGGCCTCAAGAACAAAATGTAAACAACGGTTATCTGCTGCTGTGGGATGCAACAGGTGCATCTGTGATTGGGCTCATGTGGTTGTTTCTAATTAATGGCCAATCACAGCCAGCTGGCTCAGACAGAGAGTCCGAGCCACAAACCTTTGTTATCACTCCTTCTTATCCTATTCTTAGCTAACCTTCTGATGAAACCTTTTCTTCTATTCTTTTAGTATAGTTTTAATGTAATATATATCATAAAATAATAAATCAGCCTTCTGAAACATGGAGTCAGATCCTCGTCTCTTCCCTCATCCTCACATCCTCAGAGCCATATGAACACCGTCACACTGGTGCCTTATCACCCTCACAGGGAGGAATTTCCTCCTAATTTCTCATTTAAACTCTGCTCAAAGCCTTGTCCAAGCCTCCCTTGACTTCTGGAAATTTTCCTACAGGAATTCCTGTGAAGTCTGGAGCCGAGGAGCCAGCAGGGAGTTTTCCAAGCAAGACACACAAGTCTGGTGGCCTGTGCGTGCAAGGGCTGCTAATCCAGCCCCAGCTCCCTGAACTCACACACAGGCCCTGCTCTGCCTGCCCAGATGTTTTCTGATTAATAATGAGGTCACCCCCAATGCCAAAAACACGGCCTTGTAGTTCTCCAACGCTCTTGGAAAGCCACCGAGTGTTTAAGGGGGATGAAAATTTTAAATACAACATAAGCATAAAACACAATAAATCAAACGAATTTGTTTAGATGAAAAGCACTTTTTTGTTTTTGTCAGCACAGCAACTGTATATTCCACAATTACTGTAATGTTTTCTGACATAAAACTGCTGTATCTGACCCAGGACTCTGGTTACACCCCTTCTTGCTTTACAAGATAGTTCTTAAGAAAATGTCAGTATTTTAACATTTCCAAGGCTAAAATAGAAAACAAAAAATACAAAATTGGAAAGGGATAGTACACACCATTACTATATCTGTTCCTTGGTCACTATCCCCCCAAAAAAATCATTGAGAAAAGAGTGAAAAACGCTCAATTATTTGAATTTCTGCCCCAAAATGATGGGCAAAGCTGCAAAGAAAACTGAAATGCCTGACCCTAAACAAACCAGAGGAGAGACGTGGCTGTGTCACAGTTCTGCTTTTCCCTTAAAAACTCTTGGCATCATCCTCATGACCATTCCACTCTCCTGCTTTTGCTTTATATTTATATATTTACAAAGTCATGCAACTTTCTATTTAACTATAAACAACTTCAAGAGCTCTAAAGCCCAGCCCCAAACAGCAGAGTAAGGCTCCTACCATAATTTTTTTGAGTCCCTAAAGGCAGAAAATGGGAAAGGGAGATTCCGGCAGATACCAAGGGCTGGTCCTACCCCACCCAGGGAAGCTGGAACTGGGGACCACGGAGCCATGGGAAAAGCAGCTCTTTTTCCAGGCTCATGCAGCACCACCTATGGACAAAAAGACTGCATTTCTCTGGAGTATTTGGGGATGGCAGAGTTTCTCCACCCTTGCTGCTTCCCGCAGGATCGTGTGCGCCGCTGTTCCCAATGCCTGGATTGCCCGGGGAGCAGCAGGGCTGGAGGCACTTTGCATCCCTTTGATTTAATCCAGAAAGAAATCCTGAGAAACCAAAGAAGGTGCACGAGAGCGAGTGTCTGGCACTAAACTGCAAGGATCAAAGACCCAGAAAAGCGAGTTTTGCATAAAAAGCCAGGCAGGTCCCGAGGCCTCTTCGCCCAGACCCAGGTGCCTCAATAAACAGTTTAATTTGGGGGGGTTTTCTGCTGTGGTGCTGTTCCATGAGATTGGAAATCACACCATTGCTAAGAAATAACACCCTGAGTGTGCTTGTGGCTTTCCCAGCTCCTCCTGCACATTCCAGGCTCCGCGTGGTGTTGGGAGCCTGCGGAACCCCAGCACCGCAATCTGGGACTCGCCGCGATAAACGGCTTTGGAACAGGGCTGCACACAAGAATTTCAAGCTTTGGGGTTTTTAAACTGTGTTCCTCTGCTTACAAGAGAGAATCTTGAGAATGTGAAGTGCATCACACAAGGATTGATATCTGCCAGTTCCCAGAGAGTATGGAATGAGTTGTGCCTTGGGATGCGAGGCATCCCCTTCTCCTCGGTGCTGAACCTAAAAGTGACAACTTTCAGCACTGTGAGGAGTGAAAGTGGGAGTACAGAAAATAATTTTTAAAAAGAACAAAATTAAATTTGATTTTTATAGGGCATCCACTTCATAGAATATATTTTAATTTGTATTTCAGAAGGAAAATTTAGGGAAAAACCCCACAAAATTTCAATACATTTTCATATAAGAAGAAAAATTTAGGGAAATGCCCATAAAACTTTCCCACTATATTTTCATTTGTATATCAGAAGAAAAATTAGAGAAAAACCCCACAAACCTCCTGAAACACACACAAAAACCCTATGTCTGAGATGAAAATAAAGTCCTGGAATCTGACACTTTTTGCAGAATTTAGATGTGGCTTGATACAGAGCTAATACAAAAGAATGCCTCTTGAACTAAAATATTCTTGATGGACCTTTGTTCTACTGGCTGCTTTCCTAATTTGATTAATTGTAGAAATTTGGATGAGTGCAAGCTCAGAACATTTGGGGTTTTAAATGCAGGATTTTCTGTTGCACTTTATGCCAGTGAGTGATAATGACATATCTTGAACTTCAAAGGTGTCTAAGCAATTAGAGATTCTCAGCAAGAGAAAAACGCAGAGAGGAAAAAATAAAAAAAGAAAAAAAACCTGGTTTTGAAAAGTATTCCACAAATGCTGAATATTAAGCACATTTTGAGAATATTTGCGTAGCATTAAGTGCACAGCTTGCTTTAAAATGATGAACAATTTGACTTTTCAGGATAGAAAGCGGTGCCGTGAGTCTCCTATTGAGCCCATCTTTTATTTGTACAGCCCTATAACACCACGATTTCATGCTACATGTGTTGCTTGTTACATATCCTAAAAATTCAATTTTCTTATCCCAGAACGAAGGAGCTATAAGTGAAAGCAGTCATTTGATCATAAAGCGTTGTCAACGTGAAGGAAACCCCTTTTGAACGCTCTGCCACCACCCTTATTTGTGGCAATCATGCAAATCACTGCAAACTGGCCTGAAACCTGCGTTCCTTTGGGTTTCAGGGGAGCTACAGCAGTGGTGGGCACAAAAGGAAGGAGAAACAGCATCTGATAAATGTTTCTGTGAGCATTTATCCCTGCCAAGACAGAGAAAAGTACACAAGTGGTGTTGCACCTACAGTGCTGGGATATATGAGTCTCTGAAATGGTGATCTCTATCTCAAAAACTATTTAAGCAGCCTCTGATAGGGCAGCCACTGTGGTTATAGGGCTTTCTTTCCCAGAGTGATAGAGCACAGTAAAATACCTTTTAAAACAAAGTGGATGTTATTGCTGACCAGATTCTGACTCCGGGGAATTTATTGTGCTCTATCTTTGCACGAGTTCTCCATCCTTCTCTACTTTTCCTTGCGTGGAATGTGTTTATCTGCCACAAAAGGG